>NW_009649175.1:993190-1041359 GCF_000708025.1 Charadrius vociferus | reverse complement strand
AGCTCGTCTTCTCCTTGTGCCGAGCCGCCGGTCCGGCTCAGCGGCGTGGCCCACCCTTGCTCCCACAGCCGCTCCCACGAGGCCCGCGGACATCACAGGAGGGGAGGCCGCCCCAGGAAAGCACCAAAGGTGTGAGGGAGCCCCAGCGCTCTCGGGCACTGCCAGCTCCACTCCTGGGAAGGCACATGAGCAGACCACAATGGCTGGGAAGGTGTTCTGCTTCTTCAACATGACACCCGTGAAGCAAAGCAGCAAGCCGCACAGGTGCAAGAACAGTTCCCGTCAGAACCCAACCTGCAGGTGAGGAAGCCCACAGCAAAGTGAGATGAAATGGCCAGGGGTGTCATGCAGGCCTGGCAATTCAGGCCAGTCTAGAATTATCCCTGTTTTTTTTTAATCCAGACATGTGCATGTGTATGGCTCAGGAAGGGCCTTGACCTCATACACATGGGCAGCTGTATCTGCACCATCTACAGCCCAAACCCACAGTTTCAAACAACACTCTCGCAATTGTCTAACACAAACTGCCTGCATAATTTTGCTATCAGTTTGCACAGATACTGACTACACAAACTGCAAGACCACAATCACCTTTTAGGGGATCTCCACTTTTAGATAGAGACACGGCACAAGAAAAGTGCCAATTTTCTCTTTGATTAGTTTTCTACAAAAGTATTTGTACTGGTACTTGAACTCCTGAGATCAAACAACATAGTGTTTTGCTGTAGAATATGTAAATTACTTAGGACTTCCTTTCCAGTTGTTAAGGCTTTTAAATACGTACATAAAAACAGAATAACAAAAGGCAATGTGCCAGGTATTGCACCTATCTTAAAAGTAATTTTAGTTTAGCATAGATTCAAACCAAAATACTGGTATGATTAATTAAACTAAGTTGATTTTTTTTCTTTTTAACTGTAAGTTTACAATTCATTGACACAAGTATCTCATTAACACATTTGTCTTTCAAATGGGGAGAGCTGTGTTAGCACTGAAGAACACAGACTGTTACGGTCTTTACAGCAAAAGAAAGGACGCAGAAATCAAGGACAGTTAACTTGAAAAGTACCAACCCGTCATGCTTTCGATAATTACAATCTAATTAGCTGTTACAAAGATGCTCAAAGAGTAGGATGCATGCACTTTGAGGATCTTTTTGGTAGGACCCAAGCACAAGTAAAAGATTGAAATCGGTGGGACATCACCATGGCAAACGGTTTCGGTGCCATTGTGAGGGTGCTCACGTGCCAGAGCAGGTTCCCTGGGGAGGGTGGGGAGTCCAACCTGCCTGGACAGGGCCCCGAGCAACCTGCACTACTCCACCGTGCTCTGAGCACAGGGGTTAGACTATCTTCCAGCCACAACTGCGCTGTGATCTGTGAATGTTTCTTAGAGAAGGACTGTATTGCTTTTTTGGCTGTATTGCTTTTTCCCTTAATATTGACTCAAACGCTATAGACTCTTTTCTCTGGATTTATATGTTAGGGTTTTGTTAAGAGGAATAAGAATATTTTTAAGGCAATTGTCTCTAACCAATTCTAATTAATTTCTTGCTCTGCATAGGATATTGTGGTATGGTTCCACAGTTACATTTGTCCAATTTTTATGCAATTCATCTGGAAACAAACCAACCCAGCATGGCTAAAATAGCATGGCTGGGTTGAAGTTTTTTTTTTAGCACATAAAATTGCATCTTCTAAATACAGATGATCAACAATATGGCTAATGTCTGTGGTTTTAATTATAAACCCTCCTTAATCCCCATCTTCAAAAAAGTATTGTAGCCTTCAAAGCTCACCCGTCAAGTCCCACACGTCCTGAAATCCACTTAGATTACCTCCAGCTGACGTTCACTCTGTTCACTCTGCAACTCATGCATTTAAAACACCACACCCTATAGCTCATTCTGCATTATCCTTAAATGTATGATGTAGCTAACTGAGGAGCAGGAGAAAGGCTGGAGCACTACCAGACATTTGCCTGCGTTATTTAGCAGACAAGCTCACCAAAACCCTATTAGAAGAGGGTTTGCAGCTCGCCCAACCCTAGCCCAGTGCTAAAGCGAGCTCAACCACGTATCACCCACCCCAGGAAGGCACTTGGGCAGCGCATCATATAACCCAACAGGTGCCCTGAGCATCAGGGTAGCTGAGGACGCTATGTAGCTGCAGGGAGATCCCTTGAATCCGGCATACAAACCACCAGCCCAAACCCAAAATGACAGTGACTCCTATTATCTTTATTTTTAAGCTCATGAAACCTCATCATATGAAAAGCGTGACATTACCTAAGAAAACGGACAGTAAAAACTGTGACTTACCTAAAAAAAAAAATATCAAAATATTTGAATATTTTATGCTTTCACCTTTGTCTCTTTTCCATTGAGATTTTTAGCACCTTGTAAGATTAAACATCGCTCATAAATTATTTTTTGATCTTCTTGAAATACACACAGTTCAGCTGTCACTCAGAGACAGTTGCTTGACAGTTCAAAGATGTTATTACAGTCAGTTGTGGGGAAAAATTATCTTTTACTGACAACTGGTATTTTTAAGACATTTGAAGTGAGAAAAAAATTAATTCTTTAGTCTCCAAGTTGGCACAATCAATTTATCAGATCTCATGTTGTGGCAAAAATTATGGGTATTTTATCTCTGATGTATTATATTGCAGTGTATAAATAGTTTAGTGAAGAGTAGCTATCAAAATCCAAATTCAGTGTCTCACTGCAATTGAAAAATCAGCATATTCTCAGTAAGTGCAAGTGAGCTCTTACCTTTTACTCCTCCCTCTCAGAAACAACTAAACTGAGTGCAGAAATTCAGCTGCTCCTTGGAAAGGTGAATGAGTTTTTCAACTTACTGCTACATAAGGTGAATACAGAAATCATCAAAAAAGCCTTAATAACAAAAGGTTATTTAACAAGTTAAAAAAGACATATTTAAATGTAATTTTCTTTGATATGTTTATGTGGAACATCAGTTGGAACACGAGATAAAATAGGTAAGCCAGGGTGCCCATGATCAAGAGCTCAACAGCCATTCTTCAGAGAAACTTGCAGTGTTTTCCCTCCTTCCTGTCTGCAGTGATGAAGCAAGTGATTCCAGAACGCTCATGGAACTTTTTGCCACTTAAGTAGGTTTTGAGTGGCATAAAATTTTGTACATGTTTCAGTGCACAAAAGTTTTTGCATTGCATGGTTCAACTGCTGTTCTTGTGTTATCCCAAAACACAGATAATTCATTATAGGTGAAACCAATTCCGGTGCCCTGAGACTGCCAAATCCTTAAGAGCATTTAGTTAAGTTTTCACTCTTTGATTATTACCAATTCAGTGCAAAATACATAGTTGTAAGATGGTTTAAGATTTTGGAGTATTTTGGAAGGCAAAATCAGAATTAAAAACCACCTTCAGAAGGCAGATAAACATTATGAAATAGGTAGAATACAATTTCAGTAAGACCAACTGGGAAGTACTGCAGTTTTGTGGAAACAGCCAACTGCATAAATACAAGATTGGAAATAAATAGCCAAAGAGCAATTTTGTAGTTTGGCTTCATAGCTGATCCCAAACTAAACACGTCAACAACACTGTGCTATTTTAAAAAAAAAAACCCACCCGGACCTTGTGTTGGGATAGAAAACTGTGTTATGCAGGGCTTGCAAAGCAATATCCTCCCCTAGAAGACCTGGTTGAGGAGCAGACACCATGAGGCAAATATGAATCAGAATGGAACAAATATGGAGGGCAGCAGTGTAAGTTTAGAAAACATGAAAATCTATGAGAAAAAACTTAGAAAATCTAAACTTGCTTCATCCAGGGGTGAGAAGACTGAAGTGACCATGCAGTTGCTGCAAAAATGAACTATTTTCAATGCCTGTAGGAATAGGACAAGCAGCAATGGACTCAATTAGCAGCAAGGAAGATGTTTGGGTTTTTTTAGACACAAGGTAAGCTCTGACAGTGTGAAAAGTTTATATATGGCATAGAGAGGTTATGGAATCTTCATCATACAATGCTATCCAAAACAGTTACATGAAAATCAGTTAGCAGTGGTTCAGTTGGAGCTGAGCCTATCTTAGGAAAGGGGTAAAATAGCTGATTTTCCCAAGCCCCTTCCAACAGTATTCCACTGACTCCTACAGCACATCTCTGTGTCTGGGAGTCCACACCACAGGCTTGGGAGCTGACATAACATCAAGAACATTTTGACAGGTTCTTGTGCTTTTGACCAGAATGAAGCACAGCACTCCCAAATATCTACTGGAGATCGTATCTTGCTGTTTGAGGCATTAGTATGGTGAAGATAAAATGTTTTGCCATTTGCTGCTACTGCCATAGCAATCAGCAAATTGCTTCTAGCAGAATGTGTGTTCCCACGTGGTTACATTTCACGTTCTCAAATTTTATGATGTGTAGTATTGTGTTCTCCTCCCTTCATCATGGTTTGAGCCATCCAGAGTTACATGCAAGGAAAATTCCCCCCACACACACACCACCCACCCATTTGACACAACAGATGCTCCAGCTTCTCAGGTGCAACCAGCTTCTGCACACTTTCATAAAATAGGTAAGTCTCACTTAATTATTACTCTACATAGAATGTAAAGCTCATTTTTCCTTCTAAAAATTTGCATTCTGCAACAAGATTTTCACTATTTCCATCAAGTGGCATAAAAGGAATAAGTAAATTTAAATAGATTTATAAAAAAGAAGTGTATGTGGCCAGGTAAAATAAAATACTGCTGTCTTGGAGCAGTACAAGTCATTGATAAAAAAAAAATAAATCTGTATTTTGGAAGTGCCAAGTATCTTGTGAAGCCTTTGAAGACATAAAAATAGAGGTCTTTTCACAAGCTGAATAGCTAAAAAGCTGTCTGTAGTCAAAAATACTTCGGAAATTCATAGGAGTAATTACTTGCAAATTTCATTAAAATGTCAGGTCTGGCTTGGTTTTAAACCTTAGCTTGCCTCAGTTTTGCAAAAGGTTTTTATAGATTACAGCGCTACCCTCTCTGCAAACTGTACACCCTAGAAAAAGCAGGTCCAAAAAGTAAATCACAGTATGAGTTTGTTGACATGTGAATTTGTTAAAAAGACCAGTTTACACCAGAAGGATCAAAGTCAGAGCCTTTATTAAATGTTCCTTCTTTAAACAGACTGCATTTAATCCCCCTTTCGCATTTGTGATTTCTAAGGCTATTTTAAATACTTTGTTTTACAGGGATTTTCAGTCTTTAGAACCGTCACAAGCAGCAAGTTAGCAGTACACAAAAACAATACGCTTTAACTTTCACCGAGTTCTATTTCTGCTCCACAGGGTCTGTGGAAAGGACCAACAATACTTCCAGTACTGGAGTTTTTGCACAGACCCTGGAAAGGTAATAGGTGTCACCAGAGTTTAAGCCTGATGTGCTCTAGCCACATCTCACAATTGGCCGCAATTTACCAGTATTGATTAGTATATCTGTTTCTTGCGCATTATCTATTTCAAAAAGGGGACCAAATTTTCAATTTTCAGCTAATATGGGTCTAATTAAGGCTATTCTGGTATATTTGATACTAAAATACTCTCTGGGAGTCCTTTTCATGAAATCCCATCAGAATTAACATTTTCAAAAATGAAAACATTTAAAATAGGTGTTTGAGTTGAAATGCTGATGCAGCGGTTGGTTCAGTGTTTTCTTGTGTTCTGGAACTTTATTATCACGTCAGTATAGTGTCATCTATTTGTTCATCAGAGTCAGCCTGGCCAGCCAGCTTCTTCAGAGATCTCCTGCAGCTTTCGTTGAGAAGCTCCAAGCTGGCAGCATCTAGAATCTTGGAAACCGACTGCGGAAGGAAGACAACACCAATTACCAACTCCTTATGACATACCGTTCAAAATAAGAATAAATGTAAGTGCCTTACAAGCTGTATTTATCTAAAATCTTTCACACATACCAAAATCCTGCGTCTGCTTTTATGATTCCAGACATGGGAACTATCCAAAAGCAGCTAACACTTAGAAAAGAGGTCTGGAAATGGATGTACAAAGTAGTCCATCCTAAAACGCTCTCTCTAGCACCACTGATGCTGCAGTAGGATTACACAAGTGACGAAAGCGATAAAGTAGCAGTCCTAGATAAGGTAACTACAGCACAGTAAGGGCTTACGGCATTTTGAAAGCAAGGCTACAATGTTAAACATGGGAGGTATGTTAAATACCTTGATTTTATTAATACTGCACTGTAAGGTTGTGCAGTATCAGATAACTTGCACGTTTCTTCAAGGCTTAGCATGAGAATACTGCTGAAGGCTTAAATGCAAATAGCAACGCCCCACTCCATCTATTTCATACAAGAGTGCCAGCACATCCTGAGGCTCCAGGCACAACACCTAACCACGCGCAGAGCAATGTGACACAGCCTTCTACCAGTGATTATTCTTCTGTCTCATACCTCAAGCACTTCTTCGCCCGCTCTCATCTTCAGAAGATTGACAATAGCTTGATCACTGTAGGCTCTTACACTGGTGTTTTTGTCCTTTGTGTTGTCCAGAAGTGCCTTGAGAATTGGTTTAATTGTCTGAGGATCCAGCGAGGGAAGATGGTTTTTATTTGCCCACCAGATCATCTTTTCTGCAACTAACTTTATGTCACTGGATGAGTTCTGGAGACACTGAAGGAGACAAAGATGGACTTAAATTCAGATATACCAAGGACAGGTATTTAAAGCACTAGTCTATCTTCTATTCTAATCGAAGCATTTTGAACTACAACAAAAAAAAGCACGCAGTTTTCAGCTCACGGGTACACAAGAGACAAACTTGACTAATCTGTGTAACGGTTAAGAGAAGATCAGACCTTGAAAACAAGACACCTTTTTAAAAGAAAAAAATTTCTAAATATGTGGTTGATGACAGGTTCACACGCTTCTGTCAACTATGTCAGGAAATGACAATGACCACTAAGTGCAGCAAAAGCCAAGTCAGTGTCTGGTTGGAGCATAAGGTGCATTTCAGTAGCGGATTTAATTTTAAAATTAAAAAAATGTCAAGCTTTGTATTTTTTATTTAATCTCAACACATTTAAAACGTGAAAGCTAACATCTGAATGTCAACTGCATTATTAATACTGTGATAAAGGTATTGTGACACTTTTATATTTTAATACAATACTATGATACAAATTAATATGTGAATGTAGGATTTCAAACAGAAAGTCTGCTTTGAAGAATGATGGCCTGTGTCATGTCAACACGCATGTTTAGTAGCTTTTCAATTAAATTGAAATGAAATGTTAAAACCTGAAAATGTAACACATTTTTATTTACAATAAAGATGACACACAAAATAAAAAATAGCTCTCCTGCTCCAGCACTATCCCTCACTCTGTATCTTCCCCTATCTTTTCTAAGACCTTAAAAACATCCTGAGGTTCTAATGTTCAAAATTCAGACCCTGTCTACAACGAGGGATATTTTCGTGGGGAGGGAAAGAAAAAAAAACACCCAAAAAACCCCACACACACCCAAAAAACCCCAGAAAAACCAAGAAAGAAAGGAATTTTGAGGTAAAATATTTAAATAGATATGAATTGAAAGAAGTGTTAACTTCAATAGTCTTTTTATCTCAGTCTTTAGGAGCTACTCCCTTCCACAATAGTGGAAGTCAAAAAGCACTGCAGCAAATCAAGGTAAGGTAAGAGTTGGTATTTGATGTATTTCTAAGAAAGGCCCTTTGACCTTTAGCAATCTTAAAAAACCTGACACGTCCCCCAGTCTTCTCTACTTTTCTGCCAGCTGTTTGTTACTGCAACGGAAAAAATGAATTTCTAAGAATCAAAACTGAAGTTTACCACAGAAAGATCAGAAGTCAAATTTCCATATTACAGCAGGGGTTGCGCTATTGTATTCACAACTGCAAAGCAGGCTGATAAAGTAATTCTGGCTGTACTTTGCCACAAAAAGACCTATCGAGGTGTCCAAGGGTTAGGGGATTTAGAGCTTCCCAAAATAAGGCAACCAAGCTTTCAGTTTTCATGCTGGGTTACCACACAGAAGTTTGGTAGAGAAAGCCACCCATGAGTTAGCTGAACAAAGATTCAGATCACACGAGAACAACGCCCGGTAGTTATCATAAAAAGTCTTACCTTAATAAAGAGATTGGACAGTTTTGGAGGCAGATTCCCTCCTCCTTCCATGTGGTATTTCATAAGAAAGCCCATCCCTCTGATGCCACTAACTGCAATGGGAATCTGTAACATAAAGGCAAAAATTGGTATTACTACAGCAGAGTTCAACAGCATTTATAACTGGGCTTATGATCTGGTAAGCTTTTGGCAAAGGCTAAACCAATCTTCCAAAAAAAATGTAGCATGCAAAGCAGGAAAGCATTGGGTTAATGTTACTGGGTAGGATGATGAAAAAAATAATGCAGCTATAAGCCACACAGAGTAAGGTGGCAGGTCCCACAGAGCCCCCAGGTTCCCCACACCAAATTACTCATTCAACCCTAGATTAAAAAATCTTCCTCCTAAAGTGAAATATTTGCACTTCTTTTAAACCTGGCCTACGAATGAGAGCTTCAATAGTGAAACAGAAACGTGATTTACTCCCACATAAAGCTGTTCTGCAGTGGAAGATTATTTAATCTTGGTCTCCGCAGAGATCAGAACAGTTGTGTAATTTCACTAGAAATCTGCATCTATCCAAGGGAGAATCTTCCGGTTGGACTTGGTGACTTTTGTTCTGTTTGGTAACACCGAGAACGTGCACACCTTTTAAAATTACTCCCAACAAGCGCTTGCAACAGAACTCGCCCGCTGTCACGCAGGACTTACCCTGTCAGCTGTGGCATTGCTGAGGATCATCTCCTGAACGCTGGTGTAGTATTTGGGGGCACACAGCCTGCCAGGAGCCACGTTTACAGCCACGGAGAGTGCCAGGCTTCGTCCGTGTCTCACCATCCAGTCAATGCCAGAGACATCTGCTGCAAATGAAAGAACAGAATAATAGCAGGACTCCTGCCATCCATTCCTCTTCCTCTAAGACAGCTTTTGTCAGTTTGTCAATTCGCTTCCATAAAATGAAATAGAAAGCAGCATCTACAGCAAAGCCTTGTTTCCTCCACTCCTCCCAAAGAGCCAAACAAACAGTGCTAAAACACACCACCTCGACCAGACAGGAACACCACCTGGGCAGATACGGAAACCAGCCACAAACAACTGACTCCGGATTGTTTGCCCCAGTCAGGCCCACATCACTTAGTGCATGGAGGAGCTTGGCATCGGAACTGTAACGGCTTTGACTCTCTAATGGTACGAGTCATCTGTCATTTGAAACCAGCTAACAGATTCCCTTTTTAATGCCATAGAGGAGAGTGACCCCATAGCACTCCCAACCACTATGAGTTCTTGTAAAAATCACGGTTTTGTCTAACTTAGAGGCAAATTAGTTAATTCTCCAAAAGCGTCTGAAGCCAGCAGGTGTGGTCTGCAATAAGCATAAGCCAATCTAAGATCACTGTGTCATCAAAAAAGATGGAATGGCCCTCCAGTGCACCCTGCCTGAGCATCCCGTCGCCTCCCACCCTCTCTGTGTCAGCACTAGCGCTCACTTAACCACACGGGTACTTTCATCAACTCATCTGAAAACAAATTCAGAAAAGAAGTATGGGTAACCCCAAATTCCAACCACCACCCTGTGCTCAACTGTGTACCAGGGTGTACAAATGAACAGCAATAAGCAAAGTACAATAACATCTAGAGTAGAGATTCAGGTTTAAGATAAAAAAGAGGAACCTAAATGATTAGTCACAAGGTTTTCCTGAACCAATGGCTAAGAAGTATCTTCCCCTCTACAGAGCCAGTTCCAGTCACCGTAAACAGTGTCACCTACCCAGTAAGTGCTGGTGGAGAACAGTACTGAGCTCCTCTTCTGAGAGGAACGCGCACAGTTCTGCTAAGCAGCCGGCTGAGGCCATGCGGGTGGCATCCTAACGAGGAAACGAAGAAAAGAGTAACACTGGTGGAGTTCAATACGCATCAGAGAAAAGGAGCAAGAAGAGCAAGTGCCACAAGATGATATGAAATAAAGAGAGAAGGAGGAAATTAATATTAATAGACACTTTTCACTCCTACTACCTGTGGATTTCTGTCACTTCACAAAGTTTCTTGTAGATCATGGAACTTAAAGCCAAATCCACAGTCAAAAAAATCCAGCAGAGATCTTAAATAAATTCTGATTTGTTAAATAGAAAAATCATAAAGATGAATGTTTTAACAGATGTGTTAAAAATTAAGTTTAGATTCACAGTCTATAAAGTAAGCCTTACTTTTACTCATCTCTAGGTGAGCTTATCTCTGATAAGCTCATACTAATTTTAATTTAAAACTTGCAGGCTTGTGTTGTTCTGGCTTCCTTAATCCACCATCCCATCACTACTCCTCTCCACCCTGGAACTTACTATCCAGTGGAAATGTTTCAATGTTTTCTACTTCTAGCATGCCAACAGTTGCATATCTATGATGCACAGATTAAAACATAAGGAAGAAATAACTAGATGATTAATTTTAATCTCACAGATGATACTGTTGCTATCTGCCATATACAGAACAGCCTGTATTAAACTTGGAGAGCTTCCTGCTCATTGGGAGTAAAGTCTGCCATTATCTGAAAACCTTCTCACACTAAATGACAGACCCCACCCGAGAGCCTACAAACACACGTACAGGCATATAGTGATGGTGTTGCAGGTTTTCCCCAAGATACAAAGCAAATCTGACTTCAGAGCTGCCTCTGACATGTTGGTGAAGAGCTTCAGGTCAAACCCACACGTACAGTTGCTAAGGAAACATTAAACTTGTGGATTTTCAGAGCTACCAGTGACTGGCTAGGGTTCTGTAACTCCTGCACCCGACTCTCGGCTAACACAAGGCTCCAACGAGATCGATTTTACAGACCATATTCAGTTTAGTGAGTAATGCCCAACCACATGCTTCTCTATATAAGTTTCTTGCCACTCTATCAATAGTAATTTCCCCTGGAAGTTATTTTAGAAAGTAATTCTGTTTAAAAATTCAGATTTCAAATTTAGGAGTAAGACTCTCTAGAGCAGGGATCCTTTGCAGCTGGCTGCAGCAGTACCTCGTCATGTCCCAGCATCCCTAGAAGCACCGTGCTGATATTCTTCCTAATTGCAGCATCAACTTTTGCACCAGCTCCTCGTGTTACAAACCGCAGAGCTTGCAGCATTGTGTCCCTAGAAATGATCACAACGTACAGTCAGACATTGCTTCTGCCCCCACCCTAAAGAAGAAATTGAGCTCTGGGTGTCTGGAGTAGTTTCTTACTCAGTTTAGGAGACTGACACTCTGCACTGCCGAAAACTCCATGCTAGAGAATATCACCATGTTTGTGCGCTTATGTCTCTGTTACAACATAAATATTTTCTGACTATTCCAACATTAAAAAAATTCTCCAGTCAGGAAGTTAATTTTTTAGGGATCTGTGCATTTTATGTACAAGAACAGCTGCATTACTGCAGATAAGACTGACAATTGATACAGTCTTGGATGGGAAAGTGGGCTGCTGGGGGCTGTGCAGGGGAGAGGAGAACTGAGCAGGTACCAAACAATGCTTCCCCGATACACTGTCATGGTTTACCTTCTGACCCAGGAAGTCCCACCATCCCCATTCTTTGTTTTACAACCCTTGATTAACAGTCAACTGCTTTCACTAATAAGTGAATCTCACTCTCAGAATTAAGGGGGGGTGGGAAGCAATTCTACACAAATAGCTGTGATAGTTTTGTTCATTCATCCTTGTCCTTTCTTACATCCTTAATAAGCAGGAAGGTCTGAGATACCACCTACAGCTCACCTGATGGCAGAGTCATCACTGGAACGGATTCCATTCAGTAGCTCCGTAAAAAGAGGATCCACTTTGACATGGATGACAATGAGTTTACCGAGAGCATCAGCAGCTTTAAGGCGAACAGCACGGTTGGAGTCTTGTAGAGCTTTGGTGAAGGTTGTTTGCAACTGGGGCAAAAATGGTTTCAGGGCAATCTCAACCTATACCAGAGATGAAAGGATGGAAAGTGGTGCAGTCAAGTCTGAAACAGTGGCTAGAAATCAAAGCCTGGAAACGGCACGACCTCTTCTACAGCAGTTAGTTATCACAAATAGCCCTTATTCACATCTAACACACTACTAAAATAGGGGAAACATGAAACAATACTTGACCACAAAACTTTGACCTTTTCAAATCTAGTCTTGTTTTCTGCATGCTGAAATACAAGGGTAACGTTGCTGAAAAATTTTACAGTATCATGAGCAGCCTTCTGTATACAGAGCACTAAAAAAAAGCTCAGCTCAGTTTAAAGATACATAAGATGATCATCATCTCTGCACTTAACAATTCATAAAAATGGCAGACACAGGAGAGATTAATTACATGGTAGTTTTTAATCCCTCGAAAGTGGGATCAGCATTTAGCAATATTTCTTAGAAATCCAGCGATTCAAGCGTTGGGGGCTTTTTTTGGTTGGCCAGAAGCTGCTGGAAGAATAATATCCAGTTACAGTGTCATTCCTAAATATCAAATCTGCACCAGCAGACATCCTAGCTGTATTTACATGAACAGCAACACATTATTTCGGAAGGTTACCATGGAAAATGTTCACAAACCACAGTCAATTAAGTCTTTGGATCTTACCTTAGCTAAAAGAAGGCTTAACGTTTCAAGCAGAGCCACCTTGACATTCCAGCTGAACCGATCTCCCAAGATCCGAATAAGTGGCCCAGTAATGCTCACCACAGATGGTTTAAGAGCTTCAGCAGAAGTCAGCTTAATAACTAGCCCTAAGGCCTTTGCTGCCTCCTCCTTCTGCTCTGGATTTCCAGTTAAAACACCTTCCCGCAGCACCAGGAGTATGGAAGTCACTCCCTGTCATGAAAATTGGATAAGAAAGTTTAGAAGCCAAGATGCAAAAAACCAACGTATCTTATTTTTGCTCCTTTTATACACCAGATGCACAAACTTGGAGAGTTTCTCTCAATTTCCTGTTGACCTTCAGCTGCCTGCTTCCCCATTTACAGAGCTACTTTTATTTGGTTTGATTTCATGCATCTACGCCTTACTAAGCCAGTTGCTATGAGAAAAGTGGTGGTGGTTCAGGGAATTTTTAAACCAGAGAAATCTGGCACAGAAGTCCAGCTTCACTCCCCCACAGAAAGCAGCCAGCGACCATGACTTACATGCATAACAGAATTGTCAAAGCTCTTGTTACAAGAGGAGGCTTCTGCAGGGTAACTCGAGAGCAGCAGTGACCTACAAAAAGTCTCTCCAACATGCAGGTCTGGAGTGCCCCAATAGTCACTGCTTCTAATAGCTTTAAAGTCCTATCAATCAGTTCCCTCTAAAGGTGGGTATTATGGCTGTGACGAATCCACGCTCATTCTGCTCCTTTACCTTTTTAGGAATACAGAATCCCGGCACATGCTCGCCTTTGGCCTCATTCCCTACAATCCGGATATCCTTGTGCAGGTCCTCAATGAGAGCAAGCTGGTTCCCGGCATCTAATTTCTGCAGGAGAGAGGGGTGAGACAAAGATGAGGCAACACGGCACCCAGCTATTCCTTGTGAACTCTTCTCAGGTGTGGCAAGAGAAGACACGTGCTTCCTGCCCCCTCCAAAGACCCGCTACTGGCTCACGAGGCTGAAGTCAACCTCATCTTGCAACTCTCAAATCTTCGCAGTATTTGCAAATGTATATGTAGTTTACAATCAAAACAGAAGGTGAAATTTAGGCAGTATTTTGCCAGCTATCCCTGTTTTCTCCTTGCCAGGCTTTACCACTGTAATCTTTTTCAGCTGCCTCTCACCTTAGTGATGGAATTAAGCGCATCCCAGCTTTCATTCAAAACTACCGGGTTGGTATCATTAAATAGACGTATCAAGCCTGAAACCAAGCTCTTGAGGTGACCGGTATAGTCCGCTTTTGTCTTGGAGCAGTAGATATTCAGAATGACAGCTGCTGCCTGTCTCATTCCCAGCTCAGGGCTGCGGGTAGCTTCTAGTAAATCTTCAGTTATAATTCTTTGTCCAGCATCATCTTCCACGGACAGGATTACAGACTGGCAGTTTGCCATCTCCTAAAGAGTCCAAATTAACTTTACGTTAACTCTCAAATAGAACAAAGCCAGATTTAGCCCCAGGTTTCCTATGTTATCCACAGCATCATGGCTTAGAGAAATACTACTACATATCCCACTTGCTAATTGTTTCTCATTAAATAGCTGGTCACATCACCAGTAAAGGCTCGATTCAGGCCTGGAGCAGAGGTAGGTATATAACCAACTCTCAAAATTTAACAAGTGACCAAACTCCACTGAACTGTGCTGCACAGGTTGTTCCCCAGCTGCAGAAGGGCTAATTTATGACATGAGAGTAGCTCAGTCTCCCGGATCCTACTCACTCTTCAGAGACTGTGGGTCTTGTCAGATAACATTTTTTTAATTTAGGTAGTTTAATGCTGTGCATCGTAATACTAATTACAGACATGTCTGTGGGTACATTAGAGATCTCCAGGCAGACTTGGGGCTAGAAGCTGAGCTAACGGGCACCTACAGCAGACAGACAACAGGACTCTGTCACTAACACTCCTCATTCACCAACTTGTGTACATGTCTATCCGCAATCACAACTCCAGGATGTTCTCTGGAGTCCAAATACCAGATGTTTCAGAAAGCAGTACAGAAGGAGTGCTGCATGCAAAATAGGAGATTTCCTCCTTTCAGCCCTTTAATCTCTGTCTTCTATACCAAGAATAAATACCAAGTTAACTAGACGCTCTGGCAATGCTCCAAGAATAAGTAAACTGAGAATTGTATCTTGTTGCAGGCCAAAGAGACTTCTACATGGATGCAAATAGATTTGGAAAGCATACGTTTTTCGACTCACAATATGCCACCAGGCAAAGAGACTCATCCTGAAGAAGCTAATGGACTGAATTAAACCATGCAATCTGTGAATCTAGAGAACACAGATTCTGTGCTGGGAAGTAAACCCGAAGCACTATCTTCAGGCAACCTGTCACAACAAAGGGCTGAGCCGTGCTACTTGCCAATTGCTCCTCGCTGGTCCCCAGCTTCTCCTTCAGTGCAGACATCATAGCAGGCAGGATGACACTCAAGTGCCGTGTCAGAGCGTCCCCTGCCACTGATGAGAGGAAAGCTAACACACGGGTGTTCACAGGGGGAGTAGTCAGCTAAAAAAAACCAAAAACAAAACACAAAAAAATGAGACAAGCAGAAAGTTTTTTTCAGAAAGAATCTCACTTTATCTACCACATGAATAATTTTGAAGTATAAATGCATCACAACCCAAATGACAATGTTTTGAGCATAAAATCAGAAGAAAATTTCAAACTAAGCTCTTCCTTTTGGCATATTGGTCCAAAAAAAACCTGGCAGCAAGCAAAGGAAAAAGCACAGTTCTGAAGTTTAAAATTTGTTTCCAATTGTACCTTTGGCACCAAATAAGGCAGCACCACCCTGCTCTTGACAGCCATAACTTGTTTAAGACCATCCACAGCAAAGTCAGAGGTCTCTTCATTGTCCTGCAGGGAAAGAGAAAGTTACAAACCTGAGAGAAGATCTGTGACACACCAAGCTAAACCCTATTTCAAGTGACAATTTACCGTGTGATCATATAACGACCGCACAAGTCCTTCTATCCAAAAATGCTCTTATACTATACAGCAAAAACCCAAACCATGTTCTGTTGCCACATCAGAAAGGTTTTCCATATGAGGTATGGTGGGCATGCAACTTCAGCAGTGAGGATGGCAATTCCCTAGCAGGGCCAGATGTAGCAATCCTTAGGCCTATGCTTTAGCCACAAGAACTTCCCTACCAATGGCTAGGATGACTCCATGGAGGAGACAATATAGAGCTGCCATTCCCTGGAAGGTCTGCCACTACAATCCCGCTTTGTCTTCAAGCTAATTATCCAAAACCTGTCCCACAACATCATTAATCAAGTTGTCGATTAATGTTGGGCAATGCTTACCAGCTGCTTCAGCAAAAATGGCAGGATATCTTCAAGAGCTTGATGTCCAATTGTTGAGTGCAACTGTTCAAATGTTTTAGCTGCAGCCTCTCGGACTTCTTCCAGAGGGTCACACAGCGCTTTTCTCACTGTAGGAACTAGGGACTCAGAGAAAAGCAGTACCTAAAGATGTAGAGATGGAATTACAGAATATCTAAAGCACAATGGACACATGCATCTCAGTACAGTAGCTAAGAATGCAAAATTTTCACAACAAACTAAATTGCTGTTTGCTTGAAATATGTTGGAAGAAAACCAGGACTAATCAACACAAATATCTGAAGTGCTCTAAAGCTACCTAGTGGATTATTTCTATTATTATATCTCATAAAAGTCAGAACTGTGCAATGTTTTAAATTTACCGACAGATACAAATGCGTACATTCACCTGAACGGCAACTCATGTTAGTTCTAAGCCCTGAATTCAGTCCATAAAACAAGCCCAGCACCAGCTGTATTATTCTGTCTCAACTGCAATACCTGCATTGTAACATAAATATCTGGAACACTGGATATTTCACCTTCCCCATATAACTTACCGCATCCCTGCTGGTAGACTTCATTATCTCACTCAACCCAATGCAGACTCCTTGCCTCTCATCACTCTTGTCTGACCTCAGTCCATCTTCCAGAATAGGAATGATTTCAGGAAGGATCTTCTCTCCTAACTTTCGCACAAGGTCTCCTAATGTCCGTGCTGCAACCTGTCCCCAAAAATTTATTCATTAACCATTTTCCTGTTTTATAAAAATTAAGAAGGTGAACTGTGAGCAGATGTTAACTTTCGACTATAAACTTCTGTTCACAGTACAGACAGAGTAGTAAGAATGGAAACACTGCTATTACAAGTAACCACAGAAAAATAGTTTTACTGTCATCACAGATGCCTTCAGCAAAGAGAGAGCTCAGACATACTCGTGCTCAGAACAGTTAAATTAATGACAGATTTATAGAAAAGAATTCTCCCGTGTTCTTCAGGAATTAGTTTATATGGTCACCTGCGGTACTAGGAAGGCATTACTCAAGTTCTCACCGTTCGCTTATCTGCACAAGTACTGGCCAAGAATTTCAGCAGAAGCCCAAAGAGGGTTGGCAAAATTTCACGCAGCGTGCGAGGAGTGTTTGAAACTACAATCTTCCAGACGTGCAAGGAGGCTTGACGCACCACCAGCTGGGTGTCAGAGCGGCCCATGTACAGCCCTGCCAGCACCCTGTTCCTCCTCTCCACACCAAGAGCATTAATAATAGCCTGAAAAGAAATACCACAAAATTGTATTATCTACTCCTGAAACTTATAAAAAGACGAAAATACATCAATACGTCTTTCTAACAGGCTTCCCCCAAATAAATAAATAAAAAAAAATAAAGGCACAACAGACAAGAACAGCTTTACCTTGTTTGACTGGGCTGTTCCAAAGTTGTCATCCTCCGAGGCAGTTTCTGTGGTCATTTTTCCAGTGACTCCTGAGATATGGAATAGAAGATCCCCAAGGAGCTGAACTGAGCTAAACCTGGCAACAGGAGCAAGTCAAGTGTTACAAACAGGGTATTCAAGCGGTACCTGTCCAAATATGACAATACGTCAAATACAGACGAGAGCAAAATGCAAGGCAAAGAGCTAGGTCAGCACTGAAACGCTGCATGAGCTGATGGCTAAGATCGATCTGCCTACGTGGCTGAGAAGCAGCACGGTAAAGAGAAAGGGAAGGAATGAATTCCAGTCTGGAGGGGGCTGAGAGAATTCCCATATCAAAACAATGAATCAGGGAACAGCCTGGACTCCAGAAAGGAACAAGACATTGCCAGTATCCGTCTCAACCCAAATGACATTCACCTGGGATAAGTGCACTCATCAGAGCTCACCTGACACACGCCTTTTAGTACAACTAATTACTGAGCAATTGCTATTAGCTGTGAGTGCTCCGCTGTACATTTCCATACACAGGAGAAGAGTAACGAACTCAGCATTTTGAAAAATAAAAAACAATATATGAGGGCTAAACATTGCCACATCAACTGCCTTGGAAGTGCTTTTCAGAGTCACTACCAGAATTAATAGTCTAGTAGGAATGCTTTGCAGGTACCAGGAAACCTGATCCACAGCTGGCACGGCTTCGCAGACTCAGCACTATAAAGCATCATATTCAAATCAACAAGCAAAAAAGAGACACTTGCTTTTGCTTTCTAGGAGGTCTCTGCCTTTCCTTGAGGAGCAACATAGAGTCTACATCACACCAGTTTTTCATCCATGGCAGAGAAATGTCGGTGGATAAGATGGTTATCCCTTACCTTATCCTCCACAAGTCATCGAACAGGCCATCCTCAAGCTGTGGCAGGAGAAGTGCAATGGCAGTCTCAGCATACATACTTATGATTCTCTGGCCAGCGCGCAGGGCAGTGTCCCGCACAAACTCGTTCTCATCTGCCAGTGCCTGAACAGAGAGAAAAGTGTCTGTGAAAGCTGTGTTTTTTCAGCACAATATACAAGACCAGCAGGAGGAAAACAAAATGATGTTTTCTCTCTCAGCCATGAAAAGCAAATTAACTATACAGTTGGGAATGCACAAAGGTGATTTCAAGAAATCAGTAGTGACTACAAACATAAGACAGCAAACAAGTAACTTTGAAGAAGAAATAATTTATAATTTTAATTCTTTTTTATATATATTTTCTTATAGTCCAGCAATGCTGGACAAGTCTACACATCCCACAATTATTGGAAATGATACTTCAAATACTCTAGAGGCTTCTTTGTATCCTCTAATAAACAAAACTCTTCAGGCCACTGCTACATACCTTAAGGATACAAGGAATGATGGGACCAACGTAGGGAGTGAACTTGTCTCCAAAGGTAATTGGCAGGTAGTTGAACATCATGATGTATCCATCTCGTACATGTGGGGCAATATCCACTTTACTGGCAGTAGCTACAATCTCTGGCATAAGTTTCTCCAGCTTTTCTACCCCCAAACCAGCCATAACTTCAGCCAGACCTGGGGAAAAAAGGAGGGAACGGAGCTGATGAACACATGAAAGAACAAGCTAATCTGATTCAACAGGAGAAAGTCTGAGCTCAGTATTCAGACACAGCTGTCCCCACCTTGAGCAGCACCAGATCGATCCACTGAGCTCTGCTCATATGTCAGCGTCTCCATCAGCCACGGCAACAAATCCTCAAAGCACGATTCTCCCATACCCTTCACCATGGCTCCCAGTGCCTTTGCAGACACCGTACGCACCTAACAGACAAGAGGAACAGACATTTGCAAACTATCCAGTCACAGTTACTAAGACAGATGTGTCAGACTAATTAGAGATCTACAGAAGATTAGGACACAGTCTAACCTAATGCACTGAAAACCAAACTGTATTTGTACAAAAGACTTACTTCAGGTACTGGATCCAACAGAGAAGCTTTCAGTCCAGGAGTCACACTGGGGAGGTAAGGAGCCAGATCCTGAAACAAAGAGCCCGAAGAGTAAGAACTAGATTCAAAATGAGAAAGAAACCTAAGTCACCTTCATGTAAAGGGCATTCAGCCCCTTATTTTAGCAATCATCCTTAACAGCCTGAGAGTTTAATCAGTTGCTTTCACAATCCTGCAAATAAGCACACTGGATTGTTCTGTAATTCCAAGAAACATGAATTCCATGCAGATCACTCAAAACCTTTTTGATGCTCACCCACAGCCTGGCACTTTGTATCGAAGGAAAATGCAACACTCTTAACATTTACACAAGGTTTAGAGGTAGAGATTATCAGCACAAAAATTAAACACAGATCTTCACATACAGTCAGGTTCTACAAATGCTTTTCAAACAAACCCTGGGCCCATTTGTAAGCAGCTGATCTGTGTTTCACTGCTGTTGGTTTTGCTCGTTTGTTTGTTAAGGCATTTCTTATGTGGTAAAAATTACAAGACCTTTTTGCAGGAATAAATCTGGTAATAACTAGATGACCCAAGTACAAAGGTGACAGTGTTAAGCACCTGAGAATTATCACTGTCTTTGCAGCCATTATCTGGTCATTTACATACATTTAATTAAAGAAGCTGTGTGGATTCTAATATTGTCTACCTTAACAGCAAAATCCCCACACCAAATGAATTCTCTCTAGTGCTTGCTCTGTTATGTCCTACACAGTAAATACAGCGTACAGCTGGAAAGTGCTTTCAGCACTGTACCTTCTGATCAGTCAGGGAGTACATGTTCCCAATGATCTGGGCAGCCATTTTCCTCGTGTCTGTGGAACGATCTTGAAAAGCTCTCTGAACGATTGGCATGATCAGCGCTAAGGATGGAGCGTCAATGAAATGGACAAATTTGGTATCCAGCAGAGTCTGCAGACACTTCTGGGTCTTCCTAGAGGGGTCAGTGAGAGCATCCAACAGAACTGGAGCAATTGCTGAACATTTTTAAAAAAAGAGAGAAAAGACTTTACTTATACATGAAACAAAAATGCATGTCAGGGTGAGCTGGTGTTCCCTCATTGGATGTTTCAGATCCTTCTAAAGCAACTAGCAGCACAGGGACAGAGGAAACCCTATTAACATTAGCTGAAAAAATGGATAGGAGCATTCAAAAGCTGCTGTTAAGCTTTCATGTTATACTTTTCTAGGAGTAGTTTCATTTCTATAGAAGTTTGGATTTAATCCTAAACGTTTTGAACATAAACCTCACTATTATAAACCATGGTCATGTCAGGACATTAGAGATGGCGACAGTTCTTACCCAGGATCTCTGGATTCCTGATGACAGACCCAATCTGCCTGAGAGCTTGCTGACCTGCATTCTGCACCTTCACATGAGAATCTGTGAGCACTTCAGTAAGTTTTGGCACAATATTGGGTAAGCAGGAAGAGAGCTGTTTGGGAGCACAGTACGCCATAGCCCCCAGAAGTTCCACGGATCCTGTGCATGAAATACACAAAAAGAAAGGAAAAAAAAAGACAAAACAAAACAAAACACAGTATTAAGAGAAGAGATGTGAGAAGAACGCATTTACCTCCAACTCAAATCTACAAGTGGTATGAGCCGTCAGAGAACACACAGAATGGCTGAAATGCACTAAGCCACCATATGCCACTTTAAGACTCCAAATTTTGTTGTTGTTGTTGTACCAGGAAGAAGAAGGGGCCGGAGGGGGGGCAGAAATTCCAGCTTCTGAAGTACTTCTCAAGAGATGGGGGGTAAAAAGTGTCCCTTGACTCTGCTGGGGGACAAGAAGTTGCTCAAATGTGTCAGGGAACTCATTTATATCTCACAAGCGGTAAGTTCCACAGTCTCCTTATGAGACAATAAACTATCAGAGCCATCTGCAGGGATGAAAGAATAAACAAGGGGGATGACAGCGAAGGGAACTGTGAGTTACTCTCAGTCATGTCAGTCAGATATTGGTCCGTACCAGCTTTGGTTCTCCAAGATTCCTCTTCTAGTGCTGCAAGAAGTGATGGCAAAACCAGCTTCACTCCATGAGTACTCAAGTTGCTCATCACGGCTTTGGCACAGTCATCTGCAGCCTCCAGGGAGAAGAGAACATTTACAAGTTGTGTCAAAACGCATGTTTTGTCCTTCCTCAGAGACTCAATGGGAACAAAGCCTTCGCATAAAGTAGTGTCTAAGTACAATGATGCAGCTAGTCAAGTAGCTCCCAGTTAATGGCCAATGAAATAAGATGCTTTCAGTTATCAAGAAGATCAAATTGTATTAGTGTTATTTCAAGGAATAGATCTACCTTCTCAATTTGCCTAGTTACAAACAATATTCATATCCATTCCATTTTGGTTTTCTCTTAACAGTCTGTTGGCTGAAATTTAAAGCATCTTACCTCTCGCACATACTGGTTCCCGTCTCCAAAACAAAGCAGCAAGTGAGGTAGCACATGAACCACATAGGGCTCAAAGAGCTTTCCAAGCATGCTGCAGAGCATCTCGAAGGCAAACAGAGCCCCTAAAAAACCAAAAAGGACAGTCAGAGGAAAATACAACTTGATTTAAAGGGGATGGAAAGAGAAGACAGAATTTGCCAAGTATCTGCAGAATTTCTCCAAAAGCACTTAAATCTCAAAGCTGAAAGTTTCTTGCCTTCTTGCACTTGCGGCTACTGCTGTGGTAGGGATGTCTGGTCTCAGAAAGGACCAGAAGCCCAGTAGCCTTAAAAATATCTAATAGGATCTGAGTCCTAGCTTAGGTAAGCAAAAATAAGGACAGGAAACGTTCAACAGCAAAAGGAACAAATAGGCTGTGAAAGCCCTGTGGACCAGCTGGAGCCGGATACGCACAGTCCCACCGGAAGCAGGAGCCCACCTGGCAACACCTGCCTTTGGAAACAGGAGGGAGAGGCACCGAGAACGTTGTCTAGGACCAGAAACCCTTCCTCCTCCACAATGCAAAGTAAGCAGTTTTAGGACACTATACACAATCAATGGCCTCATAACAGACACTCCCCATTTCCTTCTCGGCAAACTTTAGTAAAATTAATGTCGATAAACCAAGCACAGGGTTCAGGTATCACTTGGTCTGACCACAATGGTAGTAGATACAAGAGAAACCTGAAGTATTTGGGAGGGAAAAGCTTTTGCCCCTTACCCTCACGCCGACGGAAGTTCTTCTTGTCCTGGATAGCATCGGTCAGTGTGGTCATCATCTCCTGCTGCTTGAGAGAGAGGATGCCAAGGCCTTTCACCAGGCCTGCCAGCCCATACGCTGCACCTTTGCGCTCGGCATACTTATCGGACTCTAAAAGCAGCTGCATTAGCTTCTGTATCATTCCTCCTGCATCCTCCTTAATTGCAGGCACCAGAGGTGGTAAACAGCTTGCCACCGACTCCTGGACCTGTAAAACAATCCACCAGCTATCAGATCACAAAATAGTCATCACCAACATAACTTCCCCGTAGACTGCACCCACAATGACAGCGTTCTGCCACCAGAGCCATTTTTCATCTTTCTGACACCCCTAAAAGTATCATAGTGTTAACCTGCCTCTGCGTGGAACATGAGAATTCCTCCAGGAAGTCACCTACCTGCTGAGATGGTGTGGACAAGGCAGCTATCAGTTTGCCAACAATTGGTTTCACTTTAGGGTCACTCTTGTCCAGATGTTTTGCCAGTGAACCCATCAGAATGACCACGCTCTGCCTGACAGCATCATAACTGGCATCATTAGGAGCATTTTTCAGGAATTCTTCAAACACTGGCAAGAGAGAGTTAACATTGTCCTGAAAAACAAAACCACAGAACTTGCCACTACAGTCCACTCAGAATGAATTTGCTATGCTCAGTGGACTTGTTTGTTCTTCTCTGAGCCAACACACTGAACAATCACACTGTATTTACAGTTCATTTAATGTGTCACATCACATAAAACCTTGTGGCATCCCGACAGCCAACAAATATTTCCTGCTAGAGAGAAGTTAGCTCTTACAAATTAGAACCCACAAACCCGCCAGCATGATGTTCTGCCAGAAGCTACCAGGCAAGCCTGCTACCCTGAACGTCAGTGCCGGCGCTTTTGCCTGCTCCGTTTGCAAAAGGAGAACGGAAAGATAAAAGAAACTTCACACTGCTTTTCCAAGAAGCAGAAGGAAAACATGAATAATAAGAAAATACTCCCAATTGTCTTGGGCTTAACAGGACTGCAGAGGGCTGTCCAGAAGAGGTGACTGGCACATCTGGGGAAATGAGAAGCTGAGCAATTTACTCCCCGCACGCCTCCCCCATCTAACACTGCTGGAGAAGGGCTAGTGGTGAAGAGAAGGCTGGTCCTTAGTTCTCGGAATGACTTAGTTGTTTTCAGTTTAATTAAGCCAATGACCAGCAAGCTTTCATGTTTTGCTTTGCATAAGGCCTGAAAAGGAATTCTCACCTTCCCAGGATTAAAAGATTTGTGCTCTGATTTTGCTTTTATTACTCTAGTTTTATACCATTTTAACTCCAGTTGATTCAGGGCTATTTCTTTTTTATAGCAATGACAGGGAAGAACTACGCTTAGTCAACACTAGTCACTAACAGAACGACTCCGAACACATAAAAATTCCTACCACGTTACAAGTAACAGCAACATCTAAGAAATAAAAATAAAAACAAAAACAAATCTGTGGGCTCCAACACAGTATCTACATTTTCATTCCATCCTTTTCCACCTCTAGAGAGAGAAACGTTCAGACTTACTTTGCCATGAGTGTTGAGCGTTGAAAGAGCTGCATCTAACATGCACTTCCTGACTTCAGGACTGCGATCATTCAGAGCATCCGGTACAAAAAACTGAAAGAGGGGCTTCACCTGAGAACTATCCAGATGCTGCGAGAGCTTGTTGAGTGCCAAAGCTATGCCACACCTGCAAAGACGGTGAGCTTGTGAGCTTACTGACTTTTCACAGCATCACATTTGCTATCAATAGTACATTACAGAAATTGAGAGAGAACCATTACGAAACTGAAGAGCTTCAGTGTCCAACCTACGAGCGTTTCATTACATAGCCCCATGCCGCAGATTCCCAAAAGGACAACAATCTTTCAGCCATATAATGACTTTTATCCCTATTAAGCATTACAGGTACTTGGGCCAAAGACAGACATCAGGATCCCTTCATCTACTGCTGAAATACAGCAGCTTTACAACAAGGTACATCAGTGCTAAAGAACAGATTAGCTTAAGACAGGTAGCGAACAAGATGATCTCCAATTAAACCTGCATAAGGCATACAGGTAGACAAAAAGTAATTATCCAAACTGGAATTCGTCCAGTTCATTAACACTCGCACTGCTGCTCTTGAAACAATCAGTTGTCCGTA
This sequence comes from Charadrius vociferus, assembly GCF_000708025.1. Lineage (NCBI taxonomy): Eukaryota > Metazoa > Chordata > Aves > Charadriiformes > Charadriidae > Charadrius > Charadrius vociferus. The sequence continues at coordinate 1,016,473 of NW_009649175.1, read as the reverse complement.
TAGAGGTTGGAATCCAGTAAGATAAAACAAAAATCAGACAGTCTGAGAGGGAAAGACTCTGTTCTCATCAGAAGGACATAGAGAAGATGGTATCCAATGTTTTAATGGAACTGAGCGCCTTTCAGTTTGGCCTGCCCAGCCTGCTTGAGGGGCACAAGTATTCTCTACCAGAAGGAAGCATGAAACCAGCAAGTCAATACAGCTGCATTTATTTTGTTCCTTTAAAACTCCCCTATTTCTCCGCCGTCTGAACTTCTACATAAAAATCTGGAACATCTCATTCGGATGCACAGGAAGTGATGAGATCAATCTGCAGATGACTGTACCTTGCTTCCCACTGGTCAGGCGGTGATTCAGATATCACTCGTCCCAATGCATCCAAAACTGGAGGTGGCCTCTGCAAGGCAAAAAAATTTCCTCAGAATGCCTTTTGCAAGGAACACACACGCAGAGAATACTGTCAGCCATACCTGCAATGCCATTTTATAATACTGCACAGAGGTATGACACCACTAGCAGAAGAGCACGGTAAAAAAAAACAAGCAGAGAGCTAGCTTAGGCCTAAAAAGACTGAGACTGACCCTGCTCTGCCACAGTCGTCTTGTATCACCTAAGGCACATCATCCACCTGTACAATGGTGCCATTACTGGCTGATAACTTGAGGCTCAAGACATTAAAGTCTGTCATAAGCTCAAACACAGCAACAGGAGGCTTCATGTACATCCTCAAGACAGACAAAAGGAAAAGTGATTAATATAAAATAAAGCACAAGCTTGTGGCTGTCGGCCCCTTAGGACAAGAGTACTTACATAGAGCTTCTCCTGGTAAATCTCTGTAAGTTTATTCATGACATCTGCTGCTTGGTTTCGATATTGAGCCACAGCTCTGGAAAGTGCTTCAGCACCTGCTTGTCGCACTGCCTCTTCATGGTAGATGACATCTTTGATCAGCAGAGAACAGAGGTCAGGCTGCAGCTCCAGACCCATGGATTCCCACAACCTGCAGCACACACGAAGAGGCAACGGATCACCCTTCAGCAAAAGAAGCCACTGCTATATGCAATATCTGGGTGACCTAAAGCTGCCCTCCACCCGTGGGAGGCAAAGCCCCAGCCCGTGGAGCTCCACGAGGGGAGCAGGAGAGGCCCCTTACAATCCATTCAGCCAGGAAGAACGCTTACCTCTCTGCCAACTTCTGAATCTCATCTTCCACATCAAACTTTACTACCCAAAGGCGACGCAACAGATTCAGTCCATTCTTTTCATCACTGTCTGGGGTTGGTAGAACCATCTGTAGTTCCATCAGCCCCTGAATTAGTTTACAGGAGAATCAGTGCAAGGATCTGGTTTTAGAAACAGATACTTTAAAACACTTTAAACCTTTGCCAACTCAATCTCTCAGTGGTTGGAAGTGTCAAAATTCATGTTTGTTTGTGCAGCACGCTGCCAGTGTTGATCAAGGACTACCTGTCACTAATAGGGGAGAAGGTGAAACTCAGGAGTAGCACTCCCTGTACGGGTTGCAGAGAGGCAATGAGGCACTAGGTTGTGCTCTGGTGACTACAGTCTTTTCTACTACTTACAGAGAAGCCAACTGAGAGCCGAGCTGAAATTTGTTCCATGGCAAAGAAAACAAAGCATCCTTGTTATTTAGTTTCCTTTTTTTTATGTTCTCAGAGGCAACTAAGCCTGAAGCTTTCCAAAACCACTGGGCCCAATACAGACACAGCAATTTTTCTGCCAGCTTCTCTCATTAAGACTAAGTTCTATGCAATTGTAAATAGAAGGTGTTAAGGTGCCAGATTAATGGCTGGACTTGTCTTTAAGGTCTTTTCCAACCTAAATGATTCTATGATTCTAAGTTGTCATAATTACCCCTTTTTTAACAAAGCAAAAGTGTGGATAGACCCAGAGTACTCCTTTTTGCAAGATAAATCTAGCACAAAGAGCATTACTTAGAGCACTATTGCTCAGTAGCTACTTTTTCCTCCTGCAGACACATTGCCCAAGGACGAGCATCACAGCTGAAGCCTCTCTTCATCAGTGTTAGAGAAGATTCACCTCTCAAAAAATTAAGGAATTCAGTGTGACCCTGAATGATTCCCACCTACCCTGAGAGCTGCATCTCGAACATTCATGCAAGGAGACTGCAGGGCCTGAAGTAACACATCGATCTCCTCCTGTTCTGCATAGGCACAGCCGTCCTCCCCGCTGCTGCTTGTGCACAGGGTGGTCAGTGCATTGGAAGCCAAAACCTAAAATGCCATGAGGAAGTATTAGAGATTCCACCGCTGCCTTCTGCTTCTGTGCATTTGGTCAAAGCAAGTGCAGGGTGAAGGCTGAGTGCTATCACAAAAGAAATTCTCACAGAACAGTGAGAAGGGTTTGTGACGAAAATGAGAACTGACGAGTTCAGTTCAACCCTTTGCCTTTTTGTTATTTTTGACCTTTCTGCCACCTCATCCCTTAGAACAAAGTTTACTACCGGTTACTTGGGGGAGCGACTACTAAATTTCTTTGTCAGAGGAAGGCCTCAGAAAAGAAATAAAATGTCACCTGTGGGAAAACTGAAGAATATGTTTTGTACAATAAAACCCACAGGAAAAAAAGATAAAGGCATTTTATCCCAAGAAGAATACCATAAGCATAGGAGAAAATTGGTAATGTATCAAGCTCCAGCCTCAGAGACTTAAACCAAGTGGGTGTATTTCCCTCAGTTAGATGCTGATAAAACTTAGGCAGAATCCTGACTGTGGTTACGAAGCCGAGCGCTCACCTGTAACCGTGGAGAACCCGTTCCTATCACCCGGGTCAGCAGAACCAGCATGTCCCTCCGCGGCAGCAACTCTGGGCCATTCTGAAAGGTTGGAGGGAGAAAAGGCAGAGGGAGGAGAAAAAGCCTTATGTCTTGTGACTCCAAAGTACCTTGCTTGTGTACGACACTCCTTAGAAAAATCACAATCAAAACCTAGGGCTGGACAGGTAACCAAAACCTTAACAGAAAACAATCTTACATTGTTAACTTTAACTTGTAGAATTAATCTGCTTTGTCCAGTTTACCATTAGCTTTTTATCCCATGCTTCATGTGAACAACTGTTGAAGGAGGTCACCTGGTCCCCACAGCTCTCACTTACCTCATCCACCAGCAAAGCCTGGCCATTTGCTGATGATCTCAGCTGAGCATGGACCGTAAGGATCTGCAGAATCTTGACCAGAAACTCCTCCTTGTCTTCACTGTCATGAGGTGTCTCAGTCATAACAGTCTTTAGGAGAGGAAAGACCAAGGAAAACGCTGGAGCTGATAATGGGGCAGCACCTGCAAAAAGGAAAAACAACCCTGTGAGCTTTGCTGATCTTGTTATATTCCCGAATGTTATAACTCTAAGCAGGTATTTGTTTTATAATAGAGTGGTGTAAAACGTACACCTTGGTAGCACGTAATGGATACGGCCAGATTCAGCTTTGCATACACACATGCCAAGTGACCCTAAGTATTTCTGTGCCCCTAGAAACACCCGGTCTAAAGGGCACTGCCTCGTGTGTATCTGGACTTACCCCCCAGAGACAGAGTTTAGCCTCTTCAAAGCAGCGCAGACAGCCGCCCCCCCGTTTAGCCTCTACCCTTTGCCACTTCACTTCACGGCCGCTGCAGTATGGCTCCAACAGTGACATCTGGCATTTCAGTGTTAGGTTAACGGTTGAACTTCGTGATCTTAAGGGTCTTTTCCAACCTAAATGATTCTATGATTCTACCTAATGTTGTTGTTTCTCGCTACACCAATGAGCTGGCTTTAATTAAAGTCGCATTAGGATTCCAAATTACTTCCAATGTTTTGACTGCAAAAATATACAATGTAAATGAAATCAAAACAACTGAATGGACTAAAGTAGACAGACAAGCAAAACTGAGGTTTTGTCTATCCTGGAACTACTTGTGGGCAGGAGGGGACAGGCCACAAAATCAAATCCCTCACACAACTCAAAGTTGAAACGAAATCTATTATTTAAAGTGCATTAAGATTGCGTGTACACTCTGAGAATTAAAGTGAATTAAACTAAAAGAAAAATTATGGTCAATTTTACTTCTGAGCAGGAGGATCCACACAGGAATCTGATACAATTTAACTAATTCACTTTTAAAGTTCATTTGTCCCAAGGCAGGGGCCCATTTGCCAGCTATATTCCCTTCAAACACTTCCTACCACCCTAGCTAACCTGTCTCTCCAGCCTTCAGCTGGATTCTTGACAATGATGTTCCTCTAACTCTGGTGCAAGTCTCAATTCCCCTCCCCCCTTGAAAAAATGAAAGCTTTCGGATTCCTGTTGTTAAAGATTTTGCTCCTTCCTCCTCGCAGGGGCTTGGCTATGGGATGTAACAAATGCTCCTTCCCATCCTCCACTTATTCAAGTTAAACCTCAAGCGCTAGACATCTAGGGAAAACTGTTGCTTTCTACATACTCTCTGTGATGACAGAGAACACCAGATTTTAAATTTCTAAGATGCAGATGAAGAGCACTGCAGATACAACACTGCAGTATTAGTCAGCTTATGTAGGGCACGGATACTGCAAAAGTAGTTCAAGTGAGAAATATTAAATTCCAAACACACTATGAGCTCCAAGCTATTTAACAGCAATAGCTTAGGTAAAACCCTCTCCATCTCTGATGGGGGATTTTTTTTTTTGCTCAGTATCTGCTTGCTTTTACGCTTTTTTTTTAATTATTGGCCAGATATTTTTAGGCTTAAGCAATTGTCCTTCTATATGCAGCAGGAAGAACAAAGCTTTATCTGAGAAGACATATATTCTATTAACACAGTAACTGGTGTTGACTAATACAAAAAAGATTATAAAATGCATCTTGGCATTTCAGCAACAAATGACAAATTTTAGCATCCACATTGGAATGAAGTACAGTCTCTCTTAGGTCTCATGGTAAATAATATTGCAAGACTACACTCTAAAGAACTTTGGAAATGAGGAAAAATCGTTTGGGAATATAACATGACTTGTCCAACAAAATGCTATGGAACCTTCTTCCTCTCTCTTGCAGAAGCGGAAAAAAAAATAATCAGATATTCATTTAATTAGGCACTGTGGGAAATCTTGAAGGATGAGGGTTGAAAATCCTTCCACTACTTTCCGGAACTAAGCCTGAAAATGGATTCAAATGTTAACGAACTTGCACTTACTATGGAAATAAATTGTGCAGTGGAGATACTGAATTATCACTTAGATGTTCAGCACTGAAGTGGCACTCAACATGGTCGATTGCTACTCCTTAGCTGTGAAGATTACCTGTGCCACAGTCACACAACTGCAGATCTGACTGGCAACAGAACAGTAAGAGGAGAACTGAACTGCTGGGGTAAGGGATCGAACAGAATCCTACATTTCCTTTAAAAAAATTATTAACCACCTACCACAGCAGCTTTTGATTGAGCTAGATGATGAACCACCTCTATCACTACAGTAGACCAGATGCTTTAAGACAGCCTAAGCCAGCCCTGCCTCCAAAGGAAGCAGATCCACCCTCTCTCTTCTGGACTACTATCTTCAATGTAGTGGTACATGTACTTGCGCACCACGTTTTGAAGCAGATTCTGCAAGTGATCTAGATTAAAACTAACCCAGTGAAAAGAAAAAAGAAAAGAAAAAAATCAAGAAAAAATGGTTCCATTTTAACCCAGATCATATTCTTGCACTGTAAGAATATTGGTGCTTGCCTTCGTGTTACAGAGCAGGAAAGAACTGCTTCTCCTACAACCATGCCAGAATAAAATATTCATGAACTGCAGCACTACACAGCAAACAAGCAGAGGCCACAGGCACTTCACTGCTGAGATCACAGATAACAAGCAATTATTTTGTCTTTCCACTTAGTCTCACTGAATCACTTATGCTAAGTGGTGTTGAAAGGCAGGCGCTGTCCTTGGCAAAGATGAGCCTTAATTTCACTACTATTACTTCTGTATGAACAATTTTAAGCAAAAATACTGTTATTTCATTCTACATTTACTATACTTGTAACATCATTTCTACTACTACCACCGCAAAAAAACCCAAACCTTAAAGTTTTTCAGATCTATGAAGACTTATCAGATTTAAAAAAATAAAAAAAAAAAAAAAAGAGAAGTGAAATCTCAGCTATAAAACATTATACAAACCATCAAAACTGAAACAGCTCAGAGTTATTACTGAGGGGGCAGATGTCAGAGGGACCTACAATACTTTTTACCTGGCTCTCCCTTGCCTGTTCGGCTAGGAATCGTATGGGCATGCAGCAAGCTAACAACTCTGTTCAGAGCAGTAGGCAGCTCTTCTTGACACCAGGATTCATCTAACTCACATTCCGGTTTCATCAGGCGCAAGGTCACATGGCTCACTAAAGTACCTGGTATGAAAGAATAAAGAATCCATGAGCGGAATAAAACCAAACATTTCTTGAGAGAAACAGGAACACAGAGACAAGAATTATAACAAAGCTCTGGGCGACAGCCCTGGCTGCAAAAGAGGCACGGAGAAGGAAGCACAGCCCCAGGGCTGTCCCAAGGGGACGGCTTCCTTCACACACATATGTGTGAACTACACTCACATCCTCCAAACTCTGCACAGGGGAGACAATCCCATTGCGACCAAGTGCTACTGAGAGGTGGTCACAGTAACTAGACAACTCCTTGGCTTTGCGCCCAGTCCTATGGAGCAGTAGGATCTCTGGGACGTCGCAGTCATCTCCCTAAGCACCGTTCCAGGGTGGTTTTTCCTCTTGGCTGTCCGTGGTACACGGTTATGATCCACAGCTTGTAAGAGCAAGGGTTTGCACTGCCCTGCCATAAAAATAATGCACCCTACCCTTAAATAGCAACTGCAAATACTAACCAAAGGTTTTCAGTCGAGCAGGCATGACACAGGAAGCTAAGGAAAGAAAAGGTTCCTTAACCCTTGGAGCAGCCAAAGGCGATCGAAAAAGTGGCAAGAAGGAACTAATGAGACCAGGGATGTACTGAGTGAGCCCAGGAGGCTTTCTCTTTATAACAGTGTCCAGGAGTCCTAGGGCTGTTTCCAGCTCATTATCAAGCTGTAAGAGAAACAATTCAAAAGGTTACCATAAAAACTTCACTCGGAAAAAATTAAGATGTTTAATGTAATTTCTAATGAAAGAAACAAACAGGTTACTGCCAAATATTCTCTATGCTACTCCATTTTCTTTTTATTAAAATGACTTGCGTCATGGTAGCTGCAGAGATGGCAAAAAAGACCATCAAAATTTACCTCCTTCAGCCGTTTTCTTATCTGAGACTCCCTTTCCAGCTGTGCATGCATCAGCTCCTTCTGCTTGCTAGTCAGTTGCACCTCATCCTTTATTCCTTTCTTCTTCTTTATCTCCTGCAATTTCAAGCCATGGACATTATCAACCGGGAGCTATTAACAACATCCCCTTAACTAGGTAGAGAAGAAAGTTGGACAGCCTGTTTTTTTCACAATTTACTTTTGAAACCGTATGAAAATACTCTTCCAAGCCTCTTACTCTTACGTGAAGACACAAAATGGAAATCAGCAGGTTAACAACACTTTGGTGTCCCATTAGCAGCATAACATCAGTTTAAATAGGTCACAAATTATTTGATATCATTAAACAGAGCTGTCCAGCTCTTTCTACAGTGGAGGGGCATGTGGTCCTCCCCAGAGCAAACAGAAGTCAACCTTTACTAAAATAATGCTCCAGTCAACCTGCTACATCCCCTTCCTTTCACCAAATTCTTCCCCCCCACCTACAACCATTGCTCTGGCCAGACTGAACAGAACTGCTGTCTGTAAACAAGATGGAAGCACCTATTTAACAGCCCTTACTGAAAAAGTTACACGAGGTACATTGAACAAGAGACGAAGAGAAAAAACAGGTATTACCAACTAGCAAGTGCACTCGCAAACAAGGAGAATACCACACAAATTGATACAAATACAGCTAGAAGAGAAAAGAAACTGACACATACAGATATAAGAGAAGACAACATTTAGGTATTCAAAGAATTTCAGAGAATCTTTCCCAACAGTGTACATGCCTACGCCAGAAGCCATGCGACAAAACAGCTGAGACAGCAGTGATGGTCCTGACACCAGCCTGGCTTTCCTGCTCCCATCAACTCACCTCCTTCAGCTCCAGCTCAATGATTTGTTCCTTGAAGGAATAGGCTTTGTTCTCCCTCTTCATGTTAGCCTTTTTCATACTATCCTGTTGAGCACTGAGAAGGAAAAGCAAAGAAAAGAATCAGCACTGCTTGGGACTAAAAGCCAGGCACACAAATTCAGGAACTCCTGTCCAGAAAGAGCATCTGACAAACCCACTCACCCACTGGCTAGAGGCCAGCAGCAATCAATCCCCAGGCGCACAGGGAAAAGAAATAATAAAGTTTTACCTCTGTATTATAGATTTGTCATACAGTTCTCCCTCTGGTGTCTTCATGATGGCAAATTCCTCTCGAGTAACCTGGCACAGAGCTGGATTCTCCATTGATGCTGAGATAGTGCTGATGAGCTGTGGGAGCACTCTACCAGGTGAAAGCAGAGAGAGAGATCCCACCGCATTCATAGATGACTATCAAGAAAACAAAGGAAAAAACATTATGTTCTATTTTCTTGTTCAGTGGGTACTCAAATCTTATGTAGAATTCTACTTGGTTGCTGGCACACATTCTTCTGCCCTTAAATCCCAGCTCCTTTTCACTAGAGACAATCTCTTTGAATCTGCATTTTCCCCACCTTTTGGATGGATCTGCTTCCTTATAGACCAGTTAGTACTCCTGTTGCAAAGTATCTCCCAAAACTAACACAAGGCAAGCAGAAGTTTATCACCTGGTTCTCTGGAGTGTAGGCTGTGATCCTGGGTAATATCTCATTCAGGTGTTTGGTAATGAAGTCTTTGGGATCTATCTTCATCTTGACGAGGAGGGCTGGCCAAAGACCTGGCTGCACTGCCACTAGCGAGAAGAATAAATGAGCATAATAAACATGAAGCAGACTGCCACTATAATGAAACAAAAAGGTAAGATAAGAACCCCATACATTGGCCATGAGAGTGGCCTTATCCCTTCACTTACCTACAGATGGATGATGGCTCACCAGCAGCATCTCCAGAGCCAGCTTTTCTGGCTCAAAGGAATCCACATCCAGCCCTGCCACACTTGAGATGACACAGAGTGCCTCATGAAGGACACGGGGAGGAATGTATGTCTTTCCTAGCTCCGACAGCTCTCCCGACTCCATCACCAGGACCTCATGAGGCAGAACCTGAGCAGACAACTTGTCATTAACCCACCACACCAAGCCTTCCTGAGCACACCTCCCCACAGTAACACCATACTGAATACCAACAATCGGCTCCCTCTGTCAGTACCAATAGCCTGAAGTTTTCAAAGGAAAGAAGGGATAAAGTGTAACAGCGGAACTGAAGCACAGAGATGACAGTGACAGGAAGACTAAGAACAGAAGAGTACTATACTAGATTTGGCAAGCAGCAGTAAAATAAAACTAAACCAACCATTTTTGGCAAAGAGGACTTTGGAGAATGTTGAACCAGCTGGCTGGGAACAGTATGCCCAACTTCTGTAGTCCAATTTTATCCGGTATCTTTTAAAAAACACTTTATTCAGGCTGGATCTGTGACATGGGAAGACTATTTACAAAGTCCCAGCCTTGGTACCTACTAATGCAACTTAATCTATTATACAACTTGACATGGCGCTGGCTTAGCAGCACGCCCAATGATATAGGACTCATTGTTTCCTTTCTATTTTTGACAAAAGCTGCTGCTAAAGTATTTATATTACATTTGTTTTAAATAGGCAGCCTACAAACCAGGGCCAAAGAACCAGGATACTAAGAAAGGAAACTAAACACTTGGTCACCCAGCAGAGATTAAATTTGGATTAAAATAATAGAAGAACGTGGAAAACTGCAGCTTCCTACCCAAATAATTTTGAATGATATGTCTTCTGTGTATACAGGGAAGACTAGGCACACCACAGACAGTGATGCAGTAATATTTAGTAATCTAGTAACAAGTGGCATTCTAGGAGATCATAGAGCTGGAACCAAATAATCTTCATATCACACTATATCTCAATACTAACAGAAAATTTAGGGCAGGGAGGTGATCGGCAGTGTTCAAACAGCCGGCTAAGCAGAGACTGGGCTTCTTGACTACTCACCTTATGAGAACTGAGAACCACTTTCAGCTCCTCCAAAAGCCCATAGGCCAGTTTGTACCCTCCCAGAGAGGACAAGAGCTTCTTAACTGTTTGATGGGCCTGTCTTCGAACATGCCAGATCCGACTCAGCAGTACTGCAACAAGGGCACGGTGATACTGCCTACACATGGAGAAATAAGCAGGTTTAGTAAGGGAGGCAGCTCTGCAAAACAACTGGACATAAATGCACAAAGAGTTCAACATTTTGTGCAAAGTCCCAAGCCCACCCTCTCCAGTGCCCACATTAACATTCAGGGATCAGACACGGATTGGTGGCAGCAAGAGCAGTCTACGTACTGAACTTTACTTTCAGGCAGCCGCTGTGCATGATCCAAGAGAAGGCGCTCTGTCAGCTGCAGTACTGTACACATCGCTGTGGGAAAACACAAATATTTAAAATAGCATGAGACTTCATAGGAAACAGATTTTTTTTTTTTTTTACCTGAAAACAAACAAACAGCAAGAGGGACATATTAAAATAGCTACCCAAACTGCGCCTCTATATAATCTTCTCAGTGAAGCTAGAGACAAGTCCAACTCAGATCTGCCAAGACTGGAAACAGAATCATGATTTAATAGAAACGTTGTCAGCTGGATCCTAGCAGAATTTTCTTGACCAGTATGTGTGACCTATTTTTGTTTAAGTCACCAGCGCAAACCAAACGCGAAACACCATGCTCACTGCATCAGTACTGTTAATTCCTGAGCACTGCCAAAATGTCTCCAGTGACAAAAAATATGTATACTGAAATCATAAAAAAGTGCCTAATGCTGTTTGAATAGTAGCCCTGAAACATGGGGTGGGTTATAACCCGTATTACGTATGATAGAGGGGACTTCTAACATTCAAGACACAGCATAGTTTGGGGATGTTAAACTGGATGTTTTCACCTAAATAACAGATCATGACAATATGTACTCTCAAAATACCAGCATTAGTTTTTGGAGCTAACTTCCTAAAGGAGCAACATAACATTTTGCAAATCATGCTGATTCAGGCTAACTGCAGATTTGGAAGGGAAAATGAATGGATGCACACACTGCCTTCAGGAAATGGGGACAAAATTATCTTATTTCCCATTTAGAAAACTTTACCTTTTCAAAGCTTTGTACAAAAGATAATTGAATTCATTTCAGAGAAACGATTCATGAACCCATTTTCAAAACTTTCAGTTTAAAATGTAGTCAGTAATGTTTTCTGTTGGGCATATTCTGCTATTTTTTTTCAATTAGTCTTTAAACACAAGAGAACAAACCAGAGCATAGAGATACTAATTTAATTTGTATATTCTGTAAAAGTCTTTCTAATACAATATGTGCCTGTGTGGTGTATATATACAAATTTGGAATTATAAATGTTTGATAACTCAGGTTCATTAAGAAGTAAATTAATTCATTGCCAAGCTTAGACTACAACTAGTCCAGATGTACCTCCGAAAGAGCATGCTGTTCATTTTAATCTGAAACTGGATCCTCCAAGGGTCACATAACAGGGCTAACAGCAACAGTAGCTCTTGTAAGTACTAAGTAATAGAGTTAAACAGCAACTGGATATACAGTAACTGACAAATTACCTTCCTCTGATGCAGACTGCAAGAACTTCTCAGATGTAAAAATTTGTTTTTTCTCATCCAGAATCAGCTGCCAGAAACCACTGAGCTTAGACTCTGATGGGAAAAGAACAGACGTCTATCAAGGATGTTTCAAAACAAGTCAGAACTCACCAGTGTACATAAAATACAGTAGAATTCTGTCTCCTGAAATCACTCACATTATTTCTAGCTTTACTTGTCCTCAGTTATAAAGCTTCTCATCTCTCTCGTTCAGAGAACTGTAAGCATGTCCAAAAAACATATGCGGACAAAAACATATTTCTCTGACTTATACTTGTGAAATATAAAGTCTGTTTCACCTTAACCTTTCATAGGGCAACGAAGGAAAGGAGAAAACCGGTGTGCTGCTTTCAATAGACAGAACACACCTGGATTTCAGATCCTGGCAGATGTATGAATTTAGATAGTTCTTGCAATATCCTCTAATGGAAAACCGAATTCCAGTCCTCATGCTTTCCAAAGATCGTTTGTAAAAACACTACCCAAATAACAAGCAAGTAGTACTTTTAATGCATCGGTCAAGTCCTAGCATTTAAGGTCTGGGTGAACAACTTCTGTAAGAATAAAGAGGAATACCGCCCCAAGCAAATGGAAGCCGTAATTTGCAAAGCCACAGAAGAGCAAAAATTCTTCACTGATGTAACCGAGAGAGATGGGAATAAATCCTTCCCTGGTTTACAAAAGGCCAATGATTCCCTCTACAGAAGCAATACACAGATTAAGGAATAGTCTCTCATGCACATTGTCAAGAAAAAGGGTTAACCCTTAGAACCGGCTTATACTGGATTCTACTAGATGTTTTGTGACCTTACCAGTTTGTCCCTCAATTACAGACATCCTGCAGATCAACAAAGCTGCAGCAACTCCTTCAGTTACCATGGGAACCTGAGTACTCTGAGATGCTGCTTTTTCTACTGTCTGAATCAGCATTGGCAGCAAGTCCATTCCCTGTAATAACGTGTCACCTGAGGAGACAGAAAGAGGCAAGTTACAAAACAACATGGTCCTTCACACTTTACACCACAAGGGTATTAATGGCCCTTCTGCTGTCATGGGACAAGGAAAGGAACCAGACACGTACTGCGAAGATTCTGAATCTCCCAGAGTATTTACCAGTCACTACTATTATTAAACTTTAACTAAGAAAAGCTAGATGATAATGATCACTTTAGTCCTTTTCTCGCAGATAAACCAGTCCTATTTCAATACAAGTTTCTGTTTATGGGATGTGAAAGAAAATGCTAATTCAGTTACATTAAAAGAATTGGTTCAAAATCACAGGAAGTCTGACTTCAAAGACGATGTTTCCCTAAGAGAGTGAAAGTAAATTCCTGGCAAGCCACGACCATCTGTTCCGCTTCAAACATTCATAAGTCAAGGAATCCCACTGGCCTGCAACCCTCGCTTCCACGGAAACTGAGCTAGGTGTTCCTGGTATTTCCAGAAGCAACATCTTACACACATCTTAGACAAAATACTGAAAAAGGAAACAAAAGACCTTGTGATTTTCTATGTTAAGTATTCACAGGCAGTGTTTTAGCTATACACTCCTAAGAATTAGAATGTCTATTTTATGTCCCAGTTGGATGCTTCATTGGGTGGGTCAAAGCAACAGTAGTCAGCATTCCACTGCTGAGTAAATGATTTTGGAATATGAATGTTTGGGTCCTGATCCCTTAAACAGCTGCATACATCACACACAAGTAACCCCCCCTGCCCATGACAAACATGAGCAACTTCAGGTTTGCCATATTGATGTCTCTGAAAGGACCACCATCCTGTGACATCTAAGTAGTTTAAGAGTGTTTTTTTCAGCCCTGTAATAGCACAGAAATTCCTGGTAGCTACAATAGAAAAATGTAGAATTACAATTTCACTTATACCCCTATTGAGAAAGTGACGGCTAATCCATCCACCTATAAAATACACTGAGTTATTGACCTCTTAAGCAAACGTATACCATCCTTTTGATTGACACTGCATCAACAAGAAAGGGAGATTTCACATGCAGGCATCAAACTGATCGCCTGTAGACCCATGGATGAAATGTGGAAGTCAAAGAGGATAGGACCAACAGAAGCAAACCTCAAAAGAATCACCAAAAGTTTAGAATTTCTGAAGATCTTAATTTCAAAGACATTATTTTTTTATTATTATTTTTTTAAAGCTTCCAAGAGCCAAAACTACAGACCAGGATCCCAGCATGCTGGGTGCTATATAAAACAAATGCATAGTCCCCAAGCCTTACAATTTAGCTGTAAGACAAAAATAAAGCAATCAAAAATTACTTTGGGGGTATATGAAAAGACAGCACGATGGGCAGTAATGCTAGTTATAGAAGAAGACAAACCATCTTTGGAGTCTTGAAGGGAAAAGAGAGTTGAAGGAGAAATATCAAGGTTAATGAACAGCTACTGCCTTACAACACCGTTCTTAATCCATGCAGCTATCTACTTATATCAGGAAGCACAGAAGTTGATTACTCTTCTTAAGGCACACAGTCAAGAGAGTTATTAATAGCTGCACAGTTTTACCTTTGAAAGTGGCCAGCATGCACTGCAAGTAGGCATGTCTCACGGCTGAAGTAGAGGTTTTAAGGCTGAAGGCTTTCTTTAGCCATTCTACCAGCTTCTTCGGAACTTCCGTGGTGAACCGAACACACCAAAGAGCCAGGACAGAGACTGCATGAACCAACGTGCCTTCATGGACTAGGAAGTATCACAGAGCTCATGTCAGTACAGCAATTGCATAAAACACAGGAACATAAACCAGAAAGCAGGTAACAACGTCAGGAGGAGGAAAGAAAAGAATGCACACGCTTCTAAGAGACACAGCACTGTCTCTAAGGGGCTGCTCATCAAAGCAGGGCAACGGATTTTATAACACAACAGGCGAGAAGCCGGGTTTATCCTGAATAACAGGCCATATGAAAATCCTGCTCAAGACGAAAGCAGCTTAGCAAACCCAGAACAAAGGCAAGAGGTCTCACCTTCTTGTTGCAGGAAAGGGATGAAAAGCTCAGCCATGGTTCCAGTCAGAGCTTGGCTAGAAGATCCTGAAACCACATGGTGACTAAGGCTGCCAATCCCTGAAAGGGCAGAATTCTCTCATTAGTTTCCAAACATCAGCACTTGCTGCGACATCTAAAAGCATTAAAAAGGACCCTTCACATTTCAATCCTTGCACAGACATCTCTCTCTCTCATCGCTACATGTGGATGTCACATCCACCATGCACCAAAACACTGCAGGACCTCTGCCTTCATTTTTACCCAGGATACAGTCGTCACCTTCCTTGCATAAAACATTTTAGCCTACCAACCACTTATTTCCGTTGAAGAGAAAGTAAAGAACTGGCATGCTGTATCCAGCACCTTCTGTGACATTAACCACAGCCAATTTGGAACGACAGGCAGGGAATCCTAAAGGTTTAAGTACAGATCCCTTTCATTCAGCCTTCTGCTGAATTTCCTCGACCAGCGAAGCAGCTTCCTTCTAGGATCCTCACCTGACAGGACACTCATCTTCTGAGCAACAACTGTCAGCTTCCCTTCTGAGCCTGCCGACAGAAACAAATGGGTGACGGCTTACTTCCAGACAACGGCTAAGTGCTACATCAAGAACCTTCTCTAAAAATACAAAAGCTTGCCCCGTTACCCATGATCCACCTTCAGCCACCCCTACCACACAGGCAGCTAAAGACAACAGAAAATACAATACACAAAACTCCTTGAAGGCAGCAAACCTTTATTCATCTCAACTGTTTATCAGACGATTTACTCACCTCCTAAGATGGCAAAAAGATGTCTGCCCAGTGACTCCACAGCCGAAGGATCGCTACACTGTCGAGCCAAGTTCTTTAATGCCACAACTGCTTCATCCATCAGCTGCACACTGTTAGACTTCAGATGACCTAGAAAATAACGCATAAGCTAAGAGCTCCTTACAACAAACTGCATAAAATCAGCAAGACAAGGACTTATCTTTACATGTGGCTTGACTCAGCTTCTGGAACAGTCACGTGAACTATCCTAGTTCCAAGTTACAGCATCATCCTCCCTCCCACATAGAACAACCTCTTCACCAGTAATCACGCTGTTAGAGGTACTGCCAGAAAGTTGGAAGAAAGCTTTATTCTAATTTCATCATTCCCTCCAGAAGTAAGAGTACTTACTGGCCAGTCCTTTCACAATGTCTAGAGCATATTGGCTGAGATCCAGGTTCACAGATACGAGCAAGCAAGAGATTGCTGAAGACAGAAGAGATAATGGCATATTACATTTTGTTAAGTAACTGGGTTTAGCATTTAATACACCCTTCCCCAGAGTTCACATCAAGAGCACACAGGACAGTAAAGAGGAGGAAGAAAAAACCCTGAAATTGATTCCCAATGAACAGATTAATTCAGGACTATTCTTAGCACTCAGCTGTGAAATTCTGTCCTCAGCGCAAACAGTAGCTATCACATACCCAGACGCTTGGGATCACACCACAAATGTTGCTTCTCCACATCCAACCCTTGGATGCCAGACAATCCTGCCACCTGCGCTCACAGGACCAAAAGCATAGTCCAGAGATACACACTTCCCAACTCCAGACCTCTAAGAACAACTGTTCGTGCTTTTTGACAGAGCAATGCAGAGAGATGACAGACTCACTTTCAATTACATTTTCAGGACTCCGTAGCAGCGATTTCTGCAGAGTTGGCAAAACTAAGTCCTTGAATTCGGCATGAGACATGTACCGAAGAAGCGGGGAACAGCTGTCCTGCAAAGAGAACAAAGTGCTCAGCACAGCAGTGGAAGTTGCACATAGGACAAAAGCACAAAGAGCTCTGCAACAGGATGTCTCACCAGCACATGCTTCTGAGGCTTTGTCTTGCTCATAAGGATGGTCTTCAAGTAGAACTCCAGGAGAGCACTCTGAACAAGCAGAAACACCAAATTACAGCCACATCACAACCTATACACAGCTCCCCACACACCATCAGGAAGCCAGGCTTGACACCCCACCTCATTCTCCTCAAAAAGGCAGCCCTATCCACTAAGCAGAAGCTTTGCTTCCATCCTCACATAAGACAGTCAAGCAAAGATCAGTGCTCTCTGCTCTGCCCTTTAGCCCAATGCTCAAAATGCACTCAGAGCTAAATGCTGTCTTCCCTTCCTGCAACAGGGGAGAAGGCAGAAAGCTGCAGTGCTGGCCATCTACATAAATGCACAGGCCACAGCAAACAGCCACATATCTGGCACCTCCTCTATAAATTTATCCCAGCTGTTGTAGTCAGAAGTGCGTTACTACTGAACTGACAGACAATAAAACCAGGGGCAGATGCAAAGTACCAACCTCACTGAGACATCTGTCCACCCCCCTTCTCCATGATGAGAGGTGACACTACTTATTACCAAAAAAAAAAAAAAAAAGCAGTACAGCAGATTTACCTTGTATCGTTTAATAATATCAGTTTCTTTCTGGGCTGTGCAAAACTGCACCACAAGTCCCAGCATTGCAGCGTAACTCTGGTTTGGTTCAAGACCAAGAATGACAGATAGGTACTGATCCACCAGATCTTGGTTCTGAAGAGAAAGAGCAAGGGACATTAACACAACAGAACCTAGAACAGCTATTGAATATGGTCATGTAAGGCATACATCACCTCTTTCCACAGCCTGTTCAATTTCTTCACAGCCCCATCCACCGCCTGCTTATGAGAACCTCCCAGGACTTCCAAAAGGAGCAAACACTGAACCTCCACCTGCCAGGGGAAACAGCCAAGAAAACTTTCATGCACTTCTCAGAGAGCTCATATCAAACAAGACATGTCAGATGTCAGTGATTAGCTGAATCTGCTTAGGAGAAAGTCCTTAGGTCACATAAGTTCTTCCAACAAGCTGCCGTTGCTTTCATTCCACAGTCACCACTTTGCAGAACCACGCGTAACAGTTTTGGAAACTCTGACTTTGAACACAGCAATTTATATCAGATTACACCTCTTCTTAAAACGTGTTCTGACTACATTCCAAGGTGCTATGAGCATGGTCGCAGGTTCAGGTTGCTGAAGTAGGTGAAAAGAAAGCACAAAGCTACTTGACACTATATGACAGAATATCACATGCAACGACTTCAAGGGAGGCACAAGGAACTCACACCATGCTGCAGACTGCACCTTGGAGGCACCACTAGCCCACCTAGTCTACAAACACTGGTATAAACCATGGTATGCAGAGCAAGACTGCCCCGCTCTCATGCTTTCTCTAGCTTCCTCCTTTCTCCAGCAGAATAGGAGAGATCAAAATACACCAGAAAGCAAAAAAGACTGTCAGTAAACCTGAATTTTAACATGACATTATCAGTTACGTTAAGAATTATTTGCAACGTTTCAGCAACTTAAAGGCATTAGAAATATTTAAGTCCTTATCTCTGAAGGGATATTTCTGCAAACCAAAAAGAACCTACCAGTTTTTTCCATGTTTCTCCCTGTCTCTTTTCAGGTGTTGGAAAGACTGTGCGTACAAGCAGGCATGTCCAGGAGAGTGCCAGCAGAGCTGCAGATCCACTGCTCTTACTGTTGTACAAACAGAAGAAGGATGTAAATCTACAGCTCTCAGTATGTAACTTACACCTACTAGTCCATAACAGACTCCTCTTTGCCCAAGTCAGAACACCACCTTATAAGCGAGGCAATGTTATCACAGAAACATACAGTGAAAGTCTTAGCCTTTAAAGGAAACAATTAGTCCTCAGAAGCTATGTGTTTCAGCTCCTGTTTAACACTCAGAACTTCTGAATGGCACAAAAGAGGCTAAATCTCGCCTGCTGGGAATGAAAAACCTTAGCATAAGAAAGACCATTTTTGGATCTTCCCAGTGGCGTTACAGAAATGAGAGTTAAATACTTTGCCAACTGAGAGTGCCCAAAAAATGACTCAGGATCTCTCATCTGCTGCTCATCTTTACTGTCAGAGCTTCTCAGCCTTAGATTGCCAAATCGTTTCTCAGCTTTCATTCCCTCCTGGCACACTACTCAGTGCTGGTTTCTGCTAATTCTCTCCCTCTCCTTCCACTTCAGGTGACAGATCCCACCTCGCAGCTCCCTGAGGATCCTCATCCCATTTTGATCTTTACCTCAAAGTGAAAGAATGTAGAAAGTGTCCTTGCGCATAAGGCCAGCCACTGTGACTGAAGGGTAAATATCATACCACTGCAAGCCTTTAAGCCAAGATCAGGTATTTTTCTAAAAGCTACACTTCTATTCAGCCGTGGCAGCATTGCTGGATGGCTCTCTGTGGCCTCTATCAGTTGAACAATACCCTAAGTCACCTTTTGGAACCGCTGGTGTTCCCAGATGCTACCACAAGACAACAGCAGCATGTTTTCCAGCTCAGCTTCAAATTTCGTTATCTTCCTACCTATGATAAGCTGAACAGCAAATGGGCAAGGAAATTCTCTTTCCTAATCGTTTTGGAGACTATTTCTTGCTAAAAGAGTTTATTCCTCATCTCTCCAGACTTGAAGGTTAACAAAGGCAAAACTGTAACTTAGACCAAATCCACCAGCAGTAATACCAAGGTAGTCCTTCTGCTTTCACAGAAGACGTGAAAGAGGTAAGAAAGGAACATTTGAATGGTTATTAACAGCTTTGTCTCTAAATGTTTTTAACACCTCTGGCAAGCAGCAACAGAAGAATCATTCTGAACACAAGAGGAACTACCAGCAACTCAGAACTGCTTCCACACAAAGCAACTCGTCCAGCACCTGGGAACTCCAGCCTTGCCGCCGATCCCTGAAGACTGAAGCGACTGCAGAAGGTTTTTTGCTGTTGCATCTGGCTGGGATTCTGCGAGCTGCTGAAGCGCCAGCTGCAGGGCTCTGCGGGATGCTGCATCGCTAGAATGAAAAATGTATCTCTGTGAACACTATAAAACCTGCCAACGCTACACATATTACTACACTTGCATCACACAAAGGACTCTGCTTTCTTGTTTCCGCAGTCGAGCTAATGGTTCTTTTATCCTGGCTGTTCAAAGAAGAGGAAAAGTTTCTGGCAGAAAGCTCTATTCCCTTCCTCAGCTGACAGAAGTTATGTCGAGGCTCTCCGGCAGGTTGCAGAAGAACACGAAGAACACACAGGTTCTGAACAGCTCCTCTACAACAGGCCACAATTTAATCCAATCTAAAAGTGTCTAAAAGGTGTCTAAAAGACACCTTAGTCTTGCTTCACAAGGACGCAGGCATTCATTCCTGCAGACTGAACCACAGGATGCAAGTTTTAATTTCAAAATTAAAAGTGAAGCACAAGGTAATCGTTGTACAACTTTTTAATGTCAAACAAATTGAGAGCCTAGTTACTAGATGGCATCTTTCAGTGTCATATGCATCTCTGTGACACTGCATGCTAACATTTCCAGATGCTCCCTCCCAGTTTAACTAATAAATACATTAAGTACCAATAGATTAAATAATACAGCCTTTCTACATTAATTTACTCACCGGTATCGATGCAGAGTAAGGCAGAACAGTTTGCAAAGGCCTTTCACTGCACCCTCTGGAAGATCTGTAACAGATTGTATTTCAAAACATTTCTTCATAAATCACTGAGCTCTTAGTCTTCAACACAAACATCACTCACTTCACAACTGAAATTAGTGAACTGCTTACAGCCCCTATACATCTATGAAATTGTTTGCAAGAATCATAGTCAGAGTTCTCTCTTTTTATACATTTTATGCATATTTTTTAAAAAGGGGCAAAACTGGAACATATGCTATTCCACAGGCATCTTCAGAAAATGAGAGAAATCAAAAAGATTTTTTAAAATTTGTTTCAACTGTTTTATTAAGATTATCTAAAATCTTCCATACACGCCCCCCTCTCTCTCTATATATATGTACCACTAACTGAGAAAGCACACACATTAGTAACTGGAGTTCTGTGTCACCTACAAAACCCGTGCTTACCATTAACACTGTGAGAAAGCATAGACTCTAAATGCTGCCAGCCCCCTGCTTCAAAAACCTACCCCGCAAGTTTCACACAGCCTTTGAAACAAAATATTTTAACATTTTTTCCCTCCCTGGTAACCAGAACATCACCCCAAAGCTTTCACCTTTCGCAGAAATGCATTTTCCCAGCTCACTGAGGATCTCTCTCCGTTCCTTCACGCTGGCTGTGGTTACTTTTACCGCAAACCGCTTCAGTGTATCAGAAATCTAAAACACAGAGAGGAAAAAAATGTCAGACCACCTTCAATATACAGAACACAAAGCCAGGGTGAGCAAAACATGATTTTCCACCACGTAACCTCTTAGTGACCAAATGTGACCACTCATGGTCCTATCCGCTGGGGAAAGGGTCACTGTACATCATACACGATGAAACTCAAAAACCTCTGCCTTTGGCTGAGGGATGACTGCTTTCTGTTTGTTAACCTGTGTGCCTGTCACAGCACTCACGCTCTGCAAGATACATTTATCCCTCTAGAAGTAGGACAGAGTGAGAAGTAAGATCAATAGCCTGGAGTACAGGACCTTTAAAAGCAACAAAAAAAAAAATGCACTTCAGGAACGCAAAGGTGCGTTTCAGCACATGCTGTCTCCTAAAGGCCACACATCCCCGAAGGGGGGCTCTAACTGCAGACGACCCAGGGCTGGCTGTAACCACCCATCCTGAAAAACAGCTGTGGTTTCAGGTTGTCAATAGTTGTGAAATTCTGTGCACAGGCCCAGCAAAAGAACAATCAGCTCGCCTTTAATCTTTTCCGGAATTAACATGCACGTCACAGGAATTTTGTAAATTGGACTCACCAGGTTACAAAAGGTTGCGCCTCGCTATCAAACTCCTTCTACACGCTATCAGTAGCACCCAAGGTTACCCAAGCAAAACGAAAAATCACATCACACAACTGAATGGTTTTTTTCATGCCTGCGCTACTGCGTGTCAGGATCTGCCAGCAGGAAGGGACCGAGACCCCTCACCGAGTTTAACTCCTTTAAATAGTTTTAGTTTTCAAGTGGTATCAAGACAACGAGATACACCGTCTGAAAAGACTAGAAAGAAGTTTAAGTTCTCAGCAACCAGCTCCTTCAACTACTGAAACCATTTCCATGAACTTCTAAGTTTTGCAAGATATGCAAGACAAAAGACTTTGTGTGGGCTGAACAGGGCTCAGCCAGGTCTACGCTCACGGGTTTTCTGCATTTACATAAAACAAAACACGGCTCTCCAGGAAAGGCTTTTAAAATTCAGCTCTTAAACTGAGCAGTTTTAGATCCTAATCATCATCATCTTTAGGAAGGGCAGCAAATAAGCATTGCCTTTAGAAACTCATCAAAACTGTTCCTTTCCTCTTCAGGCAAAATTCCACCAGTTTTGGCACAAGTCTTTTCCTAAGTGCAAGAAGCCTGGCAACTGAGAAACAGCAATTGCCTCCACCCTTCCCAAGAGCTGCTCTCACTGACGCTTTTTTGCTGACATGCAGGCAGGGTAATCCCCCGCAGCAGCTACCTGGGATTCGGAGAAGCCATCCAGACCACCCACCCCCACCCTGTGACCATCTCACACCCTGAGCTCTCCTTAAAAACTGGCTGAAAGCTGGGCTCCACCTCTGAACGGTAAGGTACAGGGCGACCTGTGGAGGACGACCAACATCGTTACCATCAGAACTGACAGAACAAGCTGCCATTGAAGAGCTCCTCTTCTTTCAGACCTTTCAATTACATGAGTTCATCATATGCAAACTGAAACCAAGCTACACTTACTCATCCCGCTTAATCACAAGCAGGGAGATGTACAGACAAGAAAAACACATTAAAATTATCCCAACAGCCTAGAAATTAAAAATATAAATCATGTATAACACTACAGAACTTCCCAAGCAGTTTAGTGACTTACACAAATAGCACAAATTACGACTGCCCACAGAAGAGCTGCTGGGACAGGCTTCACCCATTTGCTTTTTCTTTTTATTAGGATGTATAACACGTTAAAAAGTTAAAATGCAAGCAATGCTGCTGCAAACAAGTACAGAGAAAAAAACGTGGTATTTGTCCTAGTAAGGACCTCATACTGAGAAGGCCGGAATTTACCTTGGGAACCCCCAACCCAAGACACCGAGCTGGAGACAGAAACCCATCAGTGTGTAAGAGGTGACCTCGGGCAGCCCGGGCACTCGGGAGAGGCATCCCCAGCAGGCCCCGCTCAGCAGCCCGGACCGGGGACAACGCTTGGCTTCTCCTCCCTTTCTGGACAGGAGCCCCGCGGCCGCCGCGGAGGCGCTGCAACAGGGGGGAGCGCCGCGGGCCCGGCGCAGGGCCGGCAGCGGCAGCACACGAGAGACAGCGGCCTTGTGCCAGTCGTTTATGGGGAACTCACATCGGGAGCGGGCGGGACCCTCCCGAGCGCGGCAGCCGCCGTCCCTCGCCCCCCTCCG
>NW_009649175.1:989774-992792 GCF_000708025.1 Charadrius vociferus | reverse complement strand
CATCGCGGGCGAACGGAACGGAGCAGCGGGTCCGCCGGCACCGCCCGGAGCAGCCGGCCCTCCTCCCCCACCTGCCACCCTCTCCCCCAGCCCCCGGTGAAGCGGAGACCACGCCATCGATGTAGGCACACACGAACGTGTAAAATAGCTTTTTATTTCTCCAATTGGACCAACTGTGATACAAACAGGCAGACGGTGGCTCCTGTTAGTCAAAGAGACCAAAGCCCATGTCCTCGTCAGACTCCTCCGATTCCTCCTTCGCCGCCTCTTTTGCCGGAGCGGCAGCAGGGGTGCAGCCGTTTCGGCTACCACAGGGACGGCTGCCACAAAAGCAGAGGGGTCTGCCAGGAAGGCCTTCACCTGCAAAAGGGGAAGGAAACCGTGAACTCAAAAGAAACAAACATTTTGAAGGTTTGAACCTTCACAATCATAAAGGCAACGCTTGCAGCTTGCAAGAAGCCAAACAGAGGCACTTATCACCACCACGTGTGAAGGACATTTCAGCTACACTCAAGTGCAATAGTGTACACAATGAATGGAAGCAAACGCCCCTTCTCCAGACAGGTCCCTCGCACACAGGCGGGTCCGAGTCCTTTCAGAGGAGGTGATGTGCAAGGCGTTTCTGTGGAAGTGCCTGGTGTTTCTGACACCCTGCTGGGCAGCAGATGCTCAGCCATTACCTTTTCAGCCAGTGGGAAAGTGTAGTCAGTCTCCACCGCCACGGCCAGGACCCGCTTGTACCCATTGACGATGGAATGGGGCACAGAAGCAATGGTTGGGTACCCAATTTGCAGACAGACGCTGGCAACGTTACGGACACCCTGTGAGGAGAGAGACTCATGTTTCTGTGCTCTGAGAAATAACCAGGACTAGAAACCACGGCAGATGGTAGCACATTTCTACATCGCATGCAATGCACACAAGTAACACAGCTCCAGTGAAATGAGACAAGGATTTAAACAGCCTCAAATGCTTTCTAAAGTAGCTTCAGATGAAAAAGCCTACAGAAGATGCTCCCTGACAGTTTCTGCAGACTGGCTCTGCAGGACCCCACAGAAAATACCAGGGATATTTCATTCTGAGCAGTGTTGGCTACCACAGCAGTGAGGCAGAGGTGGAATGTAACTGATACAAGCTGTGGCACTCACCTCCAGGAAGCGCTTGTGCAAGGTCTCCTCGGTGATGTCCAGCACTTCGGGATTGTAAATGCTGCCATTGTCAAAGACCTGCTGGATCACCAACCCGAAAGAGAAGGGGGAGATATTCAGCATGTTCAGAAGGGTGGCTTCGCTGGCACCCACTTTGTCTCCAGTCTTGATGAGCTGCACATCACTCTGAGGAAACAAGGGGAAAAGCAGTGAATATATATGGGCAAAGAAATTCAGGCACATCAATGCAATGGAACACAAATGCACATTTCCAATGGCAAGAGATGGACCTGAAGGAGCAAACATGCACAACAAAAACACAGGGTCCAAGTTCAGCTCCACAAGTTGAGAAAGCCCTAGACCATGCAAGCAGGTAAATCTCAGATAATGCTTTTTTTGATCTTTACAGCTTCCTGAACTGCCATAATTGGGGCTCTCCAGTGAAGTAAGAGCTTCAACAACAGTAGCAAGCTGCTCACTAACCAGAATTTCGATGGTCCCTCTGGAAATCTTCGTGGTGATGCCCAAGGCCTGGAAAAAGGAGGTCTTCTCAGGTCCAAGACCAGTGTTCTGGGCTGGCACAGTCACATCACAAGGAGCAATAGCACCGGCACGGGCAGCTGCTGGCACCTGAAGAAAGGGAAAACGAGAAGCTAGAAGAATGCTCACCTCTCAGATCTCGTGGGATGGCATCAACTCCCTCCTGAAGCGTTCCTCCAGGATCGACACCACCCAGGCACACACAAGTGAGACCGAAGTTGAATTTGAGCAGTCTGGCTAGGGCTGCAGGGGCCTAGTTCCCAACCCTTGAAGACTCCTAATAATCAAGTAACCCACATGCACTTTCAGTTTTATGTTTAATTCCATATCTGCCAGGCCAAGACATGGCAAGGGCCGATCTCCCCTACCTTGTTAGCCAGCAGCATGTCCCTGATCTCAGTCAGATCCTCCTTGGTGAAGACAAAGCCCACGTTCCCACGGATATGAGGCAGCAGCCTGAAGGAAAGATGACAGCCTTCAGTTCTGTTTCTCAGACAACATCTCCTCCTCCCGGACACAGGATCCACGAGTACATTCAGACAGCGTTACCCACTTTTCTAAGGCAGGGTTATTCTCCAGGTGACCACGAATAGCTTTGCGCATCATCGTATTCTTCCCCATCAGCACAACAGCCTTCCCACGCAGGGACATACGGATTTGCTGCATCTGCTTTGATCCCACATTGTCTGCTCCCACAATGAAGCATTTTGGGTAATCATCCAGGAGTTGCTATACCAAGAAAAAGACTGTAACTATACAAAGATATCTAGACCAGCACACAGAACAGCATTAAAACCCCAACACGTTAAAAATGTAAAAAAAAAAATCTGTCAGAAGTTTTAGAGCACTCAGTTCAAACTTACCTTGGGTGGCCCCCAAGGCTACACCCTTCACTCTGCTATCTAGTTAGATCCCTAAGCAAGTTATCTCTGCAACTACCACAGCAAATTCTCATAGGAGCCTTAAAAACGGCCTGATCTGGACTACCTTAATCTCTTCCTATTGCCACATAATCGTTCCTTAAACAGACAACCTATGGCACTCCATGTCTTTTATAAAAAGCCCCCCTCGCAGACACGCCAGCGCGATTCCCGCTGCGCCGAGCAGAGCCAAGGCCGCTCCCTGCGGGCCGGGATTGCCGGGCCTCAGCCTTCCGAGGCCGCGCGGACACTCACGATGATTTTCATGAAATAGTTGGACTTCCACGTAGCCCTGTCTTCCCTGGGCATCGCGGCGGTGCTCCAAGGATCGCCCGGTGGGTTTAAAGACGAGCTGGGACCTGCCAAGGAGAAGCGCAACTCAGGCGGGTCCGCACCCTTCCCTTCCCTTC
>NW_009649175.1:986680-989431 GCF_000708025.1 Charadrius vociferus | reverse complement strand
CTGTTTCTGGTTCTTTACAAGCTCAAGGGCGAGAAACAATCGCAACACAGGTCAGAATTACGGTAAAAATTTTATTAGCGTAACTGCAAGAATTTTAAATGGGAAAAAAAAAAAAAAAGAAAGCGGAGTTAGAAGTTTACAAGGGAGAAAAAATATCAAATAATTGTCGACCCAGCGGAGCGTCCCCCAGCCCAGCCCCCACCGTCCCCAGGGGCAGCGCTGGGCCCGGGGGGGGCTGCACACAGAGCTGAGGCCTTTAGAGACAAAACCTGCCCAGGATGAGCCTCCCCAGGCACCCACTCTCTCCTGGGGACATGCCATGGTGCCAGTCCGGTCCCTCCTCCAGCACCATGCCAGCCCCCGCCCCCGGCTCTCCCACACGCCACCCTCCCAGGTCGCTCATGCAGCTACCCTAAAACCGCATCTGAAACCAAACAACAGGCATTTTGGACATCCACAGTGGCAGCAGGCACCAAAAGTCATTATTTGGCAGAGTAGCATCTGTGTAGCATCCCAGCACATCACAAACCAGATAAATCCAGGACACGCTCCACATCTTGCTCGGGAAGTAAGCGTGTAACGATCTCCATTAAGCACTAATGGCAGACGAGCCTCCCCTTTGGCGCTGTGCGCCACCAGCACCGCTCTGCAGCACCCTGAGCCCAGGGCTCTCCACGCGTGCCAGAAGCGTCACTTAGGCAAGCCTCAACCAGCAGTGAGGTAGGTTAAAGACTCCCTGGAGAGGGAAACTGAGGCACATGATGACAGTTTGCAGGTGTCAGACAACAAGCGGTAGTGCCAGAAGCATCTTCTCACCTCCCTCCGGCAATCCCGACACTACAGCTTTTCCTCCTCTTAGCAGGGCCAAAAGAAGTTGATCTCTTCAGCAAGATAAACACACGCAACTTACAAGTCTCCATTTTAAGTCAAACTGATTTCAAAGATGAAAAGACAACTGCGTAAGGTTTCTTGCCCCGCAAACTCTCCAGAAGCTGCGCTCAGCCCAGCCGACACAGCTTTAGCTCTAGTGCTTCCACAGCTCCCTTCGGTCTCACAACCACACACCGAGGTTCATTTGTATGGGAAACCAGTGAAAAACAGTTTCAGTGATCCAAGCAGGGCAGCGAAGCACCGCAGCAAGGTTAGGTGGGACAGCAACCAGTGGATTCCAGCCTAAGGTCAGGCTGGTTTCTGACACAGTTGCCCCCAGACCCTCAATGCACCTGCCAGGCTGAAAAACACAACCAGATGTCGATGGCCATATTGGAGAGGTTAATTCCAAACACCGCTCCCTGGGCTGCTTCGGCTGTTACCACAGAATGCCATCGGGTATTTCAACATAACATTCCACCTTCCATAGCACCCTCCAGCCAGAGACCTAAAAGTGCTTTAGCAAACGTGAACTAAACCTCACAATAACCTCACAAATCCAGGCTAAACTGCCCCCATTTTACAGATGGGGAAACTGAGGCACGGTAAGGTTTAGTGACTGGCCCAAAGTTACACAGCTAGTCAGGAACAGAGTCTGTCTCTCCAAATTTTTTCTCTGTAGTCACAAGACCTTTCTTCCACAGGAGAAAATGAACCCCTTCCCCAATTAGCCTTGCTCTGGTTTCAGGTGGCTGAAGAGTTAAAAACAAGGGCAAAGGGTCTTCCCCCCTGCAGCATCATATTAAGACTCACTATAACATCCTGGAAGCTGGGCTTTGGGAGAATGGCAGGTGATTCAAATACAGCAGTTTACAGGTTACAATAAAAACCAAAAACCACACTTTTAGGTTACCCAGAGGAGGGGGAAAAAAAGGCAAAAAAAAAAAAAAAAAGAAAGCTATTCACAGTTCACCTGCCTGTGTTAGGAGAAAAAAAAATACACGTCACATTCCCTTCCCCAGAGATTCCAGCCCCTCCCAACCCACAATAAAAAGAAAATATTCAATGTTAGTTAGGCTTAACAAAGCATTGAGGTTACAGATGCAGTAAACCAGCACAACTGGCATACTGCCTAGAACAGCACAGCTTGATATAAAAGTTGTTTCTTAAAATCACTTCAAAACCAATTTCTGTATAAGAGGATTAAAAGTAAATCAGATATGAATTCAAAATCAGTGTAGAAATCTACAGTTCTTATCAAAGACAGGACACAGTATCTACTTGATAGTAAAACTCCAAGTGTGTCACACACACCTGACCCAAGGGACTTGTTATACCAGTAACAGTCAATATAAAAGGTTATTGCTCTAGCATCTCTCAGTAGAACGTGTTTAAGGAGCACAGAAAAGGGAAATACCAGGGGACTGACAGGTCTCATTAGCAAAGAGAGGAAGAAGAAAAGATATAAATTTTGGATCTTTTTTTTGTTTTTTCCTGGCTTCTCAAACCCCTCCACTTCTCCTCGCTCTTCTGACAGTTTCAAGCCCTGACAGATGGGAGAGTTTCAGGCCAGATAGACACACACACCTCACACTCGCTCATCGCAGGGATGGATGAAAAAGGCTGTGCTCTAACCTCTCTGCATCTGCTTTTAAAGAAGGGATGATGCCTCTCTTCCTTTCTCCCGGGAGCAGCAGCCAAGGTGGGCAGATGCCCCGAGCAGGCCTGGGTGCTGACAGAGGTGCCTGGCCTGGGATGCCACCCGCAGGAGCGCACATTAGTGCTTACTCCACTTTCTGCTCCAGTGTGTTGAGAAAAGGCAGGGAATAATAAACTATGGGGAGAAAAAAAAAAAAAAAAAAAAAAAAAAAAACCCCCCCC
>NW_009649175.1:942053-986667 GCF_000708025.1 Charadrius vociferus | reverse complement strand
AAAAAAAAAAAAAAAAAGTAAGTGGTATTATCTCCTTACAGTGTAATGGAACTGGAGAGACCCTTGCAGGGTCTTGGCTGCCTGCGCTGACGCTGATCTCAGCAAGTCACACACAGCACGTGGCTTTAATGAGCGGAGCCAGGGTGGCACTGAGATCACAGGGTGCCCTTGCTGTGCTATTGCTCAGACTGCAGGCATGCGGACATAAGCCTGCGAAAGAGGTGTCAAAGCAGAGGGCTGAGTTGTCAGCAAGTGTCACGATTTGCTCAGGGAGCTGACACAGGCTGAAACTTACTGGCAAAGACTCCTTCTGCCAGGAGGGGGCTGAGTAAAATCTCCCTGTTGGAGCCCTCGAGCTAAGCTCAGCTGTCAGTCACACACACAGACACGCACTCCGTAATGAGGGGACTCTGCCTCTCTCTACTGAGACACAGCAAGGGCATTTCCAGTTTAATGGTCCATCTCATCTGTGGATCTACTGCCTCTCCATAGCAGCAGAAAGCACTCCCACCCCACCCCCACCCCCCTCCTCCCCTGCCTGGTAAGGTTTCTAAATCACAGTAATGTTCAGAGAGACAGAACTGTCAAGGGGGCGGCAGAAAGATGCTTAGCGCCCATCTATGATGCCTCTAACAGAAGAGCTTGAGAAAGCAGTTCTGGCAGTAGGGCTTGTCATTCTGTTCTTTGAAGGTTCCTTTGTTGAGCTGCTTGAGGCAGAAGGCACAGACAAAGTGTTCAGGGTGAAATTTCTTGCCCATAGCAGTGATGCAGCGTCCTGTGATAGGCTTCTGGCAACCGGAGCAGAGCGAGCCGCGACGCTCGTGGTAATGCACCTCACAGTAGGGCTGCCCGTCATGCTCAAAGAAGCTGCCATTGATGAATGGTGTGAAACATTCCTGCAGGAGGATAAAGCAGAAGGGGACAGATTGTATAACAAGCCGGGGATGCGGGCAGCTCCACAAGGCTCCTCTGCTCCGTGGCACAGCCTGGCTGTACTGTGGGCAGGGTGAACAGCGTTGTCCTGTTATACGTCAAGAAGAATTTCCACGGAAAGGCTGACAGAGGGACAGATACAGCCAAAAGCAAGGGAATTAACCATGCCCCTTCTCCCAACTGGTTTCACTTCTACTAAGAAAATACTACAGATGAGCTACCAGATGTGTCCGGCCAGCAGTAAGGAGAACACTCCTCCCTCTGAGATGGGAAACACTGCAGCATCTTTCCCTGTTTTTTTTGGTTTTTCTTTTTGATCTCACTCCAGCTTCCCCACAATGGCAAGCGGAAGCGGGGACCAACACAGACTTTCATGCAGCAGAATTTTGATGAATGTGAGACTGGTTCCAGCTGAGAAAATGAGGCACAATTAATCTTTACAAGTGACTTCTCCAGAATGGCTGGCATTACGCAGGTACACTTTGCGCAGGATTGTCCATCCTGAAGCATCTCCACCAGGCATACACACATCACTACTGGGAGAAACTGCTGTTTGTTCTACAGTGCTAATGACTTTGAATAGACGAGAAGAGGATACACCAATTATGTGCTTATTAGCACCCAGAGCTCCTCACCCCCCTCAGCATCAGGCAGCTGAGGATGCTACACTTCAGAAGCTGCAGCAGAAACCCCACCACCCCCAAAAGCCTGGGGAGACCCCTCTCCTTGTACAAGTGGGAAACTGAGGCAGCAGGGTGTGGAGGAGAGTTGAGGATACTGTCAGATTGACTGACTATATCAGCAGCAAGGCCCAGAGGAGAAGCCAGATTTCCATCATCCTGGTTCTGCTTAGCCCCAACACCATCCTTTTCCCCAGGGAGGACACACAATATCGAACACAGCTGGACCCCAACACATACATAGGAGTCCAGCAAACAGCACGCAGAGCCACGGACAGCTAAACACAATACTGGGAAAAATGCAGTTTGCCTGCAGCAAGTCCAAGACTTTTCTAATGCTGACAATTACTTCAACAAACAGCCTCCTTCCTCAGTCAGCAGGACAGCTGTCCTGGTTTGAGGTAAAACAGAACCAATTTTCTGTTCTGTGACTTTACTTTTTAAGCTAAGCCTCTTCTAACTACTGAAATTAACAGCGTATTGCACAGAAACTGTCTGCTTTGCTTTAGCAAAAACAGGAAGAGAATCCCACCTCGTGTCCTGGAAGACAGCAGTGCTGGCCCTGCTAATACAGGCAGTGTGGCAGCAGGGGGAAAGGAAAGCAGAACGGCTTGACAGAAGTCTCCTTCTCTGTGCAAAAAGGCACAGCCCTCCCCAATCCCACAGAGTCGGGACTACCATCTTCTGCCTCCACTCTCTGCACACCACTCTGGGAGCCACAGATAGTTCTGGGCACAGAGTCCCAACAGTATGGCGACGGTCTGCTCTGAGCATGACACCAGGAATTGGCAGCTTGTGGTTCTGCTGCTTGTTCTGGTCTCTGCCTTCCTTTCCTACTCTAGGAAACACTGGCTGATTTTGCTCATCTCCTGGGGCCCGTAAGAGTTAATATTTGCAAGGCTCTCTGAAAGAGTGCCAAGCATTTAATCTGCAGTATTCCTGTTTATTATGCCTGTTGTATGGAGCCTGCCACTATTTCACTGACTTGCATGTTTGTCTGAACAAGGTCAGTCTCATTAGTTTACATTGTCAGATGGAGCATGGGAGGAAGAGCCTCAAAATCTGATTGCTGAGGCAAGTGCTTAGAGAGAGGCTTAGCTTATAATTATTTAAAGGTCACAGAAAATGTCTCTGTTTATCTGAGAGCTGCTGCAGAAGCCCATAATTGCAGCTGGGAACAGAAAGAGCAAAGCAGCTAGAAAGTTTAATGTAAACAGGCAGAGGAACAAGAAGGTGTTTGGTTGCTGACATGATTTTATCTCGTGGGGCTGGCTGCCCTTCCCTACCCCACAGACGCGTTTCCTGATAAGGGACCAGATGCCTGCAGGGTAGAAATGAGAGGGGTCATACCGAAACAGCAAAGGACCTTGGGTTTCTTACCCGACAGACAAAGCATTCAGGGTGCCACAGGGTGTTCAAGGCAGAGATATAGTTTTCCAGGATAGCCCGGGCACAGCCTCCACACTTAGGAGCAAACATGTCAAAGTAGTCCTTGCGGCAATAGGCTTTTCCATCCTTCTCATGAAATCCTGCCAAAGGAGAAGAGAGGCAAAGAACATCAGCTCCTGATCTTTACCTGTGGCCAGCCACGTTCTGCAGGGTAAGCAGCGTGGGTAGGATCATCCTTTCCTCTGCTAATGCAGACACAGCAGGTAGCTCCTTGTTCTGCTTCCTGTCCCATGCGCACGCGTGCACATGCATACCCTTCCTCTCCAGGGAGGAGAGATGATTGCTGCTAGCATCCTTCCCCGATAAACAGCTATATCCCTTGGAACTTCCATCTTCAGTAGTTCCCCTGTCATCTCTTAGGCTGTCCCCTAATAGCAGCTCTGCCTTATGCACTTGTCTACGGTTCAGGAAGGAGACTGCATCAAACAGCAATACCTTCGGGTCCGAAGAAAGCTCCACACTGGGCACAGAAAAAGTGTTCAGGGTGCCATGTCCTGTCCAAAGCCGTCACCACTTTCTGTTCAGAGGAAGACAAAGTGCAAGTCATGTAAATGATGGCTTCAGTTTGGAGTAAGGGGGGACTGGGTGAGGGGAAGAACACATTCATGTTGGTACTGACAAGACCGTGCATTAAAATAGACTGTATTTTAGAGAGCTGAGTCAATTCTCCCCTGTCTCTGGCTTGTTCAGGCTTTCCCCACTGCACACTTTTTTTTACCCTAAAAGGATCTTACGCACTGCTTCCTCCCTTATACAGGGCCCCGTCCAGCTCTCAGGACTAGCACTGGTGCCCGTTACTACAGACTACCAACAGACAAATGCTGAGGAATCATTATCGGAATGACAGAGCGATATGGGGTTCTGAAGGAACTTCATCAAAGGTAAGAGGGACTAACTCCTCTCGCTAGTGTAAGAATTTGACTGGGCAAAGTTGTCTCCCTTTCAGAGCCAGGGCAAAGGAAAAAGACAAGTCCCAAACAATATCTTCCACCAGGACACACGGGTGGAGTTTTTAGCACCTAAGCCTGCAGCACCTTGTTAATGCCCTTAATACCTATAAGGAACTCACATCAAGGATCGGCCCATTGCAGTAGTAGCAGCGAGGAGAGAAGAGGTTGTGATAGTCCTTCTCGCAGTAGGGCTGACCATCGCGCTCAAAGAAGTTACGTGACCCAATCTCCTCCTGGCAGTGGGTGCAGACGAAGTGCTCAGGGTGCCAGGTTTTCCCCATGGCTGTAACTACCTGTTGGGAAGACAAATTATGAAGGACAACTCTATCTCCCTCTCCCCTAGACCACATGACAAGATACCAGCTGGAGGTCAGCAAGAATGACAAGTTCTACTACTCAAGTGAGCCCTGGACTGGGGTAGCATGAAAACTGAATTACCTATCATCTCAGGAGAGGGCAGTCCCTCAAGGGCAGGGTAGAGGTCACTGGAGGAGCTTACAGCGTACCTAGCCAGTGGATAAATAGAGTACTTCAGTTTCTCCAGCATCTCCAGTCTCTTCAGCCTCACGAAACAGCCCTCCCCATTACTCCCAGCTGCAGCCCAAGATTCAGCAATGAGACAGCACCTTCAACTCACCTGCCCAGCAATAGGCTTCTTGCAGGCTCCACAGACACCCTTGGCAACTGTAGCTACACCCAGTTTGTTCAGGTCAGACTGGAGACTTCCCAGCATGGTGTCCAGCTGACTGCCAGGCTTGGAGGCTGTGGATGGAGGGGAGCTGCTCCCGGCTTTCCCCTGTGCCATGAACTGCAGGGAAGAGAAAACAGAGACTGTAAGGCAAGTGCTGCTGTGCTTACAAGATAAATGCCTGCTGTTGCTGCCAATGGGCTCCTCTGTAGAGACAGACAGGAGATTGCTAGGAGACAGCTACACTCTCTGCAGAAACCGGTGAGAGCCAGGGTCAAGTACACACATGTATTCTGCCCATGCAGAGACAAGCGGAGACCCTGGGATGCATAACAGAAGAGCTGTGAACTGAAGATTTGATTTTCCTTCCACTGTGCGTACAGCAGAAGTCACCAACAGATCCCAAGCAGTCAGTACAGTGCCCTCTAAGCCTCTGCCAAAAATCTCCCTTTACCTCATCAGCTCCTGGCAAGCTGACAAAGCAGAGACGCCATCCAGAGGGCTCCTTCCCCTCGACCTCTCTATTTCTATGCTGTTGCCCTCTCAATTGTCACACCCTCCTCTCTGATAGAGATCCCTCTCCTCTTCCTCATCTCACCTGCCTTTCAGCTAGCATATTTTCTCCCTTCCACTCCCTCCCTTTGCGCCACCTTCTGCGGATCTTTTTGCCACAGCTCCTTTGCCCCCATCAGGTGGCTCTCATCCCACGCCTGAGTTATGCAAGTGAAACCAGGAAGGAAATAACTCCCTTCAAATTGCCTGCTGTTTACCTACAGAGAGGGCAGTGCATCCACAGCAGAGCCCTAGCAGACAGGACCGCAACAGAAAGCCTGCCACGTCTATTGTCAGACTGCTGGAAATGCACCAGGGGTGGGGGGAAAGGGATTAAGATACTTATCTCAGAGGCTGTTTCTGAAACTCACACTACCACAGTACACATGGCTTGGAAAGGCTTCCCAGAGGAGGGGGAGAAATGTTTTACTTAGTTTCATAACTTATAAACAAAGTATATGTTCTCTTTGGCCACTAAAGCCCCCTTTGCAAGTAAACTGCAATAATGAAATACACATTATTTCAGCTGACTTTGCACTGCAATAGCTACTATCAGGTTTGGAGAAACCCAAGGAAGTCCCTCTCTGAGATGTTGGTCTGGAGCATGTTTTCTCTTACTAAGAAGATAGATTAAAACAGACATAAAATCTACACTTGAGAACAACCCACCAGCCTTCTGCCAGCACAGCCAGGGGAACAGGGACACGCTGAAGTCCTTCACAGCCTTGGCAGAACCTGCCCTTCCAGCCACAGAAGGAGCTCTATTCCCTGTCCTGCAGCTGGTGATACTTGTAGTAGACTAGTTTACTCAATGACAAACCCTGGTTTCTACTCGTTTGTATAAAAATTCTCATGACATACATAATTTTAGTTTTCTTACACACACTCCTCATCAGTCTTGCCTTGCATGCAGCATGGCTCCCAAAGGAGCCTAACACAGTTTTTCCCCTCCTCTCTCCTCCCAGCCATCCTGTAACTTGCAACCTCTCCTAGTCCAGCAGCACAGAACAGCCTCATCACACCCCAATGTCCTGAGCCAAACACAAACCCTCTGCCACGCAGCAGTTATTCACTACCTAATGGTTACAGTGAATGTCTCCAAAGCACACCATCGCAAGGAGACTTCTCACAGGAGGGAAACAACAGGCCTTTGTAAACAAAGCCAGGCCAGAGTCCCAGGACAAAGCCGGGGCTTGTTGCATGGCACAGCAGGAGGAAAAGGTCTGTACAGTGTCGAGAGAATCATATCCTCTCTCACTCTAACCAGGGGCTTGTGGCCACCAGGCAGGGCAAGCACAAGTGCCACACACAAATGACAAATACCATCTGGAGAGAAAGGAGATGAACTCAACATGTAGCAACAGAGCACTTCACTGTCGCCTGTAAGGGCCACACACTCCTACCAGCCACAGCTGACCTCAGTGCAGGCACAACCACCTGTGC
This sequence comes from Charadrius vociferus, assembly GCF_000708025.1. Lineage (NCBI taxonomy): Eukaryota > Metazoa > Chordata > Aves > Charadriiformes > Charadriidae > Charadrius > Charadrius vociferus. The sequence continues at coordinate 979,972 of NW_009649175.1, read as the reverse complement.
ACACTATGACTTCTACCTGGCCTGGTCATCCAGCCTTCTTGACAGCTCACAGATGAGTCCCCACCTGAAAGAGGTTTGTTTCCACCTCCTGCACGCAATGCCTGGACACTCAGCACAGCATCCACATAAATTCATCATGCAAAGGCCCTTCAAATTCCCGCCCTTCACTCATGAGATCTGCCATCACTCGAGTTCAGTTAGGAGCTCTATGAGCAGCAAACCATGCACCACAGGATATCATCTGCATTAATGGCACTGGGAGGTCTCGGAGCAGATCCTAGCAGCGTCTGCAGCACACTCACTGACCAGAAGAGCACACCATGCTGAAGAAACAGAAAAGAGGTCCTGCCTTCTCAGGGGCGGGGGGGCCCAGGGGTGCATGAGCAGCCAGCAGACTGGTACTGCGGACGAGGGGAGGAGCAGAGGTCACCTGAAAAGCACAACAGTTCAAGATGCAGAGGTGTTTCTTTGCTCACTGCTTGAGAGCTTCCTGTACACATAACATTGCACACCACTGCACTGCTCATATACTTTAAGACTTCCCACCATCCTGGAACCGCAGCTCTTCCCTGACAGGAGATGCAGAACACCACTCTTGGTCATACCATCTCCTCCCCGAAATCCACTTGCATGGTGGACGCCTGTCTAAACAGGCAAACAGGAATGACTGCTGATTTGCTCCTTCCAGTATTGAGGTTTTGCCATCTTCTACTCTCCCCACTCCAAGAGAGATTTACACCCTGTGCTTCAGAGCCGCCGCCTCCATGTCAGAGGGAACCGGAGTCCCTGCTGCACAAAGCGATCATCTGGACAGACAGGAACCCCCCCACACACCAGCAGGTTATGGCAAAGACATGTACTCTGCAGTGCTAGACAGGCACAGCTGGGATTAGATAGCACCAATGAGCCCTCTTCTCCTATCCAGCTGTTCAGTACCAGCATTTACCTGAACATTTTATGTACTGAGCTATCAAGTTGGGAGCAGTAGTTAGACTGGAAAACACTGCTAAAAACACAAACCAGAAGAGAAGCCTGCCTGCATCTGTGGGAAGAAAGCTTCATCTTCAGTCTGACAGCCAACAGAAACAACTGTCTTGGTGCTAGGGGTCCAGGCCCGGGGAGAACACGAGTGCCTAGGATCTTCAGGAGGGGTGCCCACCACAGAAAGCTCATGATAATCATCATCAGAAGTTTCCCACTGGAAGAGAGGTTTGGGAGCCAAGCCGAAGGAAGAGGAAGAGACTGGACTAGGAGCTGGGGTAGATGGCACATAGGAAGGCTGAGGTGGGAGTGGGAGGAGAGGTGCAGGGCCAGAGAGATGAGAGGGAGAAGCATTAGCAGGGACTGTCTTTGCAGCTTCTTTGGAAGGCTGGAGCCCAGGAGAGGCTGGAACAGAAACCGTCCTCCTTGGGGGAAGCGGGGATTCTGGAGGAAAAACCACCTAGAAAGACACGGAGGAAGAAGAAAGGTGAATAAATCCAAAGAGGAACAAACAAGCACTTCCTGCAACAGGAAGGCTGTTTGTTCCACTACGCTTACCTAAGGGGAAAAAGCAGCAAGAAAGAGAAGAGAACAAGAAAACATGCTTCCCCGGTGCTCAAGGAAAAGCACCACCTTACACACAGAACTTCCTGCACAGGTATAGTATTGGGGAAACTCAAGTACACCTCTGTGACAGGCGTGGTTTTAAAAACAATCCCCACGTGGAAATCTGATATGTGATAGTAGCAGACTGCCCAGACACCATCACCAGCACCCTCAGATCCCACTCCAATTTCCAAACATCAAGAACTAGAACCTGAGTGCTAGTTTCATTTTCAGGCCAGACAAGGGCGAGTATAAAGAGTTAGTTCTTCATTTCATATCGCTTAGGACACTCAGAAATTAAATCTGCACCTCCACACAATGCTATCTGGACAGAGGGACATGCTGGAATTTCCCAGCACATGTCCCTGCTTTCTACCTTCTCTACTTGCTGTCCACCATTCTGCTCTTCCCCCTGGGGTCTGGCAGTGATAATGACCCCCTCTGTCAGCCAGTCATCCTGGCTTTTCCGTTCTTCCTGTTCCTGTTTAGCGATGCCCAGTCTGTCCTGCAGCTCTTCAATCAAGCGATCTTGGGACTCAGTCTTGTGAAATATGGCAGGACCTAGTTTACGCCTTGGAGAGAGGTCACGATACATTGGATGCACATTCGAAGTTTCTTTTGTCCTCTTGATTAAAGATTTAATCTAAATGACAAAGGTAATAGTATCAGCAGAGAAGAGCAATGTCAGAACAAGCCCCAGGATGCAACAGCACAAACTCAAGCCATTAGTGACAACTGTGAGCAGGAAGAGTGATGACATTTATTCCACAATGCCAAAATTCCTCTTGGCACAGCCCAGAACAGTGACTCAGTGCAAGGAAAAACCCCGTAAGGATAATCACAGCAGCCAAAAATAACTATCTAGAAAAGGAAGGGAAAGATTAACCAGCAGGAAGCCAAGATAGGAGGTGCAGCATGACCACTCCACTGAGCATTAAAGAAACCTCAGCATCACACGGACACAGAGCAGCCTCTCTGTTTGCCCTTTACAGGCATACGACTCTTGGTCAGAGACGTCTGGTGCACAAAGCGTACTTCCAGCACTGGAAGGAACACTAACAGCCCCAGCAATGAGACCTAAAAAGGCTAGCAGAGTGCCATCCCAAGTCAGGAAGATCCTCCAGTGGGGTGAAACAGCCCTTTAACTTTCAAGAAGCCTCTGTGGACTGAGTCTTACCCCAGTTAGGGAATAAAAGTCCATTTCACGGGGAAGTCCCTACAAACTGCCATGTTCTGTGCTGCTGACCAACATGCAGAAGAGACCACAAGATAAAGCACAGGATTTCAAACCTCCCCGACATGCAGCTGTCAGTAACATTGCTCAGAGCTGCATGCTGTTAGCGTGGGTGAGCACACTCACACCACACACAAAATGTTGGTGCACTGTCAGAACAGTCCTAGCGAGGACTTGTCCTACTCCTACATTCATTCAGTGCCTGCCTGGCCTGATGCAGAAATCCTCTCAATAGGTGGTTTGGAGACGCATGGCAGATCCCATTCAGCTTTCCAAACATTTTCAGGAGATTCTGGAGCAATTGCAGAGCTTCTGAACTGCTCCTTTTCCTCGTCTCCTGTGGCTTTGTTCATGTTAGCAGTACCTGCTTTCCTAGGAGTTCTGTCTCTGCCCTGCCTCTCCTTGATTAGATCAGGACAGCCATATGCCTTGGTTTCATGTGGTACTTCAGCTTTCGGCTGCTGTTCTTGCTCCGCTACAAAGCCCGACTGGTTTTTAGTGTCTGGGAAGACATCCCACCGATCCTGGGCCACAACAGAAGGTTCATACACAGGATTCAAAACACTGTCATTCTTTGTATGTACCTCTGGCATAGGTGCAGACAGCCCCAGGGCCCACAGCTCATCTAAAGCTGTTTCCACACTTCTGCCCTGGGAAGGAAGGGCTGAATTGTCCCTGAATGCTCCCTGCTGATCCAACGCTTTAGGTGTCTGTCCCTTCCCTTGACCATTTAAAGCATTTGAAATTGGTACACTTGAGATTTTGGGATCAGTTCTCTGCTCCTTCTTCTCAGTCTCTTTTGCCAAATTGTACTCTAGGCTTTGTGCCTCCACATTAGTAGATCTACACAGAAGCTCTGCACTGGAAGCCGGCACAGCCTGGGAAGCGTTTCTAGAAGAGTCAGGCGTTCTGCTCAGACGAATCAAGCTTGCAGAGGTCATCTGCTGCCCACGAGTAGCATAACTAGAAAAGACTCGTGGTGGGGGCACAGGGACTGTTTGTGGCAAACAGGGCATGCGTGGAGGAGCAGAAGAATGCCCTGAAGTAGGCAGAACTACAGCGTGACTGCCTTCCTCAATGCAGAGGACTGCTGAGGGGGCAGATGTTGGCACTGTCGAGTCTCCACTGTGACTCGCAGAAGGGTGTTTGGAATGGGATAGCATCATTAGACTGTTGCTGGAGTCTGCATTTGCTGAACTGGGAATCGGTTCTAGAGAGGGTTCAGAACTCAGAGACATAGTGGAACTAGTCTGCAGAAAGGAGACAGAAGGAATAAGGAGAGAAAAAGACAAAGACAAAGGTAAGGATAGGAAAAAAAGCAAAGAATTAAGCATTACAGCAATCATGACCTCTAAATCAAAGAGCTGTGTTGATGCAACCCCTTACTTCCAAGAGTAAAGAAGGAAAATGCGATATCAAAGAGCAGAACCAGTATGACATTGTGCTGATCTTCACATGAGCTTACATGAGATGAAGCCATTCAGATCCTTTTCCTATGCCCTTTAAGTGATAGCTTATGTGTTCACCTGCAGCTGATACGAAGGCATGTAGCGGCCACTTCAAAGCCAGCTACAAACCCAGGAATGTCTAGACTGTGAGTAAAGGTCACATTAACAACTTACTCATAGTCAGACGTGTAAATTTTACATTTCAAAGCTGAAAAAAAGCAATCAGTGAATAGAACAAAGCATGACATTTTCTTCTTGATACACTAATAAAATGCTCCAGTTGGCTGAGTTCATGGCAATGAAAACAAAGCTTCAGGGCATTCACAGCAAGAACAGATGACATGGGCTTTGTTCTATTCACATCACTAATCTCACCTTGGACATGACACATACTGAATCTATACGAGTCTGTCAGTTACTCCATGCCCTCATAAGCATTGCTTAGGTGGCTAGATTAGCCTCATCCCCTTAGGCCAAAGACTCCACATTTACATTGTAATAAAATCAGTATTAATTTTGATCCAAAATACACTCTAACAAAAGCAACCGATATTTGCTTCTCCTTGACTTACAGGGTCTTTTGAAAACAAAAGATCCTGGGTCCTCCTTTCCCTATTTTCAGTGGTTCCTGGCTGAGCTCTATGCGACAAACTGGCAGTACTCCTTTTTCTTAAAAAGGGAACATCAGAACAGTGGCTTGGACAAGTTTGCACAGCAGGTCAATCTAAGACCAACGCTGAGCCACAAAGGATTTCCAAATCCAAGAGCAATCAAGACCTGCTCTGATTCTTAGCCACATTTTCCAAAGAAGCCTCAAGAAGTTAGATGTTCATGCTCTAAGGCAGCAGGGCATGTAATTTCCTCAGCCCACACATGGTATCTCAGCCTCTACTTACCCTTCTGGGATTCTTATGAATAAAAGAATAAAATTAACCAGAACATGCACAAAATCTGCCAGTAGATGGAAAAAAAAACCCTGTACCTTCAGCTCACCTAAGCTGCTACCATCCTGAGGGGTTAGGAGCTAGTGCGCTCACACATTTGTGAAGCCACAACAGTAGTGCTACAGGGAGACTGTGCTCAAAGGAAAGAGCAATAGGGGACCATAATTCATTACAGATTGCTCCTGCCCTCTGTTAGCACAGCAAGACCCATGGTCACAGCGGAGATGGAAAGGGCTAGTAAGTACATTGAGTAGTTAAAATGAGGGAATTTTCCACTATTGCATTCCCCCTGTATTTTGCCTAAGCTGGATGCACCTGTAAAGGTAACCTGGGTTTATGCTCTGGTTCACACTTAGTTTCCAGACTTCCTAAAACAAAGTCAGTCATTTTCAAGGCAAGATTAACATTTCACTCAAAAGCAAGTATTTCCAGCATATTAAAAACATATCAGCTCCAAAATAAGAGCAATGGTTACAAACTCCACAGTAATAGAACAGTTAAATACAAGCACCTAGCTATGCAATAAGCAGGCATCGTATTACACAGAAACAGCAGAGGTTGAAAAAACAAGTGCATTAAGTAATCTCAGTGCTTGTTCACTGATGAGCTAGATAACCAAAATCAAATGGATTCCTTAAGTAAAAAGAATGAGCAACTCATTAAAGTGAGCAAAAGATGATAAAAGGGTAACGTATCAGTCTGTAATAGCACCTTTTACTTTAGCGTATGAGGGAAATTAAACATCAGTGCCTCCACTCCACTCCTCCCATTCCCATCTACTGCAACTTCTAGTTGTACCAGCTACCAACTTCAACTAATTACACATCACACTTAGTTTTTCTGTCCTATTTCTTGCAACCACACAGAGATCTGGTACTCAAACAATAGCGTTTCATCTTTCACAGACTAGTACATTTTTGCAGACAAGTTAACACCACTAGTTGGCACAAATAAAGGAAGTTAAAACAAACAAAAAGGACTGAAGCGAAAATGAAGCAACCTGGAGGACAGGAAAAAGGAAAGTAACTGAAAAACAGTCAATGACAAAAGGAAAATGATCACTGAAACCATGTTCTTTGTGCTTCAGGAAAAACGTTTAGACACAGATGAGCTCAATGCCTCACAAAAATAATAATACTGTGTTATAAAGCCCAAATCTTAAAACCTTGCTGCATTTCAGTTTGCTTTCAGAGCTCAACCAGAAACTAACCCAAGCAGCTAGTCTCTGTCATGCGGGTTTTCTTGGAGTTGCACAAAGATTCTAAGGCCTCTTCTCAAGACTGCAAACACCCACTTTTAAAAATGTCCTCTCCTTGCATCTTGCAAGGAAAACCTGTGCTGGGCAAGGTCATTCTCCGTTGCCAAGAGCTCACCTAGGAGCAGAGGCTGGTGGCAGCAACCACACCCCAAGCGTGTTCTCTGAGCCCTGATAAAAGCAGCAGGGGCACAAGGCCATAGCGCTCAAGCTCCCACAGCGCGCACAAGGAGCAAGGCAGGGTATGCCAGCAGCGCAGGTGGGAGCTCACTCCAGCTTCACAACAGTGCAGTTTTTCAACCAGACTGAACAGGCACTTGTGGATATCCAGCACTCTACCCTAGGACCTAATATGGAGAAAAAAAGGCAACACTAAGGTGTCAATATTTGCAGTTGACTAAACACACACTACAGTAAGCCTAGAGAAAACAGTGAGTAACTCCTAGATTCTCACAAAATGAAGTACATGTGCCAGAAATGGCAGACTGAATTCAATTCCAGTAAGTGCAAGGCAAGTGCCGTCCCGCAGAGCATGCAGGCTCACTGCTGGGTTCTGAACTCACATACTTGGTCAAAACTCCAGGTATTGCAATGACGTACATGAAACCCTCAGCACACGTCAAAAGCGCTCACATGAATGGTGGCACAGAGAGAACAACAACCAGCAAAGCCATCACTGAATGTCCTGTTTACCTCTCCTCACAAAATATTCCTCAGCTCTGGTTGCCCTACCCAAAGTCATGGTAGAAGGAGATGAAGTTCAGCACAGACAAGACGACCACGCATAGGCAGAATCTTTCATATAAGGAAAAAAACAGAGTTGGGACTTTCTTAGTATGAGAAAGCAGACTTGCATGTGTATGTAAGAAGGGCAAACTTAACAATAACAACAAAGAGAATATATTAGCTATTTGCTTTCTCCACCTCTCAGATCAAATTCAAGTGAATAAATTCAGTAAGGCTATAAGCAAATCAGCTGAAAGTAGAAAGCAAGAAATGAAAACAGTTTTCATTTTGCTATGATTATGGGTAAATGAAGTCTCATGAAAATAAGCTCCACAGTTAATCATCTAGTGCAAGAATGATAACATACCTATATGAATAAAGAACAAGTTATTCAAGTACACATGCCGAGTGCTTCACGTATCAAGATGACCATGGGCAAGTTATTCCTGAGCTTATCCTATTATGAGATTTTTATGTACTACTTATGACTAAAGTAGCAGTTCTTTTCCAATACAATAGTTTGATTCCCAAACAAGATTCTGAATAGTATTTGCTATCCTCTGCCCCCACAAGAAGCTCAGACTTTAATCCCATTTTGAGCTGAATAAGAGGTAGTGTTTTAAGATGGAAACTTTTGAAGTCTCCAGCTGTCTTATGCAAAGGCTTCAGTGCTCATACCACGTGCCTGGAAGATCATCCTCAGGGAAAGCACATCAGGGTAAAAATACACTCCAAAGAGGAGGGTCATCCCACAGAACAGAAGAGCCTGGTCTCTGTCAGTAAGCAGACTGGTGTCCCATGCTCCCCTACTTCTTGTTAAGTTGCAGCACAGCAAAATAATTCACCCTGTACTGAGCAGTAACTAAGCTCATTATCTTTGGCAAACAGACAAACTGCAGAACCAAAGGAAAAACAGACCCCCGAACTGCCTTACCCTGCCAGTGATGAGAGTTTATAGCAGTTGAGAACACCTACAGTAGCACTCAAAGTGCAAATACCACCACAGCAAGTTTTTCAAAGCAAGTTTGAGAGGTAAGGAGGGCATTCTGGAGACCAATCAAGGTCAGCAGATGTGGCTAACAGGCAAGAGAGCCTGGGGGTGGGAAAGGACAAGATGAAGTTTTAAGTTGTCATGATAGGGCACCTTAAAGTCGGAGAGAGATGCCATCAGCTCATCCAGTTCTCGTGTAGCTGAAGAAGCAGATATACGGGTCTGCTGCTGACTGGCGGTGACCCGCTGGGGGCTGCTCACCTCCCCTTGGCTCACAGTGATTGCAAGGCTGACAAGAAAAAGGAGGGGGGGGGGAATAAAAAAGAGCGTGTTTAAGCCTGGGAGAGCACTCCTAGACTGAAAGTCCCACTCCCCCTCCAAATAAGCACAGCACAGTGAGTTTCACCAGCAGTGCCCACCCTGACCAGCCCTCCCCCAGACTTCACCTCTCTGTCAAATCTAACACGAGTGTGTACACACACAACCCCAATCCATTAAGAAACGTACAATGACCAAGCATTCATTTTGTCAGACAGTGGGTATTTGTGATCAGCTTTAAATCTGAGTTTGAACAATCCACCTCTCATAACATCACTTAAATATTTTCTCATCCAGGCATAGATAAAAGAGCCCCAGCATCTTCATGTACCTGCTTGATTTCTGACCCTTTAGACAAAGCCCTTCTTCTGCCTGTCACTCTCCTGCAGCATCTGCCCCTACTACAGCCATACTCCCACAAGAGGCTGTCCCACCGCACCCAAACCAGCAACCACCGAAACACTACTCACACTGGACTTGGCACAGAGCTCTCCAGCTCATCCAGCAGGCTCTCCACACTGGGACGCACATCTTCAATCCCACGTGCACCATTTCGCTTTGGCTTTTCTTTTGTGGGGGGTGCAGCCTTCCCTCCTACTGAGCTGCTGCCCTCTGGGACAACATAGTGAGGTCCAGTCACGCTGGGTAGTGATGGGCTTCTGCTGGTTTCATCTTAAGAAAGGGGAGCAGAAGAGAGTCATTCAGACCCCTAGGTCAATACATACATGCTAATCACAAACAAGAGCAACAAATTGCCCAGAAACCTTGTGGAACACCCATCCTTTGAGGATATGCAGAACTTAACAGCACAAGGGCCTGAGCAACCTAATCTAGCTTTGAAACTTTAGTTTGAGCCAATTTTGAAGTTGGCCCTGCTTTGAGCAAGGTGCTGCACCACAGACCTCAAGAGATCCCGTCCGTACTACATGAATCTTTGATCAGAGGCTGGAGGGGTCTCCCTCAGTAAGGATGTTGGAAGGAAAAAGTAAGCTACTATTTTGAGAACCAAACTATCCAGTCATACCAAATGTCTTGCTATTCCTTACCTGCTGGGAAGCCACTGGCAGGATTATGTTGAACAGCATTCAGTTCCAGAAGAAGTCTGTCCAGTTCTGAGAGGTTGCTGCCCAGAGAGGAGCTGGTCATTGTGGGAGATGGTTCTGCAGACTTCTGCTTGTTTGGGAAACTAAAGATAAAAGGGAAGTGTGAAACTTCTACATCAAGATACAGCAGAAGGATGGAGGGAAAACTTGAATTAGGTTCACAAAGTTTACACGTGTACCGTACTCTTTTCAAGTTGATGCTTTTAGCTCTGGGGGAAAGAAGATGTGTGCTTTGTGAAACGACTACGACACAGCCGCTGCTTAGCCACATCTTCAGTTGTCAGTTACAAAGAAATAGCATTGACGGACAGGGCCTCAGGTTTTAGGACTATGTGCTGCACAGCCCTGTAGCAAAGAGTTAACTGTCTGTAGATCCAAGACACGCAGAAGAGCAGCAGAACCATTAGCTTGCATACAGGAAAAATGATTTGTTTCTGCTGACATCACACCAAGGAGCAAAAACCTCACCCCTGAAGCAAGGGAATGCAGGACCAGCACAGACTGGAGAAAGAGGCAAAGTACAAACCTCAAGCCATCAACAAAAAGTCAGAAGCGGCAGGTTATGTGGTAGCCTCTTGCAGCACTCAAGGTCTCCTTTCAAGTCCTCAAACCTTTAATTTGGGGAACTCTAATCAATTCGTAAGAAAGTAATTTGAAACTATTTTCTATTTTCTGCACAAGCCTTGAAAGAAGTTTAGCTGTTCACAAGTGTTTGTAAAACACTGGCTGTAATTCTTGCTTATCCTATATGGGCAATCCCATTTACCACGCCCAACTGCAAACTGTTTCAAAGCAAAACTTAGCACCAATGCAGTGATTTTTATAGTAATTACACTATAATAACAGTCTTCCCATCATCAATGGCAGGGAAATTATTTTCTCCTAATTTTACAAGTGGACAAATAACTTCTAATGCTCTAGAGGTTCTTATTTTATCAAAAAGATATTTCCCAAATCCAAAATTGGAACTCTGTCTTGCGCTTATTACCATGTTATGCTTAGAAAGTTAATATGTAACAGGCTCTAGGACTCTGACACTTATAACACCAGTGACAATTATGGAATTCCAAAAGGACAGTTATTATCTTTCTCTTCAGACTGAAAAAAAAATCCACACATTCAATCTGAGTAGGGCATAGTTCATCCCGACTCAAGCACACAAGCTACAATTCACACCAGAACCAAGCCATGCCAGACCCTTGAACAGGAGAACTCATGGTGTAATTACCTCCATTTTGTACTAATTGCATGAAGCCATCTGAAAAAATTGCAATTACTGCCTCCACTGGGCCATCTCTGGATATGCCTGCCTCTACCCAGAATTAGTTCTGGTTGAAAGCAACTTCCTGCTCAGCAGAAAGAGCTAGGCATGGTTCGAACATGACAGCAGAGAAACACCATTCTCCACAGAGTAAAAAGGTACTTAGGACAGAGTGCGCTCTAGAAGGCCAACAGAGATGAAGCTCCGACAGCCTCATCCTCACTCATCCCCATGTCAGTAGAAAGATCTGTCCTACTGTACAGGCTACTCCTCCAACCTCTCGGTGTAAGAGCAGCTGCCTTTGTGAGTATATACTAGTTATCTGTCTACCATCTACCGAGACGAAAGTTTTAAAGAAGTTTGAATTTACTTAAATTTTCAAGTCATTGCACATCAGGTAACTGACCCAAAGGCCACCCACCTCCTAAAGAACTTTTGGGCTGCTTATCAGAGGGATGGATTTGTCACTTGTCTCTGGATCGTTTCCTTCACAACACAATCCAGATCCTGCCCTGTCTGATGGATCCTTAACCTCTTCTGCAGCTGAGCAAACCAAAGGGCGAGGTCAGTCTTTGAAGTGAGTATGAAAGTTACAGTGGCCTCTTAAAAAAGAGGTAATCAAAACCAACACAGGGCAACATAACATACACAGGGAGCACAGTGTTTGTTTCCACTTACAGAAGGCAGCTTGAGCCACAGCACACTCAAGCTGTGATTCAGGCTTATTTCTTAACAGGGACAAGATACCTGTAGACGTGTTCCTCTTCACTGGCACGGGGAGAAGGAGAGCTGAGCCCGTCTCTAGGAACAGAGGCACTGGAGCTTTTGGCACTGGAGCTGTATATAGGAGACTGGGACTGAGGCTGTGGAAATGAGATTTGCATTAGAAACAGAGAATACAAAATGAATGTGTACACTACTGCATTGCAACGCCACGCATGGATAGGACAGGACAAAGCCCAGCAGAAGAAAAAAAAAACTGCTATATAGGCAACCAGTCCCTGTCAGATGAGCTACATCAGGAACAACTGTTCTCCACTTGCTTCAGATTTGCCTATGAGTTGCAGATCTGTGCTGGAAACCCCCAGTCTGCTTTCCACAGACTACAAGACAGATGACTAACACTAACCTCATCACACTACCATTTTGTCAGAACAGTGACAATGATCCTTTTCTGCCATTTGCTCCAACCAGTTAGTTCTATTAAAAACCCACACCTCCCCCCATTTCCCCACTCTATTCATAGCCAAACTCATCCTCTCTTCTCACTATTCTCTCCCCTCATCTACTTCCTTTGAGAGATAATGCACCAACAAAAAAGTACACATCCTCCCCGTCTGCACACATTCACTTACTTGCTGGTGGACGTATCTGGATATGTTGGGTTGCCACTGGTCTAAGGGGTCAATCACAGTGCCATTCAAGGCCTCATTGGAAGGTGGTGGAGGCACCGGAGGTGGCACAGCAATCTCCTGGTACGTGTGGTTTCCAGTTGGATAGGAGTAAGGTGTTTCCTCTGTTAGAAACACTGGTCGTTTGGAGATATGTGAAGTAGTAGATTCCAGGTCAGCCAGTAAGGCGTCTGCAGGAAAGAAGGAAGAAAAATAAAAAAAATTAAAAAAAGTAAAATCCCAGACTACCACTTTCTCTCTTTCATCTCATTCAAGATACCTATATCAAGTGTCTTTGGAAAGACTTTTCATGATCTACTAAATGCCCTGAAAAACATTACTGCAGCCCAGGACTGAATGGGTTAATCAAACTTCTAGTACAAAGAAAACGCCAAGAGGTAACAAAGCAGCCAGAAAAACTGTGTCAGCCTCAGGTTTTTGTCTTGACTGGAAAACCACCCAACAACAGTAACCCATAGTCTCACTGCACTGTGCAGGAGAGCAACCTAGGCGAAACCTGCCCAGAGATTGACTGGCAACAGGATATTGACACAGACTAATTACAGGCCCCACATCATCACAGAGTCATTTACTGTGGCCGCAGGCACTGCTTTCTGCAGGAAACAAGATCTTGGGAAGGTTTTCTCCAGAGTCTAAGGTAGTGGAAGAAGCATGAAACTTTCAAATTAGTCCACTGGCACAGGAGGAGTATGTGCTTCAGTATTCCTAACAAAAAGCCCTCTCCTTACATCACACAAACAGTTAACTAGTTTCCAGAGGCTGCCAGGTAAACGCCATTTCTTCTCCTGGAAACAATTCTCAACTTGCTGGGTGGAGACTGCTCACAAATTCCTGAAGAGAAGAAAAACTTCCACCAGCTAGAAACACCGGCACTCAGGCCAGGCAGAGGAACCCACGTCACTCAGTTAGCACCTCAGAAATCTCAAAGCAGGAAAACTGCTCTCCCTCAAAAGATGGGGCATGAAAAGGCATCCCCACCTTTTTGGATTTCTCCTTGCAAACTGTCCTCTGCCCATTCCCAACCCTGCACACCTCTGCAGTGACTCACAGGCAAATCCCGACTTGTTTGACCTTCTGTCCTGTGAACCCACCCTGCAGAGCCCACTGCAGTCCCCGGTGGGGGAAACTCAGCGAGCGACTGCAGGTCTGCACTGCACTCACTTTCTAAAGAAAGCCTCACTGGCCAGGTGCCCAGCTTTCCACTGGGGCAGCAGGCTCTAGTGCAACCTCTTTAAGGCAATTAGAGAGGAGCCGTTTGCTAGGGACATCAGTGCTCTCCATTATAAGAGCATCAGGACATACCTGGTAGGTCCCTTCAGGATGTGGAATTCAGCCAGACACCAGTAACACAACTTCGGCAGAATTAGGAGAGGAGGCTCTCAGAAACCCCTTGGATCTCCCTCCCCTCCACACAGACACCACTGTCTTCAGGCAGTCTCAGTTAGCAGGATTTGTTCTTCTCCCGCACACAGCAAGTACTTGATACTCAGGTCTGGGGTGTGAGGGCTCAGCCTGAGCATAGCCATCCTGCAGTATCCTCCACCACGGTCACAAGGAGCTGAAGTTATCAGGTGGCACCAGAACAGCAACTGAGCGACCGCTCGCCCTAATGGCTGCCTACCGGCTCTAAGAGGGCCGGCACCTGCCAGCTCAAAGCCACTTCCTGAGCACAGCAGACCAGACCAGCCAATGCACTTAGCAACCCTTCAAGAAAATATATTAAAGGGTCAAATGGAGGATGGTATTATTGCATTACAGGACGAGGAAGGTGCTGCTTTTATATTCACTCTCTTCCATAAACCAAAGCACCACAAAAGAAAAAAAAAAATTTAAAAGCAATCCTGCCCTCAGAGAACAGAATACAGCCATTAGCAAATTAAATACTGTGTTAAATTAACTCTATACACCTTTCACTGAGCCAAAAAGATGCTCCAAATCATTTAAGCCACAGGCATCTTCCTACAGGGGCCAAAATACCCCAGAAGCAGTTTCTCTGAAGGGATACAAGCTTTCTGTAGCTGGGGAAAAATGAACTTAATCTTCTTTTTAAGCAAAAGAACAGCTGGGGGATTCCAGAGCGAAAGGCACATACCTCAAGGGAACTGCTGAAGAGCTGCAATTCCTTCAACCAGGCAGGTCCTACGACTGGAGGTTTCGTGCACACAACCTCCAAGAGAAGTGCTATCCGAGAAGGAGTGGTTTTTGCTTCTCCCCACCAATGACAAAGGCAAATCAAACTCCACCAGGAAGTGAAAATCCCAGGAGGGTGCTGGGCTCCTCCAGCCCTGCAGAGGGGACCCAAACCAGCTTTCCACCCTCCAGCCCCAGCCCTCGCTGCAGGACAGACAGATGTAACCATCTCGCAGCAAAATTCTCCTCCTCGGCTCAGCACTCTGCTGAATGAACCACCGGACAGAAATCCACTGCTTTTTACTGATGGCACAGAAGTGAGTTCGGCTAAGATGTACTGGTTTACTTTTATAAGTCTGCAGAAGAGGGGTCTGGAAATGCCAGGAGCGCTCTGCCCCCAGGTTGTGAAGGAGTTAAGGAGAAGACATTACAGTTTAATGATTAACTTCCCCCATACCCTCCCCCTTCCTGACTTGAGCAAACAAGGCAGAGCTGAGGAACAGGAAGCGGAGGGAGGAGAAAAGGCTGGAGAGGAATCACTCGGTTACTCAAACTGCACTTTAACTTTACAACTGATAGCGAAGCAGTTGCAGGAAGGCACAACCCCACCCAGCGTGACAGGGAAAGGAGCAAACCAGGAGCAGGACAGGCGCACACACACTGGTTTCTGGGTGGCAAAGGACTTCTCCTTGTGCTTGCTCACCCCCATGTTCTGCAAACCCACGGGCCACCCTTCCTCACGCCCCAATTGCTCCCTCCAAGCTCACTGCCATGACAGACGGAAGGTCTTCCCCATTCATGCCTGTCCCCGTTGCTCTTCCAGCCACACAACCTGTTCTCTGACCCAAACCTATCAGTAACCACAGTTTCCTGAAGTTTTGCTGGACTGGGGAGTTGTGCCTGTTCAAAGGGTCCAACACTGACACCAGAACTGCCCCGAGGAGGGCAGGGTGAGAGCGGTGGTGGCACGGTGCCCACTCAGTCCACCCCACCTTGCGGGGCTTCACCCTGCCAGAGGGAAGCGACTCTGCGACCCGCAGGCACAGGCTGCAAGTCGCTCCCTTCCAGGTCAACCTAAAGAGTTTTGCCATCCAGAGACCAACTGGAGCCAATGATTCAAAACCCAACCAAAGGGATTGTTGTTTTCCACGCAGCACCTCATCCCAAGACATCCCAAAGAACTGTGTGTTCATTTCGCATTTGTGCGCCTTTATAACACTACCAGGAAACAATGTGAGATACAGATGGGGGGAAAGAAGGGCAATTTATTAATGGAAAAGACGACCCATTGCTCTCTTTCTTTCTTTCACAAAAGGGACTAGACAGCTGTAACCTGATGAACTATAACAAAGATGCTGTGCCTTGCGCAGCACTGCACCTCACGTTAGGGGATTGAGTTCACTACAGTGACCACTCCTTAAACAGAACTATTAAATAGAAATATTAAATTTCAATCGATTTATTGGGTAATGAAGTGTTCCTTCCTAAGGCAACTCCTGAGGGACAGTGCTGCAGGAGGTGTAAATCAACCAGTTAGTCCCTCCCAGCCCGTAGGAAGCAGTTGACTGGATCATCCCAAGACGCTGACGCAGACCAGTCCACACAACCAGCAGCCATCAGAGGGCACCACTACATCCTTACATGGACAGAAAGATGAAACCTGACAGCAATGGCTAACTTGGCAGTAACTTCACCTCACTTATTCATCCCCGCAGATTCGGGAACCTGCCCCTATTTTAGATACACAGAAACATTCCGCTGGCGCCACGTGTGCTGCACCTCCCCACGGAGACACGCGTCTTCATGCCAGCACATGCCGCAGCATCGCTGGGGCTATTGCCCTGTATGCTGGAAACAGCCACACACTGACCTCACCGCAGTTTTACTGCTGCGCCAAATACTCTCTAAAATACTACAGACACAGCTCTAGGAGGCAGACTCTCCCAAGGTTAAAAGATCAGAGATTCCTTCCTCTCTAGAGGATGGATTTAACCATTTTGTAGCAAGAAAGTCAACCAGACAGGATTATGCTAGACCTTCAAGCCATTGCTCCTCCCCAGGATCACCCCTCCTTCCACTCTCACCCTTAATAAGAAGCCACTAACACAACCCACAGACAAAATGTCAACTCACAGACACGTGGATGGAGTGGAATCCAGTTACCAAAGGCTCAGCCGGGCTCAGCCTACTCACAGGCATGGGCTGTGCATATAGAAAAACCGCTCTGTTAAACAGAGTGCTGCTCAGTGGGGTGTGAAAGAGCGAGGGATAACTTGCTAAAACACCACCAACCCAGACACTCCTGCTTGTCATCACTGTGCTGGTGCAGTCACACAGCTGATACAATCCTAACGCGCTGTCTGCAGCACAGTGCATCTCAAGGTGTGCATGCCTGGGTACTCCACGGGCTCATGTAACTTGGCCAAGCACCTGGTAAAGCTGCATGCAAACATGAGACAGAGGCACAGAAGGACGGAGTTCTCCTCCTCCCACTGGGCAACCCAAAAATTACATGCTCAATTGAAATCACGTTCAGGCTAGAAGGCTACTCAAACCACATCCTCCCCAGTACGAGGACTTTTATGTTCACAATCAAGTGGGTTTTCTACACAGATTTTCCTGTGGATGAGGGACAGTTAAAGAATGCTGTCACAATTGATACCTTTACTGCTATAAAGCACTCCAAGACATCTGGAGGTCCAGGTGCATTAGTTTGCCCCTCCCTTTTGCCAAAAATCATTATTAACTATGAGGTCTTTGGGATTATGGTCTTCAAATCTCACACACAGCTCTGCATATAAATTAGGTACATACCAGTGGCCCTGAATACCAACTGCATTGCTTCAAGGTAGTTCCCAGCATCTGCCAAAGCTCTGCTAGTCATTTAGACAGCTTGAGACGAGACCTCTCAATCCGATGTCCAATGCATTGAACCACTCAGAAAAATCCCTTTTACCACGAAAATCAGCAAGATGAAAGAGCAGGGAAATACCTTAGGCTAAGCCCCATTTACCTGTTCAAGCTGCACTGAAAAGAGTAATCGTTTCCCAAGTTATATACTGCACATTCCTGCGCTATCTTCCCGGCCCACACCTCTGTCAGGCCGAGGAACAGTTCACGCATTCCAGGAGCTCCAACGCAGGCTCCTTTGCCATCACTGCATGTCAGCACTCGCTGTCCTGAAAACGCGGTATCCTCTGGCAGAAACAACCTTGTGTGCAGCCGCAGGGGCACATTCTTCAGCTTCCCACATCCCAGGTTTGTCTGATAAAGAGCAGTTAACGCCAGACTAGGGATCAAAACATGGCTCTGAGGTACAGAACAGGAATGGATAACATGGGGGCCCCTTTGTACTGATGCACACATCAACCCCCTTGTCTATAAATCTGAGCGGCACTTAGCCCCTTAAATAGAGTGAAATTATTAAAAAGAAAAAAGAATATATTTACGTGCATCTTTCCATTCATATCAAAACATACTCTTTGTTCACTCCCCTCCTCCTGTGCCTTCTGTGCATCTCAAAAATGCTGCTGGATTAAGGTGGCACAGTGAAGCAGAACACGTCATGAACTAGTTCCGGAAAAACCTACGTGACAAGGCATTGACAAATTCACATTTGCCAACTGGCATCAAACAGCTTTTTAATGTTAATTTTTCCTCGAGCAGTAAATAGTTTTCCACTCTTCATAAGAAGTCTATGGGGTTTTTGTAATTATTTTTTTAAAGTGAGGCAATTTAAAGAAATCTAAATTTGCTTTTGTCTGTTAAGGAGAAGCCTTCTTCTACTGAGGGTCCAGTGTAACTCCAGCCTGTGCGAGGGCTAGAGACACACAGCATATTCAGTCAGCTCACAGATGACAGCATTAGTGCCAGAAGAGAGAAAACTACCTCAGATTTCCATATGCAGTTCATCTCTCTCAACAACTAAGGATGAGCTATTAAGCCATGCTGACGCAGCAAATAGTATGTAGATCAAAAGGATGGTGGTCAATTTTCTTCTACATCCCATCTACTGCTGGGGAGGAAATGGAAGCATAACTGAGGCAAGATACTTCAAATGCCTCAGATATCAGCCTTTCATTTTCAACAGCTGAAAGCCACATCTGCACATCCATCAAACCACACGTTGCCTGTAGCTCTGCTTCTTGCATGGGACATCTGGAAAGTGAGCGACACTGGAGACAGGATTCTTCATCCAGCCACCACACAGAGCAAACGCCTTCAGCATTCAGCCAGAGTCCCATCTCCCCAAGCATCTCTACTGCCACATGTCCCTGACAGCCCAGACACAGCACGCTGAGGTGTCTGAGCACAAACTACAGTATTTCCTCTAATGCAGCTGCAGAGAACAGGTGTCTGCACCTCCTCTGTTCTCCCCCATGCTCCTGTTTACCCAAGTAACTAGACCTGCTATAGGTTTTCCCAGCTTAGGCAGCAGAAGATTCCCAAAGGATTGGCAAACGGAACTAAAAAGCAAAACAGCCGTAAGAGCAGGTCTAAATGAGGACATGAACTTTACATGATAATCATGTCTCCCTCAGCATAAGACAAATTGCAGACCCCTCATTTGCAGAATGACACATCATTCTCCAAACCTTTTTTCTTCATACCTGTAAGATGGTGAATTCAAATCCTTGATTTTTGCTGTCTCCTAAAAGAACGAGGGGAATTGCATCTCCAGAACTGAACTCGGAGCTTGCAGACTCATCTGAGCAGCCTCTTTGCAAAATCCCTGAATCCAAACTTTAAAAATCTCATTAGGTTCAATTAAGTCTTCTCTCATGCACCTCCAGGAGTAAATGCAACTCCAGCTCACATATAGGGAGACAGCTCAGGGCGGTAACCCAATCCCTGGCAAAACGGTTTTACATTGTGAGTAACTGCAGAGGAATGGAGAGCTTGGGTATATTTATCCTATTAAATAGCCTTTCAAAAGAAACATTTGCAATGCTTTAGAAAAGCTGCACCAAAAAGACTTGTTGGAGCCTTGCTAAAGGGCTTCTTACTCCAGTTTGAGTCTGGAAGGGGTGGGGAGCTCCAAAGAGCAACACTGACGACAGGAATTCCCTTTTAACAGCAGCTTTGACTTTTCTCAGCAAAACGGAAGAGCATTATCAGAAATAGGAAAACCATGAACAAACAGGTGAATGCAGGCGCATTAACTTCCAGGTAAAATATGTAATAACAGGTTCTTCAGGCATTACAGTCTAATTAATGTTTTTAAAGGCAAAAAGATTGGAGAAAAAAAAAATCAATAAAATACAGAGACTACATTCAAAATGAAATCTTAAAAATTCGACGTGCAATTAGATGCTCTTAAAATCCTGAAGTTCTCTGGTTCACCTATCTAGGAAGCATGTAAAATAGCTTGGCTTACTTTCTAAAACATTTTGAGAAGGAGACATTTAAAAGTTTTCCAAAATTTAACCAATATGTTAAGAAGGTGCTTAGAACCAGGACACACAACAGCTCTCAGGTCTCCTGCGAAGCAGGGACAGGCTGTTATTTAAGAAAAATTCAAGGCACAAAAGGTAAGTCATTTGCTAGACCTAACAACTGCTGGAGTATCAGTAGTACAGAGTACCAGCAGCTGCTGGTATTTTTACTTCACGTTGCCTGCCTAGAGGAAGTTCAGATGACATGGTCAAAAAATTACTCAGCTACGTTTTTAATGTATTCCAGTGACTGATGTTTA
Source organism: Charadrius vociferus (assembly GCF_000708025.1). Taxonomy (NCBI): domain Eukaryota; kingdom Metazoa; phylum Chordata; class Aves; order Charadriiformes; family Charadriidae; genus Charadrius; species Charadrius vociferus. The sequence goes on along the minus strand of NW_009649175.1, from coordinate 959,868 downwards.
TTTGAAGCCTTGCACTTTCTCATTATCGAAGTATCAGTGCAAATCATGCCTTGTGTCATTGCTTAAAAAGAATGTCCAGAGTAGTTTCAATACATGGTATAGTGAACTCCGATCGAAGACAATATGCATGAAAATCCTTGAAGCTTCTCTGTTCTTTGAAACCAATACTGCCCCTTAGAATAAACGAGACTATACATTTGTGGCACTGATTTACAAATTTGTGTGGGTGCTTCAGGAAAGCTTAACAGCAAAGGCAACCATCTAGTAGTTGTTATGCCTACCTACGCAAGGCTGCAAAGACAAACTAAACAAGAATCCTGTGACAGACAGAACTGCTTTCAAAATCACATGATAGCAGCCACCGTGAATCCCATCTATGCCATAATTTGAATACGGACAGCCAAACCAGTCAGCTTTCCCCAGTACAGCAGCCCATGCACCCAGCTCTGACCACTACCAGCAAATGTCTAAACAAAGACAAGACACTGCACTGTGAGATGTGGTCTACGCGACCATCTGCAGCAATGACTGTGGCTTCCTGTCCCAACCACTCAGACCCAAGCTGGAGACTTTATTCCAGACCTTGTGGCCAACTAACTGGTCACAACTAACATGCACTACTACCACCCCATGCACAGTGTTGTAAAAGAGTGTGCAAATACACTGTTTAAAGCAATGTCAGTAAATGTTTATCAGTAAGTACTTGCTGCACATTTGGGGATGAAATGCAAACCCTTCAAGTGGTCTGGCTGTAGTTTCAGCAGAGCTGACACCACCACACACCAGTGTAAGGGAAGGGCCCAGTGATCCCCCCGCTTCCTCCAGCATGCAAACCCACGCTGTTCCTGGAACTCGCCCTGCTGATCGCCAGACGCTTTCTGAATTAATTCAACTTAGTAATCCAGTAAAAGTTTGCTTGGTTGTTGGTTTGTGTTTTTCAATAAACTCATTACATTTCTTGGAAGAATAGCTCCAGCCACTCTGAGACTTAAGCAGCTTTTAGAAGAGAGAAAAATGCCAGAATTTAGCTCTTGTCTAAGTAAGTGAATAAAACTTAAGCTTTAAATAGAAAATACTATACTTTCACCTCCAAAACTCAGGCCAGGACACAAACTGTAAAATCCAGCCCCATCCTGCCATTAGTTGAGAGAAATCACCCATCCTCCTGTCTGATTCACATAATTAATCTGCATCGCAGACGTAGACAAGAAAAACTGCAACCTGAAAAGGGAGCAATCAGCAGACAGCACAAACTGAAATGCTCTTAAATTCTGGAGACATCCCTCACCACTACTAGCCACTTCCCCCTGAGCCCACACTGACATTTTGTTTTGGCTTTGCAGCCGCAGAATTATGATATGCCTCAATCAGTAGGGCTGCATACCTTATGTACCTACTGCTGCTACCTCATTTGTGCCACTGAGCCTAAGAGTTAGCTTTTGACACAGACTACTCCTGACCATAAAATTTTGTAGATGAGCCAACTCTGTATGCTACAAAAACCCAACAGAAGACATCATGTGAGCTCAGACCTTCCACGGGATCCTTGCGGGGCAAGAGGGCTATTTGTACATGTGCTGGAAAACCATAAAGGTCACTGCTAGATCCTTCCTGGAACCGGCCACACCACTTCCTTTCAAATTAACACAAGCATTTCACTGAAACTCAGACCTGCCCCGTAACCTCAGCAATGGTGCATTTGTCAGCACGGTGAGGGTGCCAGAGCGCCAGCATCACGAGGGGTCAGCTAGTTCCCGTGTAACCCAGCAGCAAGGCTTTCAAGGACACAGAGAGAGGCACTCTGTAGGAAACCCGCTGACCGGCTTGCAGCTTGACACCAGCAGTCTCTGGGAACCACAGCCTCATTCCTTCAGCGTGCATCTCAGATCCACCCCTCGTCATCTTTGATGCAACAGGTTGGGAAATCCTTTGACTGCTGGCTCCGTTCACATCACCAAGTTGGCAGGAAGGTAACCTCATCTTAACCAGACCCACAGGGCATGGGATCATCAATGCAGCATGCAGGCTGAGACGCTGCAACTGCCTGAAAGATCTGAGTCAGCACAGTTTCCTGGGTGAAACACCACAAATTCACAGCGCTTTCTGGCCCACAGTCCAAGTCGTGTGAAGGAATCACAAACGATTTTCCTGTAGGACCAAAATTTTTCCACTTAGCTCTTTGACACCACATTAGACCCCAGCTCAAACTGGCTGAGAGAAATGAACCACCACCTACAAAAGAGAAACGTGTAGTCATTTTCCCTTCCTCCAGCCTCCTTAGAAAAACCTTCATCCCCTTTCCACTACCTCAGAACAATTCATTAGATGGCCGAGATAACGAAAGTCAAGTCTCACAAGGCACATAACTGCTTACACGATCAGAGATATGTTATAGGTTTGCTGAGCATCCTCACACTGGAAGTGATTTGTGATTTAAGAACCATCTCCTTTCAGAAGGGATACACCTAATGCTCCAGGAAAAAAAAAAAAAACAAACCAAAACCCCCCCACCCCCCCCCCCCTAAGGTTACCAAACCCATTTCCAAAGAAAATATGGTTTGAACATAGCTTTTTTTTGTTTGTTTTCAGCTGAAAAGCTACTAAACCAAGTGCAGCCTTTTCAAGTTCTTCAAATTAACCTAAGTTGTCCACTCCACTGCCATGGCTATCACATTCAGAAGCCATCAACAGAAACACCAGGAAGAACTCCCTCTTACTGGCACTGAAGATCTAAGGACAGCACAGAGCAAAGCAAGGCCATACAAATCCAGCTTAAGTTGGCTGTTGTATTCCTCATGTATTGCCTCCAAGAGGAGTACTTGAACTTAGTAGCAGCACCCTAACACGTTTGGTTTCAGAGCCTGCTCCCTCCCAAAGGTGTATCCTCCCGTTTATTTCTCATTTCCAGAAAGTGCTGGGGAAGGTGGGAGGGAAGGGTTATTTCCTGTTGTATATAGCATCCTCTTTTTTATAGTATGGCTTTCTCCACACTAGAAGTGAAAAGAGACATTTTATATTTACTTCCCTCTGTTTATAGTCCTCAGCAGCAAACAGCTCATGTCAGGAAAACACACCCTATGGTAAGACCTGGTAACTTAAACTGAATTTATGTTCCAGCTTACTAAACAAGTAAATGTTTTCAGTTTCACAGCTACCAAAGGCTTCTGAGAATGCCAGATCCCCAGCTACACAAGCCTTGAATGCCTCTGTAAAGCGATTCACAGACAGACAACCCACAGTTGCATGAAGCTAAAAGAAAATAATCCCTTGCAAGGTTCCTTTCTGTCTAGATTCACTGCACTCTCATACTGAGTCCTGAACAACAGGAAACAATTACCAAAGATGGGTAAGCTTAGCCAAAAAATTCTTCCACTGCTCTATGAACAATCTTCAGGAGGGTCAGGAGAAGTTTGTAAAGGGTTTACAAGTCATAGTTCCAGCACATCCTGTGACATAGCGCGTGCTAAAGCAGTAGGCAGAGCTAATCTCATCACTTGTACAGCGTTTAAGAGCACTAAGCCAGGTTCTGGTTTACTGAACGCAGAAGTTGGAAATTGCACAAGAAAAGTTTGTGATATGTAAAATGCTTCACGCAGACTTAACCAGCCTTTACTCAATACTCCAACTCATGACCTCCAGTAATTCAGACCACCGTGATTTAAGTACTACTGTCCTCAGATGATTGTCCTGTTACAGCACTACTAGGAGCAGCAGAAGCCATTTTCAGCCACATTTTTCAGTAACAGCACTTGACAGCTCCACACCCTAAACCTAAACCTCCACGTATTCCATTTCACATAGATATAACAGGCTGTGACCTGCAGCAACTATAGGCAGTAACATCTGCAGCCACTGCACCTGAATTCTAATGAGGATCACAAATCAGAATCCTCACCCTAGCATTCACGCTCCCATTATAGCGCGAAAAGTCATCTACCTTTCAGAAGTGGAGAACTAATATGCAGCCCTGAACAGCTCAACATAACATGGCAAGTCCACATTATTTCAGAATAGAAAGTAAGTCTGTCAGGCCTGTACTAAAAATACTTAAGTTGGAATTTCTCAGTCTGAATCTGCAGCCTGCTATGAGCTCCACCTGCTACTGAGCCTTTTGTCAAAATCCTCTCCTTTTGGAAGCAAAGAGACTGGTGTTCCAATGGGCAGTTATAGTTAGCCCTATGAAAGATTACGATGGACAAAAATCTGCACAAATTAGAGAGTCTCAATCTCTCTCCCTGTGTGTCAACTGCCAAATTGGAAACAGCTTTGGTCTCCAAGAAGGGTAAGTACAGCCTCTGACACTCCTCTCCTAGAGTGGCTCTTCTTGTGCAAGATCTATTTCTGATCTCCGCCTGACAGCAAACAGATCTTCAGGCATTTCCAGGAAGTCCCAGACAAAGGCATTAGCAAATGGCAGTATTGACCTAACTGTCTCTGGGAGGGAGGGAAGTTGTCTAAGACAGAAGTAAAGGACATTAGCTCTGTTCAAACTCAGCAACACTCAAACTGAGCAAGAGTGAAACAGCATCCTGGCTGAGATTGGTGGAAGGAACAAATTGGAGTGAGTGTAAACGTTTTATGCAAGCAACTAAGCAGTAAATGCCATCTCACTACTGACCTGGCCTGGATTTCAGCCAACATCTTAGATGGAATAAAAAAGAAATTAAAAACATTAGCCACCAGTGCGCTAACCTTTTTAGTCCTCTGTTTATTCTTACGCACGCAAAATAGTAAGTTAACCCTCCCCATGCATATCATAAGAATTTTTATGTGCTGCTGGCTTCCCTCAGAAAGCTTCCAGAAACTGGGATGAACATTCAAAAAGTCCAACAAGATCTGCTCTCCTCGGCCAAAACAAAAAAAAAATTCATTAAACCAAACAAGCGGCCACTGAACTGACCCCTCAGGGACAATTCCCCAGGGCCAAGGCCTCTGATCAAAATGCCAACTCTCTTGTATTCCTACAGGAAGAGGGGCTCAGCCAAGCCAGCTATCTGAGGAACCAGACCCTTCCTGCATCAGCGTGCAGCTACTCCACAAGTGCTAGGTCAAAACAGAGCACGCACACATGCTGCCATTTTACAAAACATCTAACAAATCTAGTACAAAGGAGACCTCCATTAAACAGTGCAAAGAGACCAAGGATGGGTATAGAAACAGCAGGAAACAAGACACTACAGATTTTAAACCACAGCTCTGGTAAAGGGAATACACTTGAGATATTTCAGGGCTTGAGATATTTCTAGTCCCTCAGCCGATCAGTCAAGGAAACACTCATGCAAATAGTGCCAGTGGGCAGTAAGAGCATCACAGCACTGAGAAATTTCATACCCTACAATTTTGCTACAGCAGATGCCACTCCAAACCTGTGCTGCTCTCTCCAAGTCAGATACGTCAGGTTGATGCCATATAATTATTATCTTTCCAAAAGTCAATTTGCCCTCCTTGTGCAATGAAAGGAAAGATTCCCTCTACTACTACTTCTTCTTCCCTAGCAGCATGGAGAGCTGCTGGGAAAGAAAGTAATCTGTCTCGTCCAGCAGACTAGCTTTCTTCCTCCAGCATGAAAGTATGCTCTTTAGAGACATGAAGGGCAATCTGTTCTCACGTCTTCCTGAAAAAGAGACAGGCAGGGAACGGTAACAACTACAAGGACAGTAGACCAGAGTGGAAAACACTGCCATCATTTGTGTGCCAGACCCTGCTTGGCCCCGCACTACAGGACTTGGATAAAAACTGTCAAGTGCAGAGGTGTGCAGCACTTGGCTACTACCAAGCAATCCTCTGCATGCCCACTGAAATGAGGGTAAAGAAGAGCATTTTTTAAGCTCTGGGTGGACTGTATTTGGTTGAGATTTGCATAACTGTAAGCAGTTGGCTCTGACTTGAACTGGAAATTGTCATAAGCAGAATTGAGGTTACAATACATGCTAATCCAGTACTGGAGAACTCTTCTGAGCAGCTTCTAAGCAGTAGCTTAGTGCCATAAGCAGTAGCAAATCAGACCAGTCTAAACACACAGCAACAGTTTCCAAATCTTTGGGCAACAGCAACCCTCCTTTGCTTGTGCTCCAGAGCCCTCAAGTAGAAGTGACAAGTGTGTAAGTTTAACCACTTAAGAGGACACCTTACAACAGGTGTAGAGTACTTACCACTTGGAGATTATAATTCGGGAACTGCTGATTCTAACTCATCTGGGAAAGGAAAACATGTTACATCAGGGTTTACACCGGAACAGAGCACAGGAGTTCCACTGGACAGTGAGTACCGTGAAGGATACAGTTTCACAAGATGCAGAAAGGCAAATTAACAGTTCACCACTGCCAAAAATGGAGAGGTTTTACTCCCTCTTCCAGACATGTGCTGCTGCCACTTACTTGTGTTGGCTCTGGCTCTTACAAGACCCCTCTGTGAATCAGTTCAACAGAATATGCACCCAGTCAAAAAAAACTTGACTGTTTTCTTTTGGGTTAGAAAAGAAAGATGAGCACAGCAGTCTGCAAGATGGAAGGGGTACATCCAAACAGCCAGTTGAGGGAGCAGAAAAGGGGTAAGGATGAGTGAAAGTAAAGCCATCCCCATTTCAGCAGCAGCAAGCTGTTACATTGACTCAACTGGCACCAGGACCACCACTTCAAGACACCTCAGCATCTCACCTTTGCCACACAGATAACCATAATAAATAATAAGACTGCTAAAGATAGCTACAATCCTATCCATCTGCATATGTAAAAATGGGTTTGGACTCAGTCAGAGACAAAATACTGTCAAGAGCTTGCACATTCCGAGTTAATTATCTGCCTTTTTAAAAGTAACAGAAATAGGAAAGAACGTGGACCCCATAACCAATAAAGGGAAGGGTAAGATTTGCATAGTTATGCAAGAATAGACATGAAACTTAAGGGACGAAAAAAATAGCATCTTTTAAACAGTGGAAATCCTATCCAAGCAGGATAAACAGATCTGAATATAGACCCATCCAGGCAAAGTGCCAGTTACAAAATCTGAGACACACATAAAGATGATGAAACGAAGGACAGAAATACTAGTATAAATTCTGAATTCATTAAAAGCATTAGAAGCACAAACTCTGCCCATGAGATATAGAATGCCCTGGCTACCAGCAAAAGGAGGACTCCAGCAATAGAGAATGGGGACACTAAATACACACTGCAATCATATGGACACTGCAATCGTATCCATATTTAGTACAGTCTTACTGAGACATTCCTATCCTGAAGACTCTTAAATGGGATATCAGAACGCAAACTTGAGATATTTTAGCCCTTCAAGAGAATATTTTTCATTAACTCCAGCAATTTACCATTCATTAAGTAACAAGCAAATGCAAAGAGCATTCAACAAACGCAAATCTGCCCTTAAAAACCAAAGTATCTCAAGTTTGAAAAGCCTGTGCCTGCAAAGAGAAATTAAGTCCCTGCAAATCTCACCCAGATACTGGGGATGCCAAATAAAAGGTTAGTGTATTGAGATATAAATAAAGACAAGTTAAAAAGACTCGCTGGCTTGACCTGCCAACCACTCTGAGGCAGGTTGTTCCCCCACCCCCTTTTTTTTTTAAAAAAAAAAAAGGAACTTTTGTCAAATGTGGTATGTGGTTTAACTGGCTTGTTAAAAATCTAATTACTAAGAAAATACTCTCAAAATGGTGGATTTTTCTTTTTAAGAAGTTTTTGTTTCTGCAAGGGTTCTCTGCAACAGAGAGTGGAAGCAGACTTGAAAGCAAGACCAAACTCTTCGTAAGCCAAAAAGTCTAAGTCATCTTCAGCAACTGACTTTACACAACGCGCTGCCAAAATCACAATGTAAACTCACAGAGCGGGAAATGACAACAAAATAGTTAACATTTTTCAGTCATGTGGATCTTAGTACTACTTATAACTTTAATAGGTAGAAAGTTTTAAAATTAAGCTTTCAATCTGATGAGCATTCTACTAAAACTTAAAGATAACCCAAGTAACTACAGATAGTGGGCAAGCAACTTCTTTGAAAGACAGCAGAGTAGAAGGGGCCAAGAAGCACATGGTTAAAAATCTAATTAAAGCAGCTTCTTTTCACTTCAAAAGCAGCTTCTGGGAATGAAAGGAGGACAATGTTCCAGAAACTAATGTGGGAACTGGTCCCCCAGTCTACTTTGGGACAAGATGTGGGTGGCAATTTGATCGAGATTGCTGATGGCTCTACAGCTCTAGAGCTTTTTTTTTTTTAGCATTGGCAGAAGAATGTGGCCCAAGAGTTTCACAATCTCATGACAGAGGCGCACAGAAAGAAAGGAAATTGTTAAAGCCAGACAGAAAACTAACATTTTTAGAACTAGAATATATTGTAGCCAGCGGATGGAGAAGAGCTGCCGAATGTTTTTCTTCATAAGATTTTCTAATCTCTTCCTACTGTTGAGAAGGTAGATGACCTATCCTTTTACCTATCATCACACATCATGACAGAAGTATTAAGTCACAAGTCCTGTGTCTTCACCAGCAAGAGAAATAGTGAGGATTTGTGTTTTTTTGGTTTTTGTTGATTTTTTTTTTTTAACAAAAGCAGTACTAAGAAAGCAATTAAAGGCATTACAGCCTCTTCATCTCAGTGTCCTGCACAGAAGTTGCTATTAGACAAATTTCATTCCATCAACTGTTTTACTCACAAGAGAACTCATGACCTCAGAAAACTGCAATTAGAAAAAAAAAAAATTACAAAGACCAAAGAGAAAGTCGATTTTTGAGAGGTAAAGATGAGTAAGAGACCAATCTCCAGCGCTGACCAAAAATGGAAATGCCAGCAATACTGAAATAGAAGCAGCATGAGAATAAACTTCCCTTGCATAGGTACATGAAATAAATCCTTCAAATTACTTTCTAAAAAAGGGTTTTCAGCATGATTGTTCCTCCACCAATCTTATGATAAAAGTCAACAATCATCTGAGATAACTGAAAAGAATATTTTGCACTAATCTGCATAAGTCAAGAACCCCAGCCCCTGCATGTCTGCTTCACTGAGAATTAAGTTGACTTCTTTGTCTCAACTCATCATATTCTTCCCTGTTATACACTGAACTAGGGCACAGAAGAAAATGGGTTCATTTTCCTATCAAGTACCTAGATAGATATATGTTTTATATGGACACATACCTACTCACAGCACTATCATCCCATTACTGTTGGGTACTTTAAAATTAATCTGATCCACTTCAGAACCACACCAGCATTCACAGCCCACAGAGAAACAGAGGGACCAGGCTCTTCCACTTACAGATTGAATGTACAAAGACAACCTCCCACACACGCACAGCAGTGCAACTGCCCACTTGCTGAGAACAATATTCCGCTCCTATCTTTGCAACAAATCCAAGCCTAACTGCTTAAAGCAGCTGGAAAATAGACTAACTCCAACTCGTGCCCCCCCCCCCAAAAAATAGAAAATAAAAAAATAGCTGTTCCTGCCAAGCAAGCACTGAATACGCTGCATTCCATTTCATTAAAACAATTACTCCGAAGCCAGCCAAGAATTACATAAAGCTTCCTCCCCGCACCACCCCCAGCTCCTTCTCTTCAACCCTCCTCCCCAACACACAGAGCAAACAGCTTCCCAACTCCGCAAAGACACAACCACACCAGAGCGATACTGCTCCAGAGAAAGTGGCACTGAACGCCTCACATGGGACTGGCTATTCCATCCCTTGTAGAGCATTTTTCAAACCCAAGCAATGCAATCAGAAGGCTCTAGCAGATCCAGCCAGCCTATAAGTTCTCTGAATCTCACAGTGGTACCTGGCGATCTGTTTCATGTAGCTTTCTCCCTCACATAGGATGGTAAAATAGCATCAAACAAATGAACCCCTTAACCAACTCTTACAGAAAAATGCATGATAACCTCACAGATTTTATCTCTAACTGGCATGGCCAAGACTTTTAAGCATGATCCCAAGTCAGAAGGTGCTGGAGGCACCAGATTTAAGCAATTAAGAAGTACAGGAGCTGCATGCCAGAGCAGCTGTGCTTGTGAGGCACTGCCCAAGGGAACTGCTCAGGACAGCCAAGTAGCAAATCTCAGATTAAGCGCCAGCAGGATAGATTGAAAACTACAAGCTTAGGGTTATAAGAACCTGACTGACAAATTCACCCCAAACTCCACACAGCCGCTCCACAGCTCCCAGCCTGACTGACAGCGCTGAGCTCCTCACATTTCACAGCAGAAATAAAAGACAGCTTCTTCTGGCCAACACCGCTCACCCACCCACAACACTGAGTTGGCCACTGATAAGAGATTTCATGACGTGGAAGAAATGGCATTTCGTTCCCTCCCCCAGTGCTGCAGCTCTCTGCAGGGATCCTGTCTAACTGCTGGAGCTGCTCGCAGCCAGGCAGAATAGTTCCAGCTGTGTATCACGCTGCCTAACCAGACCTACACAGCCCAAGAAAAGTCTCCCACATAAAACCACAACGAACAGAGGGAGAGCTGCAAACCAGAAGTACTACTCCTAGGCATCTTACTCTTGTGGACCACCTCCGCCCAAAAGGGATCATTTGCTAGCAGCAACAGAAAACTCGAGTCCCAGGGCAGCTGCCAGTGCTGAGGAATGGGGAGCAGCAGACACAGCTAATGGCCAAACACGATGAGCAGCAGGGAAGACCAGCCAGGCCATCATCTTATTCCAACTGGTGGGGCAGCAGTAACCTCAACTGGCAGGCAGTTAGCCTTAGGCTCTTTTCTCTGACCCAGCTGAAATTAGCGGCTCCAACCCAAAAGAAACCTTTTCAGAGAGGAGTCCTGAACTTGTTTAGAACCATGAAAGAGGACAGAACAAGGGAGTATTAAGCCCCTAATCCACAGCAGATCATTTACAGCCCTCCTGACCATGACCTTCTCTACTTCTGGCTTTTTTTGCCCCCTCCTGCTCTTAGTAAAACCCAGTCTAACCACAGTTCCCGAACGGCCGCAAACTTCCCTATAGCACGAAGTGAAATTCTCTGCTCACCTTGCTCTTCAGGGATGGAAATAAAGCAAGATCCTATCGGGCGTCTAGACAGACACAGGATTAATTCTGTCTGCCAGCTCAATTTTGTGACAAAAACATGGGATTGGTTTATTCCTGGAGACCCCATACAGTTTGATTTATAGCTGAGTCGTTTAAAGCACAATTCCCCATGCAAAGCGTCATTCACAAAGTTTATTCCCTGGAGCACCGTTTACTTTTTTTGATGTTCTTCACATCATTTGCAAAATGTTAGAGGTTTAAACACGTCCAATAAACAGTAAATAAAATAAGAAAAAAAAAGAAATCAAGCTACACTCCACTGCATGCTGCCAACCAGACATACTCAGTAGCTCACCCAGCAAAGCCATCTACACCAAACTTGCATATGATAATAAGAACACTGTGAGAAGTGGCATGACAAACTGCATTTGAAGACTTCAGACTACCTCATCATCATTTAAATAACTTGAACTCAGCTTGTTCACAGCGAAGAGCCAGTCCAGCACAGGGAAAAAGAAGCCAAGCAATAACAATGCAGGCTGCCTCCCCCTGTGGCCTGCCATAAGTTCTCTTGGATCTTCAGCTTATAGTTGTCTCAAACTGCTTAGATAAATTTCCCGTGTAAATTCAGAATAATTGCTGTCTGCTACAAGAAAAAGCTGCATTTATATGAGGAGAAAAAGAGCTTACCAGACTCCTAAACAGCACAAACACATAACCTCAGGGACTCACGTTCCTGTAACCGACACACCAACACCATACTTGTTCCACAGCACTCCAGTTGCTGTTTCTGCTTCATTTGCTTCATTGGGATTTAAAAACATACATACACAGAACAGAAAGCATGGATTTTAACACCAATCAATCAAGGTGGACTGTCCCCAGCCAGCTGGTTTCTGCTGCTCTGGGGCCATTTACAATGAGAATAAGCACAAATGGGAAAAATAGCTAAGAGCGATATGAGAAAGTCATCACCCACCTCCTATTTTTATGGTATATCTTTAGCACACAACATTCTTTGAATGACTTCACCACGTTCTGTGGTAAAGGGAAAGACTAGAGTAGAACTACTGTGGGGAACTTGGAAGGGAAAGGAAATCTCTTCTCCCTACTCACAGCCTGTCATAACAGAAGATGAAGCAAGGATGAGCAATCAGAAGGGCAGAGAGGGAACATTGAACAGGGCTGAGAAGGGAATAGACACTTATAAATCTAATGCAAACTTGCCATTGTAAGCTTTTCCAGCAATGATGACCAGAGAAGCTTGATAAAGTTACTACTGTTATAATATATTCAGCTGGAAGCTATTTCAGAAACACAAAGATCTCAACAAACATTAACCATACTTCGCAGGTAAGGAGCTATTACCCATATTTTGCAGATGGAGAAAACAATATGCCTAAAAGTCAGGGCAAGTTTTTGAGGCTGTGGATAAATGGTTACCTTATGCTAGATTAAACATAAGCCACAGCTAAAAGAGGTGGCTTCAACTACTTCCCAGTGCCCTGTCCATGTAAAAAAATGAAGAATCAGCTTGCTGATCCAGCTAACAGCCCAACAGTTATCGAGGACACGAGAAAGGCAGATGGGGACAGGGAACACAACACACCTTACAGCAGCCAGTAGTTAAATCAGGTTAAACCAATTTGAAATCACAACTTCTACTTTATCTCCAATCCATTTAACTTCAGCCCAAAATGGAAAGGAACGGTGCCACTCCTTGCTTCTACACTGCACTGGATCTAGTTATCTTGACACAGAGCGAAGACAGTTCAGTTTATTGACCCAATGGCAAATCATTTGTTTAATTAGGGGGGGAAAGGGTTCATTTTCCAAAAGATCAGCAATTTGAACCAATTCGCTCTGGAGTCTAATACTCACTAAGTGAGCAGCAAGCACACTAGAGATGGGGAAGCTGGAATCACCATTTCTGGCTGTGATCCGAAACTGGATGAGACGCGAGGTGGGATTTTACAAACACCAAAACAAGAGCAGGACCCAAAGGCCTCCCCAGTTCCCTACCTCGCATTTTAAAATACAACAGCCTAGTAGTCACGACAACCTGTACTTCCAGGGCTTGTTATTAAACCTAAGTTAGTTAGGACAGGCTAAAGTGAGCAAGAAACTCATTCCCTAAACCTCGTCTTCTTATCATAGCCCAGGGAAGCTTCCCACAGACAACGTCTCACTTTCAGGCAGCTGGAACAGAAAAGCATCTTCATTAACAGCTTCCGCATCAGACAAAAAGGGACACAGAAGATCAGTACACAAAGGGAGGGAGGCGTAGTCTGGGACGCAGAGCAGGAAACTGGGACCAGACATCCTATTCACTCACACTGATTTTCCACTAGCACAACACAACTGAATTCAGAATCTGTTCTGGCTTTCTCCAAAGTTGCAGTAGATCCTGTATATCACAACTAATACATTACTGATTCAAACAGATCTGTTTTGTGGCCATGGACAGGCTTCCCCCCCGCTTAGTTGCACAGATTTAACTTAAGGAATTTATGTGTGTCTCTCTTAGCAGTAGATCAGAAAAGCAACTCTGATCTAAGCAGATGTGCATTGTTACTGCTTGTTCTGCTGCCAGACTTGAGAATTTTAGCCATCATTTCTGCAGTTTCACAGCTTATTTCATATAATAAATACACTTCAAGGCGAAAGAGGTGAGGAAAAAAGACTCTGAAGAAATTAAAGTATCATGATTCCCTGGGAACTGAAGAACAAGTCAAGGGACAGAGTTAAAGATGATGTATGAGAAGTTACCCATTTCTTTCTCTAGTGGTAGACATGGTGTCAGAGGATCAATTTTAACCAGGAGGGCAGCTGAGCACTTGGGGTAAGTTGACCTCTCCCAGCAAGGGACAAAGGAGCTAAAGACAGCACAGAGTCCAGCCTTCCCGTGGAAATAGAGCAACAAGAAAAGAAGTCTCTCTCTGCATCGCACACTGCTCCAGGCAGAGGACTCCCTGTCTGAGTTGCTCAGGACAATGAAGTCCCTGTTTTACGAGGGGTCAGAACAGCTAAGAAGCTGAAACAAGTCAGAACTCCATTGTGCAGAGTATTAGTTCTGTTTACAGTCTTCTCGCTTTCAGGAATGACTCAGAAACCTGAGCCAGTCAAAAGCCAAGGGACCAAATTACTTTAGCAGTGTTTTCCTCCCAATACAATTTCCTGGGCGTAGCTGACCATAAGTAATTTCACACTAAACTTTCAGTCAAATAAGACCAAAACCCACGGCATATGACTTCCAAACTGAAGGAACTGAGTCAGAAACAGGCAAGCATCCCCCTCAAAAGAGGGACGGACAGCATAGCCCTGCAGAGCACAGCAATCTTCCAAATGTTAGCAGAGATGACAGATGGAAACACATGCACCTCCCTCCACACTCCCATGAAAAATCAATGGCAAGATTGCTCCCTTTAAAGTAAATCTTGAGAGGATTAAGCCCTGAAGAGAGGGTGGATTAGAGTTCCTAAAACAGAGGGAAACAACTTTTAAAGTAAAATCTTTTGTGCCACTGCACCCTTGTGCCCAAAATTTTGAAGCCACATTGCCAGACAAACCTTCTACAAAAGAAAAATCCTTCTAGAAGTGAGCAAGCACACCCAAAGAAAGAAGCTTACAGTCTAGTTTACATGCACAGCCAAAACACTGCCATAAATACATTCTTACTAAACAGAAATAACTTTTGTAAAACATCTTTTACAAGCTCTAGTGAATGGTGTTTTGGTTTTGAGTGCAAGATCCAGTTAAAAAAATCAGAAGTCTTTAAAAAAAAAAAAAAAAAACCACAAAACACAAGCAGTAGAGAAGTGATAATTTCAATGCTATCAAAAGAAAGTTCCTAATAGCAACATCATTTCCGTTTGGAGTGACCAAAGCTAAAAAAAAAATTAAAAAAACCCCAATGTTTCACAGTAGTGTTTGCAAACAACCCCTTTCCAAAAAAGGCTGTAAAAACCAAAGCCAAAATAAAACAGTATCTGACTAACGCAAATGTAAAGCTTCCTTTCTCCTACTCCTTTCACCATAAAATACACAACACACTACACAAATTAGGTTTCTTCCTCCACAACCAGCAGATCCTAATGGATCTTTTTACACATACTACTTAGACAAGGTAGCACCACAGAACCAAGAATAATTCAACATCTAATTCAGTATATTGTCTGAAGCAAATATGTGCGGTTGGTCACTTGTGTGCTGGAAGCAAAGCATGTAACAACAACACGCTGCGTTTTGGTAATCCCCTGAAAGGGGTGATAGCCCTGAGTTAGGATTTTCACTCTGGGACAAAGTTTTACTCTCTGTGCCATTTTACAACACAGCAGAATGGCAAATTCATTCAGCAAGCTTCCTGTCAAACTCCAAGCACATCCGCAACATACGCTTCCTTAGAGAGATTTGAGGAAGACAATCTGGACAAGTCTGGTCAGCTGCTCGAATCTACCGTCTCCTCTCCCCCTTCCCACAATGTGCTATTCTAGTTTACACCCGGGCCCAGCACTGAGTGTCCTGTGCCACAGGGGCTCCCCCAGCTCAATAGGGTGCGTGAGTTCCGCCTGCAGAACTCCGAAACAGTTTCCTGTGTGAGCTGTGCACTGTAACACCACTTCTTCGCACTGAGGGGAAAAAAAAAGGAACAAGGTTTTTTTCAACTCCAAATGGATCCCCAAAGCAATACAAATCCATTCTCACATATGTTTCATAACCTCTCCAACTGAAGCCACATGAAATTGAGGTATTTCTGGACCTCCATTTTACAGTGCACAAGTACACACTGATCAACTCCCTCAGCTCCAGGAAGAGGGAGGAGATTTTTGATAAATTCAGGGAGTTAAGAACAGACACACCAATGGGCTCTATGAGGTGTTCCCTCATGCGCAGCAAGGTCCATCAGTCTCTAGTCATTTCTGCACCACATGGATTCAGAAGCATGGTGTGGAAACATCTAAACTGATTTTACGTGACATCAGCTCTGAACCTGCAAGGCGTATTAGCTCAGGCTCAATGCTAAACTACTTTGGGGCCAAAACTGGCCCTGGAAGCACTCTATGTCCACATGGCATTGTGCCTGAACCAACAAGTCCTGCCGGACCAGCTTGACTCTGGACAGAGCCAGTGCAGACGTCTGTATCCATGGCACAGTTAATCCACAACTCAGATAATCCACCCATAGATAATGAGGAAAGAAAAACAAACAACTCTCACTTCAGTTCAAAAGTTTGACTTATTTCAGGGGACTTGATTCAGCACAGCATTGTTCCCTTATTTATGCATCCCAAGGTGAATGGCTTTAGAAAAATAAGTGAGTGATTTTGGGCCTAACAATGATTTGCAGAGGGAAAATACCTGGTGTGACTTTCTGCAGTGAATTTCACACACCAAAGAAAAACTTAGAGAAAGGGTCTGACTTTTTTTTGTTCAGTTGCTTACTGTTAGATAATCAGATCTTGTCTGGTCTGAAAGACTGCACAAAAATTGAGAAAGCCATGGTGTAATTAAGAATTGAGGAAATCAAGTTGCTGAGACGGAAAGTTCTGTTTTAAAAAGCAGATCACAACTTTTAACTTTTGATTGTGCCAATATGCTTAACACCTCCGAAGAACAAACCAGACACAAATTCAGATCTTTTTCAGAATTCCTTTGCAGTTCACCTCTAATCCTCCTACAGAGGAAAAATGTGTTGAATCCGCAGTAGCCTATTTGGACAACTGGAAAGTCACGCTACCACTGCTAAGGAACACAACAATTGCAGTGGGCACAGTACAGCTCCCATGGTTCGTTAAAGATGAGACACTAAACTGGCCCTACACAATGCTATCTGTATGCTCACCTTGAAGGGCCACTCAGCAAGTCAATACACAGACTGGGTGAATCCTGTTCTGACTAGCAACGCATTCCTGAACACACTAGAAGCTCACTGTAGGAGCAGCACCAAATCTCCAAGAGATAACCAGGCTGAGAGATATGAGAAACGGTAAACAGAACCGTCTCCACTTAAAGAAACAACAACTGTGAGAAGTTGTTGAAGTAGAAATTCATTCTGTTTGCACCACCAGCTTCACCCGGGCAGAGGTTGAGCTTCCACTCCCTAAGAACGAATCCTTCGTGGCGCACCTTTCACCAGGAAGCCATGCAGCTGAGGGACTCCTTGCCCATTAAGCTTTATCATTAGCCCAATTCAGAGTCTGTTTTCTGAAGGTGTGACCACCAGCTTTATGCCAGCACTGTAATGTGAGCTTCCAGGTCCAGTAATAAAACTGCAATTTTCCTGGAGCATATATTAACAGAACGTCTGGTTTCTATTAAAGGTAGGATGGAAGTAGCGGATTGCAGCCCCTCCCCAGTGTCTGATTTAATCGGTTTCACAAGCGGAACTCAGTCACCCTAATGTCTCCCAGAGCACAAGGGATTTTGGCAGATCCACCCCCTTTCCGGCTCGTACCAAAGGAACTCAAACTCTAGATCTTTCCAGTGAGACCAGTTGCTTGACATTTCCCCACTATGTGCTTTCAGAAGGCTTCGGCACACCTGGGAGAAGCAAAGGGAAAAGGATGAGCTCTGAGCCCGGCGGCCCGCTGGGCAGGGGCTGTGTTCCGCTCACCCCCGAGGGCTCCCCAGTCATCACTCTACACCCATGCAAAGTTACAGATCTCGCCCAAGAACAGACTCGAGAGGTTGCGGCTGCGGCAGGGGAGGAGGCGTCTGCCGAAACCCGACCACGCTCCACGCTGCTCCCGGGGACCGAAGGGCGACCTTCCCGGCCGGGGCAGAGCCGGGACGAACACTGGCGGCCCGGACGGCGGGGGG
>NW_009649175.1:937496-941472 GCF_000708025.1 Charadrius vociferus | reverse complement strand
CATGGGACCGGCTCCGTCCCCGGGGCAAAGCCTGCCCTGCCGCAAGGAGCCGTCCCGCCCGCGGCACCGGGCTGGGAGCCCACGCACCTCCCAGGCTGCCGGTGCCCGGCGACCCAAGACCCTGTCCTCTTCACTCGGGGAGCGCGTCCCTCCCCAGGTTCTCCTGCATTCGGGCCGGGCTCGGCTGGGGTGCTGCCGCCCGCGAGGGGCCCCGCACACTGCCGCTCCGTGCCCCAAAAGCCTTCAAACAAATCAACGTTTCTGACCCCCACCTGAATTGGTACCCAATCCACAGGAAAGCTTGGGCAAGTGAAACCTTTCCTGAGCAATTTTCCACAAGCTGTTGCCACCATAAATGAAAGCCACCAGCCGCTTCTCCTTTGCTCTGTTTAAAAACCGTAACAGCCCTCTTGGATTTACCATGTGACAGTGCGTCGTGAACCACCATTTCCCCTTATGCTTTTCCTTTCAAACCACTACCAAACCACGCTCCAGCGCAGCAAACTCCTCAGCCCTGCCCGAACCGCAGAGCAGCTCCACCCTCATCAGAGCTAGTGTTTACTCTACCATCACGCTCTGGCCAAGTCGACACGGCAGTAAAAACAGTTGCTCAGCCCAAGCGCACAGCTCCCAATCTGATGAGAGATACCCCGAAAACTATCAGTGTGGGAACAGCTAAGGATCCAGGAAACATGACTCTGGTAGCACTTTTCCTTACAAAATTACTACAGAGTCAGAGAATGTTCTCAGAGCTGAACAGCACATGTCCTGTTGTCGAGCTGAGATTACAGGATTGCATTTTCATAAAAACAGCGACCATGAGGTCAGCTGTTAGCAATCTCCGATGCTTTATTTTTCACTCTCTAGGCACAAACACACCCAGTTTCCCCAGCTAACACAATTCAACAGACATCATTATTTCCTGTGTTAAGACATGCTATAATGAGAACTATCACTAGGGGGGCATGGAAATATCCCCTCCCTAGTCCCAGCCAACACTTGCAAACAATCAACAGTCACTAGGAAATTCATTCCAGGTTTCACTCCAAATCCAGGACTTCTCAGAAAATGACATCCTTACCTAGATCTAAGTACAATACCGATATAAGCAAAGATTTTCACTGTGTGCTTCACCACCAATGCCAAGGATCTTGCCTGACACCCCCCCTGCTGGTCCCCAAACAAAATTTAAAACGTTATTTGAAGGGACTGTTGTATTTTCTCAAAACTGCCTGTACAATGACGACTTCAGGATGTGTCCCCTCAGGTGGAGCACCATAAAACACCAGCATTTGCTGGTAGCATAGTGGACCTAAGGTCATCAGAAATACATCCTTTCCTGGGATCCGTATGCTTCTTCTAGCAACAAGTGACAGGCATCTGTCTTGACTTGGGTTGTGTTTTTACCTCTGCATAAATGAAATGCCCACTGTGCTCTGTTCACGTTGCCTGCTACACAAATTTTATCTTCAGCTTCCTACAGTAGCCTTTAGGAGCCTGGAAGCGAGTGCAAATCAAGAAGGCAGGTTCTACTCTGTCTCGTGGCTGAAATGAACATGTCAGTGCACCAATTTGGGTTGCGCCCACAAGAAATAGGTTGTGTCCAAGCTGCTCAGTGCAAAATAAAAAAAAAAAAAAAGTTATTGCCCCTAAAACTTTGCTGCTTTGCTTATGGCTTCAGTGCTGCTATGAAAGGGTCAGTGAAGTGGAAATGCAGTCTCACATGACTGATACTACCCTCAAGTAATACAGTTTTTAAAACCAACCTTATTCTCCTTCCACTCCTCATAGCCAGGTGCTGTTCATAACTGAATTCTTCTCCACATGTTCACATTTCTTACTTAAAATTGTCTGGTTTTAACTCTCCCACAAGAGCCTAAGGAGTAGGGGCAGGTTAAAACCCAAGCTGCTAAGACAACTGCTCAGTGGTATAGGCTCAAGTTAAACTCACCGAAACAACGTTCACCCTCTCCTGTCCTTCCTAATGCCCTGGAACTTCTGTTTTCTCACCATCTACCTGCTCTCTGCCTCAGACTCTCACTGACTCACGAACACCTGCTTGCTGCTCAAGTGCTGTTCTTATGCAGCTGCCAGCAGAAGCAGCTGCAATTCCCCAGTGACGGCCAACTCCAGCAAACTCCTTCCCACCAAAGCAGCATACCCAAGGTGTGCCCAGAGCCTGCCGGCGGGGCTGAGGGGGAGGTGACACTGAGAGCAACTACATCCCTCCTAACTGGTGCTGGACGGGAAGCACTAGGAAATGAAGGTAATGCGTCAGAGAAATACATGGGGCTTCCTCTCATGTTGTGCCCTGTGACTAAGAGACATTATGACTTGACTTATCTTTCACAGAAGGTGTGACAAGAAGTTATTGTGCCCTTTTACAGATGGGAAATGGGGCTGAGAACTGGAAATAAAGTCAGACAATGAGTCAATATTGACCTAATGTTGGACTTCAGGACTTCCTGGCTCCATACAACCCAAGAGTTCAGAGTACTTGTTCAAAGCATCTTTCCCTCTCATCAAAGCATCATTTACCAGTTACAGACCAGCTCCATAGAAGAGCTGCTTAACCCACTGACCTCCACACAGTTGACACTCAGACTGTACGGATTAACTGTCCACCTGTCCCCTTCAGGGCTGTAATCTCAAACAGGCTGCCAAACAGTGGGGCTATCCAAGAGCATTTCATAATACCTCCTATGAAAAGCACCATTATTTACAGCAGACAAAATACATGTCAGAGAAGAACAGATACAAAACTACACTAATGTGTAAGGCACATTTAGAGCTTACCTGTGCACTTTCCAGAGAGTGACTTGAAACTGCAGAGTGATGAGAATGAATTCATTGCAGCGTGTGTCCTCTGTGCTGTGCCACATGGTCACCATGCAAGGGGATGTTGCTCCTTCTTCAGGTGAATGCATAAAAGAAAAATTCAGACAGAGCTTTAGGCTTAAGGCAATGGCAGTAAATGTCGACATACAACTTCCCCATTTGAGGTCCAACTTCACATTTGTTGAAAGCATCTATTACAGCTAAATGAACAAACGTGGTTTCTAGCATAAGATGTAGGAGATGACTGCAATGCAGAATGAAAGCACCACGCCAGTGTATTCTCACAGACAGGTTTGGCAGAAGAGATGAGAAACAATCAAGTGATAAAACCAATACTTATCAACACAGTTTATATGAATCAAGCAATTCCATGAAGTGTAATACTCACTGTAAACTACATATGCCTTTGGTATTTATCAGTGTGCCTTATTCTGCCAAAGGGTAATAGCATCCCTACACTTCAGGTTTTGATTTCAAATTGATACTGCTAGCAATGAAGTGCATATGAGGGGAAAATGCAATCTAGGAGGTTTCACTGTCACTCTTTGGTCACTGTTGTGTATGATACCCCAGCATAGCTAAATGTTACAAATAAACCTGATAAAGATGGAACATTAATGTTCACTACTAAGTTGTCCACTCTGCCTAGTTATAGTTTAAAACAGCTGCCTAGCTCAGGGTCTTACCAGCAGGGTAGGAGCATCCAGATGGTACACACGACCACACAGAACTTCAGAGGTAACCTGTCAGCAGCTTAAGGTACATCTAATTCACACAAAGTGGCAGAGGGCAGCTGCTTCCTGCTCCGGCAGAGATTCAGCCCAGGGAGCTGGTGTGCAATGGTCATTCGTCCCCCTCCACATGGTGTTAAATAAGACAACAGCTGCAACTTAGAAATGGATGGAGTTTACCTAAATTATAAAATAGGATTTTACATCAAACTCACCAGCTGCTTTTTCCAGAGTAAAGGCTTATGATTCCTTTGACAAATAAGGAGATTTGGGTTGGTTTTTTGTGGGGTTTTTCTTTGAGGTTATTTTTAAGCAAGTGAAGCCAACGGATATACATTAACAAACCCACAAAAAATGCAGGTTATGGTACTACAGACTGCAAGCTGTTCCCTAATAGGCTTTGGAGC
>NW_009649175.1:936918-937433 GCF_000708025.1 Charadrius vociferus | reverse complement strand
CTACCTTCTGAGAGGCCGTTCTCCTCAAGGGATCCTCCTCAGCAAGAGCTACACGAGCAACGGTTCTCCAGTACCCCAGTCCCTCCGCTTCCATTTTCAGGGGCTGATTCCTCCTTCAGCAGCTTTGAAAGAAAAATGAGCTATCGATGTAAACGCGCCCTCAATTTATTAAACCACGTGTTTGGCCGGCGCAAGCACCGGGAGCGATTAGAGAAAACAAAAGTCCTTGCATCTCTCCGCAACAAACCTTTCCAGCACGCGTGAACTAGCAGAAGCAGACAAAGCCGCAACTTACTCCCAGAACTTCATTTCCAGACCACGCTCAAACTATTTTGATTCTATTTTTTAACACCAGTGTTCAGTCTCCGTAGAGACTGTCAAAAATTGCCAATGCCGACTATATTTCAAGTCGTCATGGCGGGGTATTGGGAAAAGTTTTCAATTAGCAATAATCGCGCCTCGGATTAACCTCATTGGCTACGATACTGCCACTGCGCAAAGCTGACTCTGTCTTC
>NW_009649175.1:933403-936200 GCF_000708025.1 Charadrius vociferus | reverse complement strand
GGCAGGAAAGGGGCTGCCCCGCCGCCCAGGGCCCCCGCCGGGAAAGGGAGGGGGGCGTTGGCCAAAAATCGCCGTTTTCTAACAGCCTAAGGGTCGTTTAGACTCACGGAATTGCCAAAAAAAATAAAAAATAAAAAATATGGGGGTGATGCCCCACTGCTCGGCAGGGGTGGGCAAGGGGGGTGCGCTTCTTCCTCGCGATCCCCAAGTTACACACTGCTGTATCCAGGCTCCGGCTCTTCTGGGCTTTGGAATAACTGTAAGAAGCGAGAAAAATTGATTAAAACTTCCTGCAATATTTCGAACTAATTAGCAAGAGCTATTTGGAGAATGCATTTGAAAAGCAGCCCAAATTATTAGAAAGGGCCCATTGTGTGTAAAATAGGTGAGCATCTAGTACCAGGCTGCTACTGTGCAGCAGTCGGGACCTCCTCCTATTTATTTGTTCTTCAGAAAAATAAGACTCCTTTGAAAAAATCCCAAACCCATTATTGCCAGGCAATTATCGAGACTGCCGCCCGCACCAGGTCAGCACGGCCCTGCGGTTGAAAACCAGCTGCATGGTGTCAGCTCTGCAAAGCACAGAAGGGCACGGTTGCACAAGGACTCAAAGAGGTCACCACAAGTAGCTACCCCTGCCCGCTCCACGCTTAGAAAGAAGGATCTGCTGGATCAACTGGAAAACACCGGAAGAAATCCCTGCTGCTAACGAGGCGTTGAGGGGTGGGAGCAATCGGTGCAGTTCTGCAAAGATGGGTTGAGTGGATCCACCAGCCCATTCCCACTGCGAGGTGGTCCCTCCACCCCAGCACTGGTGGTTCCCCAGCTGTCAGGTTTCAGTGGGTCAGCTCACCGGCCAGCAGGACCCCACTGCCAGCAAAGCGGTAACGGGTAAGGCGAACAACAGAGGGAGCCCTGGCAGGAGTCGATCAACTGCACGACTGGTGCAAGGCCTTTGGTGGCAAAGAATTTAATCCTGAGGTGGTTTAGGGTGTCTGACTGTGCCCTGGGAGAGGTGCAGCCCGACCAAAGAAACAACTGCCCTCTCATTTCTCATCCATGCCTTCCCTGAAAGCTGTGCAGACATCCCTCATCCCACGCTGACCTCTTGGGTTTTATCTGGCCACGCTAACTGCAGCGGAATGGACCAGATTTTCATTATTTGTCCATCCTTGCTGCCAGAGGCCCTTTCCACATCTTCCAAACCTTTTCCCTGTCATCCCAACTGTGCTGAACCATGAATGTCTGGACTACCAGACGGGTCCATCTGCCCTGGGATCAAGTGTAGGTACCAAAGGAACAGGGCCAGAACAGGGCGAATATATCAGCCTGGCATGCTCCCATAGCCTCCAACAATTTACATCTCAGGGGATTCCTGAGCCAGAAGAGATGTCTTTAACAGCCCTTAGTGGATTTTTCTTCCATTGTTTGTTTAGTTACATTTTAAGCCTAGAACCACTAACAGGTTCTAACACTAATCAGGGAGAAGAAAATGCATGCTGTTATACAGACAAGCATCTCCAATGCATTTTATCAAAGCTATTACTCGCATTTGTATCAAATCAAATCTGATTTTATTCTTTTACGTTTCCTTGAGAGCAGCTATGAAGCTCTCGACGCTTTCAATTTGACTTTTACCAGGTGACAGGAACTCGGGTTTTTTTTCCTTCTTTGAAGCATGGGAATTGTAGTCTTTGTGCTTCGGCCTTAATGTCCTGGTGAACTACATTTCCCAGGAAACGCCTCTTCCGGCAGGCCAGCCCCTTCCTTCCGCGCCCGGGCACGGCAGCGTTATGAAAGGTGAGTTTTCAGGCATTATTCCCCATATCACTCTTTTTGCATTAGATGCGTTCGGTTCGGCTGCGCCCGTCCCGCTTTTCCCCTCCTCGTCATTATTACAGCACAAGAGACTCGCATGACGTGGGTGTCCCTCAGAATTTCCGGCCCGTAACCCTTCGTAGAAACCTGTTTGTCTTCTACCTTGAACTTGTCTGATCTCCGTCTGTGGAGCATCTTGGATGAGCGTTAAAACAAACTCTAACCTCGGATCTCGGTAGATACGTTTAAAAAGTTTCACTTATTATGTCTAGTAGTTGTTGATTTTTAATCTGAGCACTTTCCTTTTAGAAGCAGCTCTGTATTTCACAGGAAATATTCTGTCCTCTTTAAGTTTCTCTCCTGCGCTGTCCTACTTCTGCGCTTCACAGCAGCTCTCAAACGTACCCGTTATTTTTGCTGCTGGGCCTTCCACTGCCTTTTCTCTTGTGAGCCAACCCATTTTATATCTCCATTTCATTCCCCCTCAAAACATTTCCTTCCGAGAGATCTTTTGATGATAAGGGACAGGAATGGAGACTTTTCATCAGTTAAAGCAATTTAAATGCTGTCAGACGGGCTTAACAGCCTTTGGGAGCATCATGACATAAGTTATTCTCAAAGCGAATTACAGTTTATTGGGAGACTTTGTCCCTTCTTATTAATTCATATGGAAAATTATACCTCCTCAAAGGGAATGCCCAACACAACTGCTAAACAACAAAACAAGGCAAAAATCATTGCGAGCAGAATCCACTGCTTAGATTTTAAAAGTAATTCAGACCATGGAGGAAGTCCAGTCTTCCCTGTAATTCAACTGATGATGACGCGAAGCCTTGAGAACTGGAGATGAACTGAGACAAATCTACTCTTTGCCATTAGCATCAATTTAGTATCATGATACTTACAGCTAAACACCCAAACTTTAAATATATTTAAATATTGCTCTATTTACTGTAAGAACTGGTACTTGTGGAGGACC
>NW_009649175.1:917980-933362 GCF_000708025.1 Charadrius vociferus | reverse complement strand
ATTCCAGCACTGAAGAACAGTCATCAAAAGTACTTAGGTACCAGCCTTTTAGACAAGCGAGCTCACCGCTTGAGTACCTCTGACCTTCTCAGAGCTGCCCCAGGTCTCACAGGCACCGCAAGGTTCCTGTGGGCAGCATTTATGAAACTGCCTGCATGCTGCAACCATCTGACAGCTCACAAGCTGCCCAGAGCCCTCCTCCAAACCACTGCCTCTAACACCCGAAAGGGATCTGCTTTTGCTGGCTGAGGACTCCCAGTGAGACCCAGTCCCTCTGGTGTCCTCCCAGTAAATTGCGATGGTGAGGGCAGAAGTGTGAGCGGGCATGTATCCGCATCCAGGTGTCCCACACTACCCAGCAAGCTTTAGGCACCAGACTATCTGGGGCTTGTTACAATCATTCTTTAGAGATCATCCCCCTTTTATCAGTATTCAAAGTCCTTCCTCCATCTTCCAGGTCTCACACAAGCTCCCTTTCTTGTGAGAAATACCAGACAGCCAATTCTCAGTACCGTTTCTTTCAACGTTTTTTTTTGTACTTTGTATGCGAAACCATAGAGAGGCCCAGAAAAAAAAAAAAAAAAGTTTTTAAATAGTGAAATGAAGAAAGGAGAACTACAGACAGAACTAAAGACCAAACAATATCAAGGTCTAAACCAATCTGCTCCTGTCACAACAGGTTCTGCACACAAAGCCAGGCTACTTGCCAGCAAAGCCATCCTGCCTGTCTCCAAGAGGGCATGCTGTTCCGCCCTTAAAGCAGGATATCCCTCCCGTGCCGACCTGCCAGGCAGTTGGTTTTGCCCCCACACATTTGGATGATCCCTTCTCTCTCAGCAAAGCCTGCGCCTCCAGTTCCTGCTGGAGAAGCAAAGCACTACACCTCCACCTCTCCACTGACTCTGGGGAGGTGGCACCCGCAAAGGAGGAGGTACCAGAGGCATTTAGGCAGTGTCCTAATCATCTTCAGTCCCATTTCAAGGCCTGTTCTGCACTAGGCCTTTATAAAAACAAAACAAAACAAAACAAAAAAACACAAAAAAACCCCAAACCATGCCAGTCAAGGCCTTTGTCCTGAAAGAGCAACATTTCAAGGCTGGTTTTCTCTCCCTTCCCACAACATGTGCAAAGGATGCAGTAAATAGAAAGGACTGATTTTGAGCCGGCAGAATGTTAAAGAAAGCAGAGCAAGAGTCTCTTCTAGGGAGAAACCACCTCTGGTTGGGGTGCTTGGCCTCCCTGCCATTTCTTCTCTGCCCTTTTGCACATATCTGGGAGAGACTCTGCGTGTTCAGGTCTTTCTGGGCTCTTTACAAGTCCTCTTAGGCAGCTGTCCTTCACAGCGGGATAGAAGAGCAGGATCCTGCAAGTCAGGGGTGCTAACTTTGTCCTTGTACCCTTAGCAGTCCTCAGTGTTGCCCTCTGTGAAAGTGACAGACAAACTGCTGCCTTGGGGCTTTAATTAACATTTTCAAAATAATTTGTGTTTCTTTACTAAAAAGAAAAAAGAGCAAAGAATACTTTGCAGCATCATTTTCCACAGAATCACAGGAAAATGGCATTAAGGACATGCTCTTTGCTTTCTTTTACCTGCCATGTGTTCTGTTCTTGTCTTTTAGCTGAACATGTTCTCTGCCAGGAAGTTGTCAGGAGTTCGCGAAGCCATCAGATTCCATCATTTCAGATCCCATTCTGTATCCAGGACCTCTCCAAACTTGGCTTTCGTGCCAGCCTGTCTTCCCCCAGATCCAGTGGAAGTAGAGGAACTGCAGCGTTTTGTCTCCAGCTCCAAAAGGCTGTTTGTAATGACCGGAGCTGGAATCTCGACTGAATCGGGGATCCCAGATTACCGCTCTGAAGGTGTCGGGCTCTACTCCAGGACAGACAGACGGCCAATCCAGCATGCTGAGTTCGTTCGTAGTGCCAGTGCCCGGCAGCGGTACTGGGCAAGGAACTTTGTGGGCTGGCCCCAGTTCTCCTCCCATCAGCCAAACACAGCACACCTGGTACTAAGAGACTGGGAGAAGCTGGGGAAGCTGCACTGGCTGGTGACCCAGAACGTGGATGCCCTTCACACCAAAGCCGGGAGCCAGCGCATGACAGAATTGCACGGCTGCACGCACAGGTACTCTCTGTCGGCAGAGGGAGGATGGTTTAGAAGTCAAGTAGGTGCAGTGTTAGCTGCTGAGAAAGGAGGCAAAATGTCGATGCTATGTTCTCGGAGATGGCATGCTCAAAGGTGGTGTTGAGCTGGCATGGAGGAAAAGATCACAAAACAGTGCTATTGACAGCACAGTATTTAAGAAACATGAACGCCACCTCTTTTTTTTTTTGAGCGTTATTTAGATCATTTCTCTTGGAGCCTGCACCAATCAGGATTTCCCCTTTCCTTGCTACAGCAAATGTCCTCTTAGTGAAGAGGTCTAGGGGATCCTGAGGACGCAAGGATTATCCAGGGCTAAGCGGAGTGGATAGTGCCAGAAATGCACAGGGTGAGTGGACTGGAGAAGGGCCACCACAGCCTAGCTGTGGTTACCCAGAGTTTCCAGATGAAAAAGCATAGCCTGCACTGGGAGAGAGGATGCACAGTAGGGTTCAAAGCATTCCTCTAGAACATTCCTACAAAGCAGCAATTGGAGGTAGAAAGACAGCTTCTTAACCTGTGCTATTTGGTAAATAAACGTGATTAAAGACCACAGGCCTTCTAAGGAACATGTTACGGACTCCAGATTTTCAGCTGACATGAAACTCTTCATTAAGACTTTGCTCTGGGTTTCAGGGTTTTCTGTCTGGCCTGTGGAGACCAAATCTTACGCTCTGAGCTTCAGGAGCATTTTGAAGCTCTGAACCCTACCTGGAAAGCTGAAGCATTCGGCGTGGCTCCAGATGGGGATGTCTTCCTGACGGACGAGCAAGTGCGTAATTTCCAAGTCCCAGCCTGCCGTAAATGTGGTGGAATCCTGAAGCCCGACGTGACATTCTTTGGAGACACGGTGAGCCGAGAAAAAGTGAATTTTGTGCACCAACGCCTGGCAGAATCTGACTCCATGCTGGTGGCAGGATCCTCTATGCAGGTAAGTACGTCTTCCTCACACACTGCATTCCTATTTCTGTGCTACTCTGCCTGCAACAATCCTTAGTCCCACAATTTCAGACTACTAATTGCTGGTGGATCACAACACCCTCTCTAGAGCGTCTTTGTATTTTATTTTTACTGTGGTTGGAATCTGGCTTCACAGTTGGCCTGTTTGGGCTTCCCTGTCTCTTTATTGCCAGTCTATATTGCCAGTCTACTTCATGCTGCTATAAATAACCTCATTCAGATCTCTCTCAGCTACCTCCTCCATCCGTACATTGTAGGTTCATAATTGCCCATAAAGCCAGGATACCTGATAAATTCCATCCTGCAGAGATCACCACCCCACTTTTTTTTTTTTTGCTTGAATTTTTTAGCCTTTGGCTGCTTTCTAGGCCTTGTGGCACACTATGTGTAATACCAGGTTTTAGGACTTCTAATTCCAAATTAAATTCTTAATAAGAGAGCGGAAATATCTCTGCTTTCTGCTTAGGATTGTCCTTTGTATCGCAATGTGTTTTCTCCATTGGCCTCTTATTTATAAAGTTAAGGTCGTTGAGAAACCCATTGTTTAACCTGTGGAAGCTTTTGGAGTAGAGTTTGTATAAGAGAATTTTTTCCAGGAACAAGTTCTATTACATTAAAAATACTTACTCTAACATCTCCCAGAAAGAGCTAAAACCAAGGCTGCCCGATTGCCATTCTCTTGGCTTCAGGATACTGGAGACAAATTCCTTGGGCTTGCACTTCTTAAGCTTATAATCCTTCGTACAGGAATGATTGAAATGCCTTAGGTTCATTCTTGTACTACCTAAGCTAGGGCATGTGAGAACCATCAAAGCAGAAGCATTTAAGTACCTATGATAACTAATAAAAACTGCTGCAGAGATTTACTAAAAGACAAGGACATTTCCCTTCAGTGTACTATGACGTTTCAGTTTCTATGAAACTGCAAATCCTTCACTGACAGAGGCTAAAAGCTGTTCTTTTCTGCACACTCCTGAATGAAGAAATTACCTACCTGAATTCAGTGCCGTTGCATAACACAGCATGTACATACAGCCCCTTTTCCCACTGCCAACAGCAACTATTTTACTTTCCTTACTCCTTTCTGTAGCTCTTCTTTTGCCTAAGCTGCCAGTAATTTTGTCTTCTGGTATTCCTGCAGGTATACTCCGGTTACAGGTTTGCTCTCGCTGCCCAGGAGAAGCAGCTGCCAATTGCAGTCCTTAACATTGGGCCCACAAGGTTAGATCACTTTGCATCCTTAAAACTGAATTCCCGCTGTGGAGAGTTGCTGCCTTTGATTGTTGCACATGACCCAACAAGCTGAGCTTCAGTAGCTACCAGGAGTAAAATTATTTCTACAAGATGAGTACCTTCCCCAGTCAGTCACCTTACAGGGTAAGAAGATGAGTTCCCATCAAATGCCGAGACTGACATATGCTAACTAAAAATATGTTCCTACAATGTGCACCAAAATGTGGCTGTAAATTTTCATCTGTAACAGGTATGCTCTGACGGGCCATGATACTGTTGCTGATGCTTATAATGAAAAGCATACTAAGTGCTAATGCTCCCAGAAAATTGGGCAAGAGTAGCCAGAAGCCTCGCCAGTGTTGAGTTCCAGTGCATTCATCGCAATCAGAAAACTACATGGAATCATCTGCAAATTCAGAGAACGCTGTTGCCTTTGCAACTGACAATTCAAAAGCTGTGCCTGGTTGAAATGATCCAGCTAATCCTAACCAAAACACTGCTGTTTAAAATAATCAATTCCATTTGTAAAGCAGCTTCTTCCCTCCCGTCCTGCAGGACAATCTCAAAAAGGGAAAACCTCAATCTAAGAGGCAGCTGTGAGATCCACTGCATGGTCCCTGATGACACCAGGAGAGGGCAGCAAGCCTCGCACATGTCGACCTGACCAGTTTTCTCAATCGAAACCATCTCCGCTTACTAGGAAACAGGATGATGATGAAAAAAGTACTATTCTGCCTTACCTTGCCATTCTAAACAGTGCCTTTTCATTCACTGGGACAGGATAATCAGACTACCACATCTGAGAACAAAATACCTTTCTTATAATTGTCCCCAGAGAAGAATGAGGGACAGGGATTTTGACTGAGTAACTTGATGCCATAGCACAGGAGGGCGATGTGGAAAACCACAGTATCTGCTGGAGGATCCAATACCACTAGTGGGCAATTGTGGAGTGTGCAAAGAGGAAAAGGAGGCAAGAAGAACTGCAGGTGTCATTTAAAAAAAAAAAAAAGGTTCAAAATAGAGGCTGAACAAGAATACTGCTCTTCTAAGAGATTATTTGAAAGCACAGACTATAAGGTTGACACCTTCTAGCACGGAGGGGAAGTTAGCATTTCTCTTAACTGTCAGTTGACAAGCTAAACTGCATACTATCTGAATCCTTTAAAAATTATATATTGTTGAGATGCCAGAGGAGTTATTTTAAGCTAATCTGACCAGAACTGCTTCCAGTATGGCTGCTACATTTTCCAGAATGCATTTTTTGAAGATGTTATTTAATTAATGAATAGCTAAGTAGTGAATTAAAATTGTTTACAAGACTGATACTATTTGCATTGTAATTTCCTCTCCCTCCTATGATTTAAGTACAGTCTCAGTAGCCAGCTTAAATTCATTTTTTCCTTGCAAAAAATGCAGGACGTAATTACTAACAGCTGATTAATTAAGAGAAATACAATTAAATCTGTACAATAGGTCTCCCTCAGGAGGTAATCTCAAGCTATTAATAGATGTGATTTTCCACTCTCATAACAGAAGATCCATCATTACACAGTAACCATTTTTTGTTGATCCTTAGGGTGGTAACATAAGCCATATTAAACCATTTATGGAGTAAAAGACAGAATCTTGCCCAGCCTAGAACACTACATTTTTGATCTGACTTTCTGCACGAATCTGCTGCTGCCCTTCTGGCAATGAGGGAGATTAATTGTTGGGGTCTGCCAAATGCCCCAGTCCTACTCTCCACCTAACATATCCTGTATTAATATTTTGACAAGAACTGTAACAAGCAGTTGGAAGCAAGGATGCCAGTGACATCTGCTAAAAGGTCAAGTAGCAAAGCAAGGACAACTGACCATGTGATGCAAAGTTCTTTTTTGCTTTGTTGTTGATTCAAATCCATACCAGGCAGGAGCAAGTAAAGCACTGAATCTAAGGGATACTTAGGCACTCAATTTCTGCAGAAGGTAGAGGGAATTAAGATACTTAATGTGTTTCACGTTAAGTGTCTTAATATAGCCATGTTTAACATGGCTATAATGGATCAGAGGAGAGATGGCTTCACTTAGAAGCCAAGCGAGATAAGTTCAGGACCCCTACATGCATTCTGTGCTCACTTAATGGATCCCACTTTCCAGCGAGTTAGTTATCTGCTGTTCGGTAGTGAAGAAAGCTCACAGATGTCACTCTGTCTTTAGCATGGTATAGCTATCCTGCCAACGAAAGCTTTTGCAGAAATCATCCCTAAGGCATAGCAGAGTCTCCACAAGCAGCCAGGGAGCTTGAACAGTGTTTATTCGCATAGGTTTTTCCATGCAAGAAGAGACATTTGTGCCTCTTTAGCAGAGGAGGTGGGGCTGGGTTTCTCATTACCCCTGTCTTCTGCACCATCCTGAAACTTGCCTGACATAGGTGTGTCAAAAACAGGCTGCAGGTTTAGTGCCAGCAGAGCCAGCATTTTGAGAAGGTGTGGGAGCATTGCCAAGAAGTCGAAAACAAGAAAACATTTCCAGCGAGGACTTGGCGTTAGCAATGTCATAGGTAACTAAACCTCCCACATCTATCCCTGCCTCTTCTCCAGTTCAGCAGCTGAGCCTGTAGGAGAGGAGTCAGGGTGTCTCTTCAGTATCACTAATAAATGAGTCATGTTACCCTGACCCTTCACTGATTACACTGTATACTTTTAAGTCACCAGGACAATGACTTACAGTAAATGAGCGTTACAGTAAATTTCCTGTGCATCATTTATTACTATATGTTAATGAGCATATATACAAGAAGTATATGAGGCTGAGATGAAGGAGTTACTTTTTTTTTTTTTTTTTTTCTCTCTTAAGCTGATCCAGGACTACTAAAATTGACTTCTTTTAGAGCAGGATCAGAGCACTTCACCTCTTAACATGTTCCCTAAGACACCATTGAGAAGTAAGGTCACTCAACTGAGAAATGCCAGAGAAAGCCTAAAGTTTCTACACCAAAAACCAGATCTACATCACTCTAATGCTGATTGACACCTTCCCCTGCTACTCCTTGGGGACTATTTGTGTGGGAAGATGCAATGCGGAGAGATAACAGCTATCAGAAGATAACTATGTCGTTGCAGGTAGCTAGCAAAGACCTGTCCTGTGAAATTTGTGTTTCTCATCTTACTGATGTAGTTACCAGCCTGGAGGGAGTTATAGAAACCTTCAGGGCTGAGCACTATAGGATGTGAATTAGCCATGCTGTGGGAAAACAACAAACTCAGTAAACAAACTAACCTAGTGTTCAGCTTTATTCTCTCAGCCTGTGCAGAATTTGCAAGGGAGGAGGGTTTTAAAAGGGGGAGAAATATTGTTCCTAAAAGAATAAACAAAAAGACAGCAATCTTTGTGTTACTGGCTGAAACTAACAGAAAAAGTACGTTACAGAGCCTGAGCAGTGCTCTCTTCCCCCATCACCAGGAAGGAAACACAGATCCTTTCTGTCTACCTTGTCTGCTTTAATTCAGCCTTGTCCTCCATACGATTCAATCCTCTCTTAGCTTTTCTGGCTCACTGTTGTTAGACCAGTCCACCAGTATTTTAGATCAGGGCTTGAAGTCATAGCTCTGTCCGCCTGTGGGTGGCAAAAGTACACATCAGACAACAGCACAAGAACAGTTTTTTACCACGAAATTAGCTGAGTCAACAGCTAATTCCCTTTTTCTTACAGTTGTTCCTACTAGGACAAGTTCCTAGGTTTGGATAGAGGACCTGAGATTGCCTTATAATGGATTTTTCTGCCACTCCTCTGAAAGTGGGGTTGGAGTTACCCAAAGCAAATAAAACCTACTTCCTATTTGGCAAATCTTGCCTTTGTTTCTGGGCAAATTCTCAGAGCAAACTTTGTAATCGGGTCCTGCAGCCTGAGAAAGATATTTCACACACTGTGTTCCAGTGAGGGCAGCACAGATTGCTGGAGGACTTGTGCCTGGTGGGTATGGTGTAAGTGCAGCCTTCCACATCTTACAGTCAGATTGCTCCTACTGACAGACCTGCTTATTCACGACTTCTGGAACAGGACCAAAGACCCTGGGCGTGGTGAAATTGGGAGGTTCAGGAACCCTGGACTCAAGGCAACTAAATCTACCCTCTAGAGTGTGCCTCTTCCCCTGTGACTGCATTGGATGTCACCCTTTTTTCCCCAGTCTTTGCAGCTGTGAGGAAGGGGCAGGGGGGAAGGTATTTCAAACCAGTGCCAACTTACTGGTCTCCTCAGTCTATTCATTCAAAACCTGGGGCTTGGGCAGGACAGATGGAGTCTTTCTGTCAAATAACCTGTCCTAGCGCACCCAGGTAAGCACCAACTGAAACCACCAGTCTTAGGAGGCTGTCTAGAGTCAATGGGAAAGGAATGAGGAGGGTCTCGGCCAAATACCTACACTACACCCAGCCATTCTCTATGGTGCCTCAGTGCAGGGTTTTTGAGATCTGAATTAACTTGGCCTTAGCAATTGTGGTTTTAGATTACAGAAGAGGTAATTAGTGATGAGAGTAAATTTACGATAGAGGACTTTGCCTCTCCAGTCCTACTGGTCTGGCCATTTTCATCACTGATAGATACTGTGAAAATATCTTTCAGATGCCAGATTCCTCCTGGCTGTCGCTTTCTTTCTCTAGGGACAGGAAATTCTCACACATGGGTTGTTGCACAGCTTCGATTTGTTACGTTGGAGCCTTAAAAAAGAAGTGGATGATGCGTTTGGAGTAACATCACAAAGGAGCCCATTAATCTTTTTCCTCCTCTTGTATTGGTTCTGTGAGCTTTTGTAACTGCAAGGGTCCCCAGCGGGGGCTGCACAGCTGAGTGGTCTGTCACCTATGCACCCAAATCCCGGCAGATACAGGAAACCAGGCAGGGGACACAGATGGACAGTAAGAAATTCATACCCACTCACCCTGACAGGACAATTAGGCAAGCAAATAACAATTACTAAGGCTAAAAACAAGGCGGGGAGGAAAGGAAAAAGCATTTTGTGTTAGAGGGCCTCATGATATAGAGCTGTGACTTTTACACACTACAGGAGAGCAGTTTTGAGTAAATGACCCAAGTGCTGCTTGCCCTTGCCAAGACCCAGACAACATATGCAGCTTCAGCATATGCAGATCAGAAATGGTGCCTTTTTGCTAATAAAAGAGGATTTTTTCTCTGGGACATTTTTCTATTGCTTTATCAGAAGACTCTTGCAAACAGAAGAAACGTATAGGAATATTTAGACACATGCTGCATCCAGATTTCCAGTGTGATCCCACATCTTCACGTTGGCAAGGGCCAAGGAGCAGAAAATCCAACCGGACTCTGTAATTCTAAAGACTGAATATCTGCAACAAGTCAATCTGTGCCCCAGAGTTCCCAGTCTGACACAGACTGCTGCTGGTGGGAGAGCGGCAGTGCTTGGCTCCTCACTCAAGCAGGTGGCATATGACAAAAATCAGATTATGACCCTCCCCTATTTAGCACTTGGCATGGCAGAATTTAATTGGGTTTCACAATCGACTCCTGTGTCTGTGCACAGAACTGACCATGGCTGCAGCAAGGCTCTTGTCTCGCTGGGCACCTACGACTACTACAATAAAGAAGCTATGCCTTGCAGGTAAGGAAAGCTGAGGGATCCTCAAGAAATTGAGGCTATCGCACAAGTGGGATTAAGGCTGCCTTCTCACTACGACGAGTCTCTGTTGCTTGGGGAAAACAGCAAATGCTTTTTGATGCATTTTCACAGCTTAGCATGAAGGGGAATAATAACCTCCATTTATTGAGTTGCACACCGCCAAATGGGTTGAAGACAATTCTAAAGCTCTGCCAGATTTATGGTGATTGGCCCTTTCAGTCAGAGCGAAATTTGGAGCTGTGAAGAGCTGATCAAAGAGGAAAGCTTGTTTTAAAGGGAGTGATGAAACATGGAGCTCACGGCTCATGAAAACCACCCCAAAAATCCAGGAAATAAAGTTTCAGTGATGCCCTGCGTAATGGAAGATAAATCAAGAAGACTTGCAAAGCAAGTGAGTATGTTTCTCCTACAGAAACTTGCAGTTGCAGCAAGTGGTTTCTGCTCAGGTGGCGCTAAAAGAGAGGGACATACAACACTGTATCCAGCAGCAAAACAGTTAATCTGCGGTACTATCTTCTAAAAAAGACCACAGAAGGCCAGCCACCTTTCTGGTGCTTTCCCTGAGCTCGCTCTGCGATTCACACTGGCAGTTCTCATAGCGAGCAACATTTGGGAGCAGCAAGCAAGGCAGAAAGGGCGTTTCAGAGAGGTCTGGGCTGAACCATTCGTCTCACCGGCACCCTCCAGAGACCAGAAGCCAGTAACACTACAGGGCCTTTCCCTCTCCAGCTTGTGCTATTACACTTAACTGTCTGCTAAAGTAGTCTACTAAATACTCTTAAGCTGTTACCAAACCCACAATACCACTACTTCGCAGTTAGACATACAAGACAGTGCTTGCATGCAGCGTTTAGCAGATGAATCATCTCCACCAGTTTATAGGGAAGGAGGTATAGCTACCTGTAATGGAGAATGAGGGCCATCCCCTCCTTTTATGGCACATACTATTGGGTTGCAGAAGAACTGGAGTCAGCAGCAGTTGCCCTACTGGTTGCTGCAGCAACACTGCTGCTTGCTGTATCGGGAAGGGAGCAGAAGTCCCTTTTAACAGTCTTTTACCCACCTTTCCCATGCAGACATGGTGCAAGGGAAGCAGATGTTAATCAGAGGCTAAAGCACAGGGAACAAATAGCCTACAAGTTCACCTCATCCTCCCTGCCAAGAGACACAGCAGTTCAAGGAGGTAAAGAAGCGCGACCGAGCAATTAAATGAACCGAACATTTAGGTTCTTTCTAAACAGAAGCGTGCAGTTCAGCTCGATGGGGCACAGACAGCTGAGCATCTAAGCATTTGCTCAGCAAGCCTTCACGTCTAGAAGTCAGGTTCAAGACCCATCCTTGTACACACTATCGCAAGCCACCGCCTCTGCTCCCTCACTTGGAACACTCTCCACCTACATTCGGTTCTCTTCACATTATCTTAAAAACACTTCTCCCATCTATTAAGCTAGGATAAATTGCATGCTGTCCTCTGTACTGCAAATAACTGCTGTACAAACAGCCCCAGCAGAAACACCATATTTGTATACAGTGGTATTGAACCTGCTCTTTTCTCTCCAGGCAGCAAAAGTGTCTGGCTCTGGGAGCAAGTTCTGCCAGGCATGTTGTAGTAGATATGAGCAGACTAACCACAGTCCACAAAGTCACTGAAAATGTCAGAGACAAGCTGGATAAAGTTTTTGTCTTCCAATCCTCAATAAACAGCCTCTCAAAATTACCATGAAAAAGTATTGAGCCTTGTTCAGATCTCCATACTGTCTCTGTCTTTCCAAGGACCACTCTCCACGATAAAACAGGATAAGAGAGGGTGACCTGAAGACACATGTATGGGTCCCCATTCCTATACCAACAGCAAGAACCTTAGCATCCCACCAGTAGGCCCAGCCACGCAGACCCAGTGCACGGCAGAGTCTGTGGAGCGCTCTCTTCGATAGCTGGTTATTTCAGCTGATACCAGCAGAGCAGAGTGACTGGCTTTGCAGGATTTCGGCATATCACAGACTTCCCCGTGTCTAGCAGGCTTGGCAATTCCCAAACTACAGCTTCGAGGACTACCGGAGACTTTTGGTGTTGTGCACACAGTGTAAGTAGTGTGGTTCCTCACACTGGGGCACGGAGGTGGTGTCCAAGGAGCTGCAGGCCAAGGACGCACAGCACAGGAGCTGGGCCAGCCGAGGGAGTGGGGAGAGACCTTCAACAATCAGCAGAGAGGAGAGAGCAGGGAAAAGCAGATCTGCAACAGCCAGCATATGAACCACACAGGATCTATTTACTGCTCCATAAGGGCCTGGCCCCCAGTGACACCAAACTGCAGGAACTGTCAGTGGGGAATAGGAATAATTGCCTAACTTCTGTGCAGGCCATACATACCCACTATATGGCCAAGAAACAAAAAAAATCAGGCGTTAGCTTAGAGCCAGAGCAGCAAATATCAAATAGGGACCTCAGATCCTCTCCTAATCTAATCTCCTAATCTAACTGACTTCAACAGCAGCAAGTTCTCACTCTGAAAAGAAAGTCAAAGTAATATTTTTGATTAAATGGGACAGGTTTGCAATACCCTTCGCTGGATGTGTTGTTTTCGTTGTTTTCTATATGTTGTTTGTGGAACACTTTGGCAGTAAAAGGTGCTTTCAAAATGCTGGATATTAATTACTCAGAAATGTTCCCCTGTCTATTCTAACAGATGCTTCTGCTCCAAAAGATGCATATTCTATATGTCTGTTATTTTCTGGGGCCAGCCCCGGAGGCAACAGGATAGCGAACAGGCACACAGTGGATTCAA
This sequence comes from Charadrius vociferus, assembly GCF_000708025.1. Taxonomy (NCBI): domain Eukaryota; kingdom Metazoa; phylum Chordata; class Aves; order Charadriiformes; family Charadriidae; genus Charadrius; species Charadrius vociferus. The sequence continues at coordinate 920,606 of NW_009649175.1, read as the reverse complement.
AGCAAAGAGGAAAACTTTGATAGTGTTGCCCAGGGGACTGGGCACTAGGCTTGGAAGGATGAGACCAGAGTGAATTCTCAGTCCTTTGATCAATCCAGAAGTCACAGTGTGACGCTCAGAAAGCCACTTTGCCTCTCTGCATCTGTTTTCCATAATGTAATAGACATAATACTGTGGCCCATGCCTCTTTGTAAGGTATTCTGAGGTCTACTGAGAAAAAGCATGAAACAGATGGTAGATAAACAGTATCACTATTCTCCCCGAGATCTTTGCTGAATGATCAGGAACAAAACTGCTTTAGGAAGGTGAAAAGCAGAGCCAAGCCAGCTGGGGTTTAAAATCACTGTTCCAGGTACAGATAATATCTGCAATTCTGTGTGCAGCTCCCTGTACTCTCCCTTTCCACTAAGGAGATACCAATTTACCATATTCTGCGCCTTTTCTCTTCTGCATCACTAACTAGGCAGTGGCAGAGAAGAAGAAAAGCTGAGCCTGAGAGGAAGAGCAACAGTACAACTGTCTAGTATTGGTTTCCAGGCCCAAATGGAGGGTGAAACACGATCGTTACCATGAGCATAGTTGTTTGCTCTCTGCATGCCTTGTCTCAGCTGGAGTACTTTCTCTTTCATCTCTGCAATGCCCACATAGTTAGAGTAATTCAGCTCCCCCTGCAGAGCCTGAAAAATCTTGGCCTCGACAGTAGAGAAAAGGAAGATAAGACACTGATACTTCACTTCTGCAACATAAGCCCACAAAGCCACTATCCCTCCAGCAACTCACATGCCCGCTGCAATGGCTGCAGCGTTGTGTTGGACTTCAGAGCTCCCGCGCTCACTGAGCACAGGGATTCCTTGTATTTGAGGTACCCTGTTTTTGGCCTTGGAACAGAAATACAGACCAGCATGGCAGAAGATCTTCACATACTCGTTGTAGTCCCCATAAGCTGGCAGTAAGTCAGTTCAAGAAATCACTAGCCTGCTCTTAGACTCTTCCCACAACGTTCCTCAAAGCCTTGAAGAGCAGCTTTGCAACAGCACAACCCCTTCAACCCCCCCTGCCGCTGCCATTGCCTAGGGCCTGCCACTGTACGTTGTGTGGGAAGATTCCCCATGTATGGGCTGGCTCAGGGGGCTGTTTAAATTTACTGTTAGGTCTTTCGCACCACCAAAGCGGTATGTAAATGAGAAGCAGGATCAAGGGACCAAATATAAGTGCAGATTTGTAAAAATCTGTGTGGGGTAAGACAGATATAGAACAAATTGGTGCCTTCATCTATCCATTGATTTTATCTAGGGAATGCTAGCATGCCCTAAATCCTGGATGCCAGGAGCACATATACTACTCTCCTCAAATCTAGAAAGTTCCTACCACAGGGAAAATTTATACCAACATTTTCTGAAATGCTTCCAACTGCACCCGAGCTCTCTCCCCTGCTTGTGATGATACAGCTCAAACCTACAGTGTTTCTTCTAGATAGTGATGGCATTTTACTTTTTTCTCTACATTGGGATTTATCACTTACCACTACAAAGGGATTTCAGTAATGTTTACATTTACTTAGGACCTTTACTGCTCTACAAACAATAATTTCAGAATCAAAGCTAGTGTGTGAGGACAGGATACCTCATTTTGCACTTCCAGCCCTAGGAATGATTCATCTTAGCCATATGACGGGTGTGCATCCAGCATCCTCAGGATTTCTGCAGAGGACCCCAAGAGCTCAATGTTTCCAGAAAATTCAGGTACACAAACACCCAAGGAAAAATAATCAACAAACATTGGTACAAAACTACGACACAATCTGCCTTAAGATGGAGCATTTGGCTGAGACACACACACACACCCTCTAATGAACCATCCTATTTCATTACCATCCTAATACCCTCAAAGATCCAGTGACCCTCACTAGGAAGGCATTGCAAATACCTTCAAATAAGATATCAAGCCAACTTCTTCCTTCTCCATCTGTTTCTGCTTTCTCAGAGACCTCTTGCAGACCCTTGGGTTCTGCTCCATGTTTGAGTACCGCTCCTGCAGGCATTGCCGAGTGTAGGACAAAGACTGCTCCTCAAAGTCCTCTAAGGAAATCAGCTTGCAAAATGATACACTGAGGGGGTATCATTATCAAACTCATCCAAGATCTCCATTCTGTACCTGATCAAAGATGACAGGGCAGGCTGTATGCTCTCCTCCGGCTGGTGGAGGCAAGAGAGCTATATTCTGGTGATGAACCAGGGCTTTCCTCCTGCCTTGTCAGCAAACACCAGCAACCCCTGCCACAGCAGCTCACCAACACCCTCCTGAGAGCCTCTGCCAGTAAAACTGCCTCTGTACTGTGACAGCACCAACTCTGGGTGGAAGCTTTGGTGCAGAACCTTATCAGCACAGGAAAACTGGGGCAAATACTGTCCCTCAGAGGGGCACCCTGCCCTCCCCCGACTTCCAGGCCAACGTTACCTCTTCCCCTACAGCTTCGGACCAGGAACAGCACTAGGCAGGAGAAGGCCGCCCCAGGGTAAGCATATATGGGTCTCTCGGCGCAGTGAACAGCCAGACAAACGGCTCAAGCCCCTCACGCAGCCACGCCCCGAGGGATACGCACCCACAGGAGGGGCCGGGAACGCGC
>NW_009649175.1:897621-917747 GCF_000708025.1 Charadrius vociferus | reverse complement strand
TCAGCGCGGCGCAGGCAGTAGGTGGGACGCGCTGGGTCGTTGCGAGGCGTTTATTAGTAACGGGCCGCCGCGGGACTGTTGCTGCCCTCAGGGGCAGGAGGAGGAGGAGGATCGACGATGACTAGTTGCAGTATTTCTTGGTGTCCAGTTTGGCGTACTGGGGGTTGTAGGGCGCCTTGGCAAAGCACATGGCAGCAGTGCGGTCGCAGTTGCAGATGAACATCTCGCACTCGTTGTTCTTGCCTAGAGGAGAGAGCAGCAGCGGTCAGACCCTGCAGCTCCTTTGCCAGGCACAGCAGTGACTCAGGGAGGCCCTTCTGCTGCCAGGGCATTGCCATTTCACTGGTGCCGTCATTTTGGGGGTGTATGTGCTTCTCCTTCCTAAGCCCCTGGCCCTAAAGCTGTGTGGTCTGGCCCAGCAATCTCCTTCCTTCCCTGCAGTTCTGTTTGCCAGCCTGTCTGCTATTTATCTCACTCTGAGAGCCCTATAAAAGCTCCACCATTACATTAGAGTTGCCTGGCAAAAGCTGTGCAACACTTCCCAGTTGGCATGCTGCGCTCTGGGATACTCTTGCTCTCCGCAATACTGCCATTAAAGGGACTGCAAGAAAAGTACCACAGGGATGCAATCCCCTGAAGAGGGGACAGGCTTCCCTATGTACTGTGATATCACCTATCTTCCATAAACTTTAAATTGTGTGCTATGTGGAGAATAATCCCTCTGGTGCCCACGTGAGGTGCCCCGTTTGTAACAAGCAGCCCCCCAGCAGGGAGTTGTGTGGCACCTTCCTGCCACAGCAGCATCCAGTGTCACACAGCCCCGATCTGTCCGGAGAGAGACTGGAGTAACGTTTGAAGCAGAGTGATAGTGGAAGTGGACATACTGTGACACGTAATCTCCCCGCTGGAGCAGCTGAAGCTGTACATCTCAGTGTAGGGGTTGTCCACGAGGAATCTGCATGAATCTAGTTTCTTTGCCTCTGAGTAGCAGTTATCATGCACTTGACAGCACCTGGGAAATGAGGAGGAAGAGGTCAGAAAATACCAGAAATGCAAACTCACACACACAAAAAAAAAAGAGATACCCAGTGATAAGAGAGCAGACACAAAGGACTTCAAAGGGACACAGTTCTGCCTGCTAATGGTCCAAGAGGTGCCTGGTGCCCATGTACTTACTGGAGCGTCTTCACAGTTGCCCATTGGGACAATGGACCAGGGAAAGCAAAAGCCAGCACTTACCCTACGCAGCCCGTCAGTGCCCGGTAGCTGAAGAGCTAACAGCTGACACAATTCACCGCGTTTGGCTATCAGCCTTGTGTTATCTCTAAACTGCCCAAGCCCCTTTTTAGCATTTTGCAGCTCGACCTTGCATGTGTTGATGGTCGTGCACTGGGCAGTGTGCGCTCAGAGCTGTGTCCAGGCAACTGGCATAGAACTGCTGCAAAAAACCGTGCTGGAATGAGTGCAGCGTAGCTGCCACGGAAGAGAAAAGAGTTGTTGGGATTATATTTTATCTTAGTAATAAGGCATCAAGGTGTGATACTACATGTCCTTTTTTCCTTGAATCAGCTTTGAAAGAAAGCTTCATTCACAGCAGGCAGAGTGTTTTATGAATATTTATAGGCAGAGCCAGCTGAGACATAGCTGGCACGCAGAACTGTGAAAGTGCAGGCAAGGAAAGAGGTTTGTAAAAGCAAAGTCATAAACCTGTCAAGCTCATCCACGGGAGTCCCCTTGCCTCCCAAGCCACAGTAGCAGCCGTAGTCCGCGAAGTCCAGCAGAGGATGGCTGCCCGGGATGGTGCATTTGATCATACTGCGAAGCTCCCACACAGCCCGAGGTGAGACAGCAGCGCTGGCTGCACCCACTGAGAAGAGACGCAAAGGTTAGAGTTAGGCATGGTGTTACCAGTTCAGGGGGGTGCTAGGGGGGTGCCACCTACACACCGGACAGCAGGAAAAGCAGAGCCAGGGACTTCATTCTCGGAGGACTTCACAGAGAGGCTGGTGCTAAAGAAAATGCAGCTCTTTATATGACAAGCTCACCTTGACATGGGTATGAGATAAACAAGGCAGTATTTATATTACTAAATGCAGACTTCTTCCATCGGAGGCTGTGGGCAGCAGGTTGTGACATGACCAGTTGAAGGTCAGTGGAGTTAAATCTCTGAAAGCCAGGAAGGCAAATATTTGCCCTCTAGATTTTTGCTATTAAAATCTTTTAATATTAGAAGCCAGCCTGAAAGATCTGAACATTTTTAAGGGCCCTCTACTGAAAAATAGCAGCAGTGTGGTAGTTATGTTAGAAATTGATGGCAATTTTCCAATCGGAAATCCTACTAATACCGTCATCCTCTGTTTATGGTATCCTTCTTATCATTAATCCTGCATCTCTCCATGGATTCTCCTGGCCTAATTCAGAGAATAAGGTACAGGTTACCCACTCTCCCAAATGGCGATTTGGCGTGAGCTGAACTGAAAAAATTCAAGCTGTTTTTTGCTTTGAAACCATATAGTAGGAATACATACTACTAGGCAAGAAACAGCCAGGCAACCTGGAAATCCTCTATATCTGGCTTCAACAAGGAGTAGTGTCTGTTTTCACATAACTCTAAGGGAGTTACACTGAAATTAACTGGGCCTGGAATTTACAGCAGTTTACACAGCAAACTTTGGTAGCTTAGAGACAGCCATCCCTCTTTTTCCAGCACCAATGCAGAACCCAGTTAGGCCCTTTGGTTCTCTATGCTAAGGCATGGGGCGAGTTAGGAACCTTGAAATAAGGTTAAAAAAAGGGTAAGAAAAAGCTTCCTTGAGTCAGCCAGAGGCAAGTCCAAAGTACTGCACTCATGTTCAGACCCCAGAGGCTCTAACGCTCTCAGGGCTACAGGTTGGCGTTTTTACACACTCAAGATACAGATCCTAGACTGCTCACTTGATAGTGAGATCTGCATTTATTTATAAAGCAACAAGCAAGCCTTTCGTTTTTAAGAGCAGGGAAAGACGCAAAGCCCACCTTTCCACAACAGCTGAATGTATGAGTGCTTATTCAGGAAGCTTAGGGTTCAGCACCCTTCAGTAGGTTCAAATGCATTTTTCTATAAGGGACGATGAGGTCATCTTCCCCTCACAGTGGCTGAAACTATACCAGGGTGCCCATGGTATCCGTAGGATGTTGACATAGCCATAGGACATCTAGCTAAAGGCAGACATGCTGGTGAATCACCAGAACCATTCCGACTTTTTTTATCTCTCACAAGCTCTCTGATTCTCTGGGATTCCCTAACTCACAGGTTAGCTAAAGCCAAACAGATGCTGAGTTAGAGTCAAGATTCTCGTGTCCTAAGAGTGAGAACACTGAACAAACATTAAAGGCTAATGTAAAGGACAGTCTGTACCAGTTAGTTCAGAAACAAGGATTTCATTTTTTGCCTACAGATCAATCTGCTGACTTTCCCTTCAATATCTATTTAATTGTTCTCTTTTCCCTTTGCTTCTTTGTCCACCTTTGCTCTTTTTTTTTTCATTATTTCTCTGTTCTCTTACCTGTCAACCTTAAAACTCTGTGGCTCCTTTTTCCTCACTTCTCAATGTCTGATTTATTATTGATGTTGCCAGGAAAATTTCCAGTAAACTGTCCTTTTTAAGCCACAAATAAAAAATACTGTCATATCTTGGATTTCATACATTTTAATTCAACAAGAGGGTCACCAAGTGTGGGAAAGGGAACATATGAGCATTACAAGAGTGCCTCATGAGAAAAATAACAGCAGGGTAAAGATTTTTCCACCAATGCTATTTTTGGTTTCCCCCAACCTGTGCTGCATACCAAAGCTGCTGGTGCCCAGTAGGCTTGTGAGAACATCCCAACTTGCAACGGGTTCCTAAACTTACAGGGTTGAGCCTTGGATTATTTTTAAGGATTCTCTATAATTAAGACCTGCTGCACAGGGTTCCCTCCTATTTCATACTGTTAGAATTCCCCTTTCGCTTGTACTGTTGGCTGTTAAGGACTTTTCTTCCCTTCCCATCCCCACATTTTACTTTCTCAGATCTCGCCTCCTTGGTCCACCAGTCATCGAATCCAGAGCATCTGAGCCAAACTTCTAAGCACCACACTATCTCATCCTTTCTTGCACCTACAAATATCTACACAAAAACTCTGATGTAGAGGAGAGACATGACGTCTATTAAAACCAGACCTGCCTCACATTATAAACTGGGCCACTGCCAAAGTCGGGGAGCAGAACGCAGAGCCCGGGCCTGGGGCTTTTATCCTAATGGCAGGATGCGACTCTTGCCAGGTCCCAGTTCACCTGAAATCTCCTCCACTTGAAAATGTCCCACCCCCAAATAAAGACAGAAAAGGACAGTTTTCAAATAATTTATTAGGAATTTAAAACTGAAATCTGGAAAAAGGGTTACAGGTGTGGAGAGAACAAACATTGGAGTGTAATAACTTACTGGCTTAAAAACACAGCTTTATTTCTTTTAAAAAAAAATGCCCACCCTGAAACCGGAGCCCCAGCCTCCAGGCAGTGGCAGCACTGGCCAGAGAGTGAATCACAGCCCAGCAGCAGCACAGCTGGCCTTGGATGTCTGGAGGGGGCACAGAAGCAGTTCAGCGCATATACCAAGAGGGAGGAAAGCGCTGTCCGCAGACCCAAATTTGAAGTATATAGAATAAAAATAAACCCAATAAAATGCAGCTCTTCTTTAATTAGGAAATATTTAAAAAAACAGACATACAGACTCTTGTCTCAGTAAGAAAAATTATTGCTTTGTGTTTTCAGTACTAATCTGTTAAGTACCCTCTTACCTAAACAGAACTCTCCAAACGCATCGCCCAGGTCAGGACAAGCTCCGGCAGACAGGGGAGGGATGGAAGAGAAGAAGGGCCCTGTGGGCACTGTGGCCCTCCCAGTCCTGTTCTAAACGCCCCTCTCCCTTACAGGGGCTCAGTTTGGGGGAAGAGAGGGAATGATTTTTAAAAGTTAAGATGAACCTGTTATTTCCCTGGGAAAAGAGTTTGGCTGCATCTTAATAAAAGGCTTAATCACCCCCCTTAACAAGGTCTTTGGTTCACTGAAATCCAGACCCAAACCTGCCCCATGTACTCCTGCTGGAGGCTTCCCCTGGCAGAGAGCTCGTTAGTCGGGGCCAGCACCATGCCAGGGGAAGCCCCGGCAGGTTCTGGAGAAGGGACCAGATCACCCCCACACAGGACAACAGACAAATTCCCACGGTCTTCAGAACACAGAGTAAAGCAAATGGGAAGCTGCAATTCCATAATTCATATAATCCCTGAGAAGCCCTTAACCCGCCCCCAAATCACCACCCTAATGCTTTTCTCCCCCATTAATGACTCCCCAACCCAGCACCCCACCCTTCAGAGAACGACCACCCAAATCTGCCCCTGGCCCCGGCCAACACCCCTTCCGATACCCTCACCTCCAGAGGAGGATCCCCTTTCCCAGGAAATCTTGACACAAGCGATAGTGTTTGGAGAGTGAATTCCTTTCAAAGTAACCAAGACAAGCGATGGCGGTAAAGCCCTTTACCTAAAGCCAAACCAGAGGCTGGCACTACGGAGCCCAGCAAACCAGCCGATGGCCGGTACGTTTCACCCCCACCCCCACCCCCCCCCTTTCATCTCATCAGAGGTCTTAAAATCTTACAGTAAAAGGTGTACAAAAAAAGAACGGAGTCCTGTTAGGATTCTGCTGGAGAGTATTGCTCACACTGCGGCACCAAGTCCAGGACCTGGAGCTGCTCCTTGGAGCCAGGCTGCAGGCGGCAGCCAGGTTCAGCTCGCGATATTTACATATTATACAGGAGGAAAAAGAAAACCCCACATAAAACTAAACCTAGGAAAAAAAAAAAAATCTTTCAGCTGTAAGGATAGTGTTTTTCACTTAGCAAAATATACATTTGTTTTGTTCCATAGCGATGTCCAACGTTTTCGGATCCTTGGAGTTTCACACTTTTCAAAGCCTCACATTTACAAAACAGAAACAATTAAAAACAGTTTCTTTAAAAAAAATAGAAATACATCAGTTCCTCTCAGCCTTTGCTCTCTCTGTGTCTCTTTCTTCCCTTCAGAACTGCATTCTTATTACATACCGTGCTTTAAAAACACTGACGACAACAACAACAGAGTTGAAAATATTCAAAACAGTTTCAAAGCCAAATAAAAATACTCCTCAATAAAAACTACCTAACACAATCACAAAGCCAATTCATAAAATATACCTACTAGCTCGGGAAAGAGCAAACAACAAAAAGAAGGGGTAGCCCCCCCAAAAAAAGATAAAAAAATAAAATAAAAAAATAAAACTAACAGCTAATAAAATAAATAAAAGAAGAATCGGTGGGCTGGGGGCAGGGAGGGGGGAAGCGTAAACCGTCGGTGGTTAGTAAGAAAGCGAGATGATCTCCTCGGGTTCAGTCCAGTGTGGTCTGGTCAAAGGGAGAGATCAGGGCAGGGCGGCAGGAGCCTGGCAGCCAGCCGGCAGTGTGCAGTTTGATTCAAGAAAAAGGTAACCTTGGCTCATCCCCCGAGGCTCACCAGATCCTCCAGCCGCTGTCCTCGGTTAGGTCACTGGGGAATCTGCAGGACACAGCAGGGGAGGGAAGCGACAGGATCTAGAGCAACCAGCAGCTTCTCTCCTGGGATTTTCTTCCAGTGTGATCTGACAGAAATACCCGATACCCAAACTTGCCCCAACACAGACTTGCTCTGCATCTCGCTGGCACAGCGATAGGGCATGGCAGAGATGCTTCCATCGTTAATGGCAACGCACAGGCCTGGGAAACAAGGCCCCACACACTGTGCAGCCTGCCTGCCTGGACCTGTGGCACTCCTGCCCCCGGGAGGCCCGTGATGTAGCGGGGTCCAGCCATTTCTCCAGCACTCAGCTCAGTGCAGCCCTGCCAGGCTGCCACGGGCTCCTGTCTGGACACTATTCCCCGCAAGTTTTTGCCCTTGTTTTTGAAAAGTTGTAGGTTTTTTTAAAACTTTAAGCCAGCTAACTTCAGCCACATTTGCAAAGCAGTTCCCCCCTCAGGCACATCTGAGGACCAGAAACAGAACTGATCAGACTCAGATTTTCTTTCTGCCCTTTTCCCAGGAAGGAGAGGAAAAACCTCACTCCCCAGACACAGTGGTCTCAGTAGCAGCGAGAACAACCAGCTACATGGAGGAGATTTCCCCAGCCACGCAGGTAAGCTAAGCTTGTCTTTCAGGATCACCACTGGGTTGTGATTCTGGCCAACCCTGCAGACCTTTCCTCTATCAGTGCTCCCATTTTTTTCCCGTTTGCGCCCAGACACTAAGCAATCTCTCCACAGCGCTCCCAGCCTGGGTAGCACAAGGTAAGAACCCAACCTGCCAAGCCTCTGGTGCAGAAGAGAGCCCCAGGCTGGCCACAAGACTCCTCCCACAGGCTGGGTCAGGCCAGCGAGCCTCACAGCGGCATCCACAGCTCCTGCAGAGAGCCTAAGCACAGGGGCCAGCTCAGAACTTCCTGCCTCTCGTTACCCATTCCTGTTCAAAGCTCTCTTACCTCCTGCCTCCTTGGTCCCCAGCTTCAGTGATACCCATTGGTAAAAGCTGTTGCAATCAAGGGACCCTGTGAAGAACGAGTTAAAACACCACTCTTAAGCAACCAAAAGAAAAGTGAAGGAGAACTACTACCACAACAAATTCAGTCACATCCCAGATGCTGGGAAAGCTGGTTTCAGTTGGAGATGCCAGGTCTAAAGAGCACATCACCCTGCGGGACACTGTGTTAGGGCCAAGAAGGGCTCTTGGAAAGTCTGTGCCAGATCACAGAAAGGTCTGGAGATCGGGACCTTGAGTGGTGGCCACACAGAGCCAGCAGAACCCAGGGATGTGGGCTCCAAGAGCAGTCTGGGGCTCAGCGGTGGCATGGCAGATGCTGCCGTGGGTGGTATTTCTTAACCAGAAAGCAGGCTGTGGGCTGAGAAGGGGCCACCCACTGCTGCCAACCTCCATCGCCACGTGGAGATGCAGCCCCTTCCCCTGCATCTCCACTTCCTCCTTGCCACTCTCCATCGTCCTCCCCCTGCGCAGAGCCTGACAGGGAACACTCACTCCTAGGCTGTGGCCGAAGCCGGTGCTCGGGGCTGGACTGGCAGCGCTGATGTAACTGCTGACCCCTGAGTCCTGGTTGGCGGCTCCATAAAGCTCTGCCATCGGCCCAGGGCTGGTGGTGCCCAGAAATCCACCGGTGCGACTGGGGGTGGAACCTACGGGAGGCAGCAAAACTACAGAGTGAAGATCCCAAAAATGCAACCCCGTCCCACCCCCCTCCCACAGCCCATCGCAAACCTCCGTGACAGACACCGCGCTGGGGAGGAAAGTGGCAGTTACCTGTCCCTCGCACCACAGCTGCCGCAGCCGCTGCTGCTGCCATTGGTCCATACGCAGTGAGGGGGATTGCTGAAAAAAGAAGGAATAGGCATCTCAGGGGCACTGTGGCTACATGGGAAACTCCTCAGCAGGAGCCTTTATTCTCCACTGCAAAATACCAGACCCACACAGACATATCAGCTTAGTGCATCACACAGGACATCCAAGGATGACAACAGAGGAGTGCACAGCCTCGCACTTAGTGGTATCCTTTTGCACAGCGAATATCTGGGGGAACTCACTAGCCATGCTCTGCTAAGCCCACCCCCTGCAGCAGCTGAGGGCATGACGTGGAAGAGCTGAACCAGAATTGGGCAGTATCAGATGCATCCTGTCGCTACTTAGCTTGCAAGATGCAGTTAATCTGAAACTACAGATGCAGATTTTGGCCGTAAATGTGGAGAAACGCAGCAGCTCAGGGACAGCAGCTGGCAGCTCAGTGTCCTGAGGCTCAGCCTGTCTTCTCTGTCTGTTAGTACTATTCTTGAATAACAGTTTAATAGCTTCTTTCTCCCTGTTTCTCTACTCTTCTCAAGACGCACCCACCATCCTCCCCACTCTGAGTTTTGCTCCTGAACTGCTCAGCCCCTTGCTGTTCATTGTAGAAGAGCAGGAAACATACCTAGGGAGCAGGAACTACAAACGGCTTAATTAAACCAGTAAGTCTTAATTTATATGTAGCAGTTCTAATTCCCAATTCTACTGCCACAGGCATTCAGCCCTCGGGGCAGGAGGCATCTAGCCAGTATGCTTCTCTTTGCCCTTAAAATGACTGGGTCAGCATTTCATGCTTGAATGTGAAATTCACTGTGATTCTGTTTAGAGCACCATAAAAAGAGGTCAGAACAAATCAATCGCGTTAAGGCTGAAACCCAGACTAGCTTATAAGGGAATATTTAGTAGCAGGCACCAGCCTGTTTCAAGCAAACGTCATATGAGGCTTATATCTGGGTTAGCCGCTCATTACGGGCCCTGGGCCAACGTGAGCATGTTGCTGCTTTGCGTCACCCCCAAAGATGCTGTTCTGCGGAGGAAAGGCTGTGGCAGCCACCCTCCTACCCCATCATTGCTTCAAGTCCCTAACATGCAGCTGAATGAATGCGGTTTTACCAAGAAAGGAGGCCAGGTCTTCTCAAAAAATCTCCAGTTCTTTTTCCAGGAAAAACCCTTCTTGCCTTTGCAGTCTGTCTACTGAGACACCAGGTTTGTGTTGTGATGACAAAGCACCTGCATGTTAGCTCCCTGCGTGCTGGAGCAATCATCCCTGCTTGTGCCATCCCCTCATCTCAGTCCCACTTGCCAAGCCCATAAAGCGCAGCCCATTTACGCGCGTACATCCACTTGAAGGCACAAGGGCCCTCGAGCACTGCACAGCTCGCTGGGCCTTTGTAGGAACGAAGGGGGCCCTGCCCTTCATGGGACCAACTCCAGCCTATACATGGGAATCGCAGCTCTTGGCCTAGCCAAGAGGCTGCACAGGGACTGTTTAACAGTAGGTAAGCGTAACGGGAAGGGAAGAATGCCACGATCCCCAGCTGGTACTTCAGCGAGACACTCAGGACTGTAAGCTAATGTGGCACCCAGCCAGGCCAGCAGCATTAATAACTTCTTGTTGTACAGAGCCCTGGTGCACCCCAGCCAGCAGTGACAGCCAGGCCCCAGGCGATTCACCTCCGCTAGGAAAAGGCACAGTGCAGCCAGGGATGGACCTTGGAGGGAAAAGCACTTTTGCCAAGTCACCAACATTGCTCTACATATTTTATGGGTTTTGCTGAAAAACACACATGTAAATAAACAACTGGACCCACAGTTCCTTTGCTTGGTGACCAAAGGGCTCAGAGGTGGGGGTCGGGTGCATATGCAGTTGCACACATGGTGTCAGGGAAGGGTTTTATTAAGAGGGAGCCAGGATTTGGTCTCCCCCTGCCTTCCTCAGGGCAATTTGTTCAGTGGTGGCTGCCAACCTCAGCATCCTCAGGACGGAGACTCCCTGAGGATCAACACAGTTCTGTGCAACAGAAACGCCCTTTCAAGCCTGTTGGTACTAATAATTCCAGGAAAGCTTCTCAGGAAGCTTTTCCACACCCCCATTGCAGAGAGATTCAAACCCTGAAACAGTTCGGGGCAAGGAAGCGCTGGAGAGGAGGAACACCACGGAGATGAGATGGCACACGGGGAGCAGGACGCTACACAAAGCTGCTTTTCTACGACAAAAATCATGGACAGGACAGAGCTGGGGAAAACATGGCCATGGAAGGGAAAGTAGACAGGAGGAGCATCACCTAGGGAGAGCACACTGCACACAGTCCAAGGGCTGAGGATCCAGAGGGTATTCGCACTGTGAGGACACTGAGCCAGGACTAGTCCCTGAAGAACGGTCCTCTGCCCCCATTTCATTCCACAGTTCCCTACAACCACTGCAGGACTTTGTAGAGTCCCACCACGCTTACTTCTGCCCAGGAAGCCTGTGTGGGAGTAGCTGGGGAGCTGCGCCACCCAGAGTGGGGAGAGCATTCCCTGCTGCCCCTCCTGCACAGGGAAATGGGATTAGGGTAACCAGGAGTGTCCCCACACCCTCTCCCTCCTCCCAGCACTCCAAATCTCATCCTTGCAGCAGCTCAGGTTAAGGTCATTTGTAGACCTTTAAGAAGTCACACTGCTCGCTGGAGTTTTCCGTATCTGGTTTACACCCAGCCTAAGGCGAGGAGCTAAAACCAAGGCAAGCAGCAGGAAACACCATCTAAGGATTACATGCCTTCATTTAGTTTGACCTGCATTGCCCTTCTCAGAGGCAATACACATGGCTCTGATTGCCTCTCCATCTTTCCAGCCCCAGCTTTGGATGGAGCTCGTACAGATGGAAGAGGAAATAAGGAACGTTTCCAGTCTAACTGCGCCAGGCTGTGGAGCAGCAACACCACTGGAACAGCCCAAAGCCCCCTTCTCCCCTTCCAGCTTGTGAGTTTAGGAAATGAGCGGGACTGACCTGTGAGCTCAGGGAGGACGGGGGCACTCGGGAGAGGGGTCCGCTCTACACGGAACTCTAAAAACGAAATGCAAGACAGCTTAGGAACTCATCAAACGCCCCGAGGGAGACCCCGCAGAGAGACGGCAGCGGGGTCTGCTGGGGGAGCAGCCTGCAGCCAGACTGCGACCAGGTCAGTGCCTTCTTTAAATTAATTTATAACTGGTGCTGAAAGGTGCTGGACTCCTGCCCTGGAGACTGAAAGGATCCGTTTATACTTAGAATAAATCTGGCCAAGGCAGGGCAAGTGCAAGCTTCACTGTGCAGCCTCAGGTCTGCCCTGGAGCACCGCTCTGCGACCCATCCAATCTGACCTCTGGGCTTCAATGCCAGTGGGTGCTCAGTATGTGCCACCCTCATCTGGGCACAGGTTTACAATGAGGCACTTGAAGCCCCTATGACTGAGACCCATAAACTGGATTCACAGAGAGCTTCCAGACAGCTAGGAGGCAACAGCAACTTTCAGCCACAGTCAGCCTGGGCTCGCCTCAGGCAAAGAGGAAATTTCCCGTTCCCAGCCCCTAACATCAAGACTTCATATATAAACCATCACACTCAGGGACGGAGTAAAGGAAGGGATGCTCGGAGTTGCCACTTCTCTAGAAAATAGCAAGACAGTCTTTTCCTTAAGTGTGTTCTGCCTTGTTCCCTTGCCTCGCAGGGAACAGGAGGAAGAAGAGGCCCCAGAAAGCTCAGAGCAGCTGTGGCACAGCAGGCTCCAGCCATTGATCGCAGAGTCCATGTTCTGAGCACATGGTGACGTAGGGAACTTGAAACCACCCAGTTTGAGGGGGATCTGCAGCCCACCACCCCAGCAGATATTTTCTGGAGGCTGTGAGTGGTCCAGGCGCTGTTCAGAACACAACTACAGTGTTGCAGGCGCCTGCGTTTTGGGTGCTTAGGAGTTCCCTGGCCCATGGAAAGCCACGTTTTAAAATCCCGTGCTACTTTCAGAGCGGTGGCAACTCTGGTAAAGAGAGACAGACACACACAAAGGCAGCGAGACAGGCAGAGCTGCAGGGCCCCTTCTGTGTCACAGCAGCAGCCCTATGGAGGAGGCTAACATAAAGGGCGTCAGAGACGCCTTGGGCTTTTCCTGCCACTGGACTATGAGGATAATCCTAATGAAGGACAGGCTGTTCCCACCTATTCCAGGGCTTCTCCCCTCCCCCTTCCACATCCGTCTCCAATTTAAAGAAAGACCAAACAGGGGAAAGCATGAAAGGGGGCAGAGCCTGGGTCACGGATCATGCCAGGGACTCCCATCACCGGAAGGCAGACCAAAAAACCCAGCAGGGAGCACCACTCACCAGGGAACTGGTAAGTGTAGCCAGGTGCAATGCCAGTGTAACTTCGACTCGCGTAGGTGGCAGCTTGGAAGCCTGGATAACCTAGGGGAAGACAAAAGGGCTTTGTTACTGCAAGCTCACAGGGTCCATGTCCTTAGTGCCTGCCTGCTCAAGAGCAGCATGACCATCAGTGCTAGAAAAGACAAACAGGGCTAATAGCAGAAACCCCAGGAAATTGCTGGCCGAGTCTGCACACATGCAAGTCTGCAGAAGAGTTTTAGCAGGTCCATTTAATTCTTTCCTGGCTCCAAACATGTAAGGGCATGGAGGTTTCCTTCTCAGAAACTCATGGCTCTGCAGACTAAGGCTTTCTGATGCATCAGCTGGATTTGCAAAACAGGAGGAGATCAGGGAGGTGGGGGCATTTGAATGGCTGAATAGCTCTGAGTCACTTGTGCACTAGAAGTGCTGGCGAATGCACGCAGAGCGCTTCTTCCTGGCGCCGGGCAGGAAGACAATTCCTGCCATTCCCCGGGAAGCTGACCACCTATACAGAACAAGCCTGTGAGAACACAGGGCATTGACTCAGAGATGAATATTTGATTTGCGATCTCCCAAGACGTGAGTACCTGGATTTCCCAGTGACTCAGCTTGAGCCTTGCCACTATAAAATTCAGATGGCTTAGAAAAGGCAAAACCCAAAACCACAGGCTGGAGATTTATTTTCCTTCAATAAGTCAAGTGCAAACATTGGGGAAAAAAATGCCCTTTTTGGGGTTCTGTTCAGTGACTAACTGCTACTCAGCAGGCCTAGCAAGGAGAGCCAGGCTGAGTACACCCTGCCCAGTAACACCAGTGATGATCCTGCACAAACAGCGTGCTCTTGGTTTGGCTCAAGCCTGGCTAGAACAAATACAGGGAGGGAGAGAAACCAGGAAAAGCACCCGTGCTGAAGGGATCATGCCTGACTCTCAGATCCAAGCACAAGGGTTTGTAGACCTGGAAGCAGAGGCTACAGAGGACTTTTTCCTTCTTTTAATCTTGTATCTGAACACGTATGCCTCAGAATCATGGACAGACATGAGAACCCAGGCTGCTTGTCACCAATTTCTCCTTACAAGACAGTCCCACAATAAGTGTACAGTTTTCCTTGCAATACCAGATACTTGCTAAGAGTGGGGGAACAAAGTGAGACAAAGCTTAACTAGAACTTTAAGGGCATTTTATAGTCTTTAAATGGCACTGAGGACGTGGATGAGGCATGAGGATATGGATCACTGTTTCAATTAGAAGCTCGGGAGCTCTTTAATCAACTAATTCATCAGAAAGCCTGTAGAAGCGTGGGAGGAAGATGCCTGAGCACAGATTACTCCACAGTCGGTTCAGCTATGTAGTTACATCGTATTCCACGAGAGCGATTAAAGAATTACAGTCTACATGCTATGGTACTGCAGGACCGTTAACAGAGTTGCAGAGGGCCAGAGCTGCCCAGCACATGGCTGTGCACGGCCAGCTCTGGCTGTCACAGGGCAGCAGTGACAAGTTTGCAGTTTTTCCAGGTGCCACCAGAGGGCAAGTTGTGATCGCAAACAGGTCCCGGCACCCCTCCAGCGTCCCCAGCCCTGCACCAGGGACAGCTGCCCTTGGCCGCCCTGCCCGCTCCCGGAATAAAACCTCTAAGCTGCTGCCTGGCACGACCGGGCGCTGGGGAGGAGATCTGTCCTTGGGCTTACCCAGCATGCCGATCCCGAGCATGAAGGCATCCATCCCGTAAGGCATGACTCGGGACCGCCCTCGTGCCGAGCCCGTTGGGGACATCACCTCCTTCGGCTGGGCTTTTTTACACTCCACCTGCCACAAGAAAGTGAGGATCAGGCTCGGCTGACACCAGCACACAGCGGTGCCACAGAGCCCAGGGCTGCGGGCTGTGACAGCAACCCCCAGCCCCAGTCACGGCCAGCAGCCCATCCCGCTGTCCTTCCCTGGCATCCCTGCCTCTGGCCTGCACGCTTCCAGCCTTCCTCCTCCCTCTGCCCACACCACAGGCAATGGGGAACTCAAACACTGCTTTTCTCCTCCTGCAGCTGCCCTCGATGCTCTGCCTGGCCCTGCACCAGGGCCTCAAAGCCTAATTTTCTTCATTTCTGGTAAAACCTGCTCCCTTCACAGGCCACCAAGAGGTTTTGAGTAATTTCAAAACCTTCACATACTGCATAATTCCTCGTTACAGTTAGCTCTTCTCCTTGAAAGCTCGGTATTGTGCTGGTTCACCTCCACACTGCGAGTTTCTTTCCCAGACAAGCTGCTGTGATTTGGGGGAAAACACTCAATCCAATTCCCCACTGCAGAGGAAAGTGTGTTGGGACCCTACCCCTATGCCACTGCCCCACTCTGTCCCATACCTCTGCCCCTTCTCCCCCACGTCCTGCCCCAGACACTTACCATTTTGTTGTTGATCTCATGGAAGTGGATTTCACAGACTTTTTCCACAATGTCTTCGCTTTCAAATGTGACAAACCCAAACCCTGAAGAAAAGGCAAAACTCCTCAATCAGGTCAGAGCTCTGTGCAGTTTGCACCTGCTACCCACATCCTTTTATTCGCAGAAGAGAAGGAGCCACAGGCTTCTAGGATGGTACAATTGGCCCTTTCTAAAACGGCTGTCACTCATCTTCCCTCTCCAGCAAATCCTGCTTTTATGCACAAGAAGAACAGGACCATCCCCTTACAGATTCCCCTTTCCTCCTCTCTCTGTGCTTCCTACCCTCTCTGAACCCAACTGCTCTCAAAACCAAGTATTTTTTTCTTACCTTTGCTAATTGCAAAGCAAACCACATGGTTGATACTGCTGAGGAGGATCCCAGCAGACACTCACACAAAGAGGGTTGGTAGAGAAATGAACAGCTGCTTGCCAGGACATCACCACCCTCACTAAACGCACCCCACCAGCAGTAACGCCCTGTGCGTTTCCTCACCAGTCATAAAGCCTTGTACAAGCAGGCAAATACCAGCAATGCAGTTGTACAGAGCAAGACAGATATACACAAGCAAAGCGATTTGCAAAGTTTCACTAAAGTAAGGTTAGTATCTGGAGTAGGACAGGACAGGGTGTTCCTGGCCCCTGGCCCACGCTCACACATCCTTTCTCTCACCAACCCCTTTGCTGACAGTTTTGGCAAAGACCAGCTCTGGTGGACAGGCTAAACTCCTCTCAGCTGATTGCAGCCGCTTCCGGAAAACTGAGGCAGGTGGGAGGATGTCTTTAAGCTTGCCTTACAAGCAAGCTGGGATTAAGCACAGCTTTCCGCTGGCCAATTCCATGGTGCTGTAAAATAACTTTTAAAAACAGACAGGGATCTGCTGCTCAGAGCCCCACTTTTTCTCCATCCTGCCAGAAAAGTTTCTCCATAAACTCCTCAGTCTGTCTATACCCAGGCAGTTTCACACCATTCACCTCAACACCCATGAGCAGAGGGGCTTGGGAGCTCACGAGCAAAACCCTGACACTGAAACCAGTCCCGAGCCCCATGAGACCCCCACTAGACCTGCTGCGCCCTGGGCAGAGCCCCATGCTGCCCACACAGCGGCTAGCGGCTCTTCCCGCTCCTTCCAAAACGCCCGACAATTCTTCTATTGACTAATGACTGGGAGGCATCATGCGAAGAACAGGAGTTAACACTTCTTCCCTTTCAAGATGAAGCCAGAACAACATCCTAGGCCAGGCAACCAGTGTACATCCAATGGCTTTAGAAAAAAGTAAAAACCTGAATGCCACACAGTATAGAGAGAGCAGAAGGGAGCGTTCCCTCACTGATCTGGGGGCAGAGGTGCTTGGAAGTGCTTCAAACAACACACAGACATGAGAGTGGCCCAGCACGGGGCTGCTACTGGCCCTGATTTGGAAGACGCTATAGCTAAATTTGCAGGTTAAGTTGTTGCCAGTAAATCTCTGAGCTGGTGCAATGCTTGCTGCTGTCGAGCCCTGCCACGCCACTGGGTAGTCAGTCTGAAGACTCACCGGGAAAGCGGGAGGCAGGGATGCCCAAGGGTGGGCTGCGTCCAGACAGTATAAATATTACAGCCTTGCTCCCATCCTGTAACCAAACTCCACCGACAAGGCTCGGGTAAGAAAAGGTGACCTGGGAGCACAAGTGGGCTCCAGGCCGAGGAAGGGGTGAGAGGCAGGCACTCTTCAGGCTCTCGTGTCAGCTTTCCCAGAGCTCAGATTACTTGGGACAAGGTAAGACACACACTGTGGGCTGGAGCCACAGAGGTAAGTGGGCAGGGGAGGGGGCCGCCTCCTCTCACATATCTGCAACTCGGCGAGTTTACAGCACAGGAAACGCACTGGACAAAAGCCCTCTGTGCTGCAAGGGACGCTGGTAAAGGATGCAGATGCAAAAGGATGGGGCGACTGGAGGCAAGATAAAGAGCAGCTGCGACCCGCATGCCCTGCTCCTGGGATACTAACCCCTCCCTACACAAGACAGGAGGCAAACCCTCTGCAGTTCCCTCTCCTACTGCCAGAAGGCTGCTCTCACCTCGGTGTCGGTTGGTTGTCTTGTCGAACATCAGCATCGCGTCGTCCACCTGCAAAGACAAGGGCTCAGATCAGATCATTACTGTCGCCATGAGCATCCTTCAACTCATTTGCACAGAGCTGCCCCTCCCCAAACCAGAGGGGATCAAGACAAGACCTCTCGTCCCCAAGAAGGAAATGGGGTGTGCACATATACGCACATCAGCTTCCACACCAGGCACACCCCCTTGCCACAACCAGCATGGTCCCCCCACCAGCCCGGGGCAGGTGCTGCAGAGCTGAGCCCCCTCGGCCCGGCCCCTGGCAGCAAGCGGCCCCGATTGTTTGCCTGCGGCTCCAGCCGGGGGGCAAGGAGCAGGGAAGGCATTGTTCCCAAATCCCGGCCTCAAAGGAGAGGAGAATTAAAGGGGGGGGGAGAGAAGCAAAGCTGGAGAGGGGAGAGGAATAAGGGGCCTCCCAGCGACAGGGGAAGCGGAGGCCTCAGACAACAGAGCCTGCCTGGGAAAGCTGGGAAGCGCCCCCGCCCCCACCCCAGAGGAGCCTTTCCTCTAAGTGAGGTTTCCCACTGCTGGAGGCTGTAATTAGAGCAAATTTACTGCAAGGCCTGAGCAGGGCTGCCTTCCCGGGGGGAGGGGCGGCAGGATCCCATCCCCCAGCCGGCCTGGGGCTGCTCTCCTCCCTGGTGAGCACATCACCGCCTGGTGCCACTTTTTCCCCCATCTTCCCGCTGGGTGTTGCCTTGCAGAGGCGCATCTGCACCGCTCCGCAGGTCAGGCCGAGTGGGGTTAAAAAATACACTTCAATCCCCTCCGTGTAAGCTCCAGTGTAAACCTGTCCCACTGACCCATCCCTCCTCTCTAATACCACTGCCTTAATCCGATTATGAAACTGGACGTGCAAGTGCTCAGGGGAGGTGGCG
This sequence comes from Charadrius vociferus, assembly GCF_000708025.1. Classification (NCBI taxonomy): domain Eukaryota; kingdom Metazoa; phylum Chordata; class Aves; order Charadriiformes; family Charadriidae; genus Charadrius; species Charadrius vociferus. The sequence continues at coordinate 899,542 of NW_009649175.1, read as the reverse complement.
GCAGTCTCCGGCCAGCAGCTGCCCCGGCCCTCCTCCTCCTCCTCCATGCAAGACAGCCGTTCCCCGAGCAGCAAGCCCTGTGTGCCCCCAACTCTGTAGGATTACTCCCTTGCCTCATCCCTGGGAAGCATCTGCATTGCTGCCTTCTCCGGAACAGCCCGCTGGTGAGGGCAGAGCACTGCCCATATCCCAGCACTGGCAGCCACAGGCTTTGCTCATGGAGAGCCTGCAGCCCTGGTCAGGGAAGGGAGGAGGCTCCTCGCCTCAGCCCCCTAGGACAACATAGGACAGCCGGCTCCTCCTCCGTGCCATGAGGATGGAAGGAGGCCTTGCTAACGTTTCCAGTGCTGTCATGAGCAGAGATCATCTTTGATGCCCTTGGGCTTGTCCAACATGCCCACCCCACAAGAGTGAGATGAGACAACAGACAACCTGGCTCCGACTGCTCCTGCGCTCTTCCCATCCCAGCTCAGCCTCCCTCGGCCAAGTCAACAAACACCTGAGAAACGTGCCAGGCATCCAGTCAGAGCCATGGGGGATGTCAGACTTCACACATACCCGAAGCAATTCTTCAGCAGCTTCCCCAGACACAGCCAAGAAGCTGGGGGCTGGCAGCAGCTCACCACGCTGCCATTCCCCATCGCCGCTCCCTCCTGCCCCTGCACCATTTGCCCTCATGGTGCCAGCACAACTGTGATGTGCTGGGGGGAAACCTGATGTGGCTTAAAAACATTTCAAGAAGTTTTACTGTCTGCTTTTGTTAATTTTTTAAGCTAGATTTATTTCCCTATCCAGTTCACAGGAAAGGCTGGGCATATAGCTGTCCTCCTCCCCAGTAAACACTGGGAGAAGGCTGTGTCAATGGCACTCTGTGGCGGTGCCACTCCCTAAGACTTCAACTCAGGTAGCCGGACCCCACAAACCCATCACGATGACAGATGGGCATGAGAAAGAAAAACCCAGTGGGGACAAGCACAGCCCAGCTGCTGACTTTGTCCCATCAGCCCCAGCAACAACCTCTTCTTTGCAGAGCCTGGTAAGAAAGAGCAGCTGCAAGTGGCAGAGCCCAGCACACGTCCACATGCAAAACCACCCAGCAGCAACGTCCTGGGCAGCAGCCATGGCCCTACCATGATGCTCAAGCACTTGGTGCTGGGAGAAGTGCAACCGCTTCATCCCAAACCCCACGCCCTACGCCAAGAGGAGAGCTGCAGCCTTCCTCCATCTGAGCTTTTTCCTAAGTTTCTGCTGGTGCTTTAAAAGCAAGTGTTTATCCAGCACCCAAAAACATCTTGTGAAAACATATTCGAAAGCTGTTTCCTGACACGAGCTACATCTAAGATAGATAGATAGGTAGCTAGGTAGGGAGGTGTATATACACGTATGTGAAACAGCCTCACCCCACTCAATTCCAGAGCCCAAACTCTGTGTATAACTACAACTAGTGTTTTTTATTGCTAACAAAACCCATGCATGAACATCTACTCATCTCCTTCCAAAGCAACAGGTGAGATGAGTTGGGCGGTCTCAGACAGCACAGGTCAGATAAAGCAGGTCCCCACAACCCGGGGGGGATGCGGAGGCAGTGCCGGAGCCCAGAAAGGCGATCAGGACAGGCTGCGGACTAAACTGTGCTGCGGAGCTGGGAGAAGGGCCTCACCTGTGTCCACAGGGAACGGCCATTTCCAGCACCCTGCCCAGGCCGTGTGGCCTCACCCCCAGATCCCACCACCTTCCCCTGGTGTGGAGCTAGGGGAGGGGACGGCGACTGGGCCGCCTGAGCTCTCCCTGAGGCCCAGCGCTCCCCAAACACCCGGGCAAACCCTTCACCCTGAGGTACCACGGCCGGCTCCCACCAACCCCGAGCCCGCAACCACAACCAGCCATGAGTGGCAACCCCCCGCGGGCAGCTATTGTGGCG
>NW_009649175.1:882807-897092 GCF_000708025.1 Charadrius vociferus | reverse complement strand
AAAACACAAAACACAAACAGGGCTGGTTTGCGGGTCTGGGCCCTCCAGCGGGACAGGAGCGGAGGTGGCATCTCCAGCCCCACTGGTTGGCAGAGACAAAATGGGTCAACTGCCCAAGAAATGGATGTGGGAGAAGGCTGTGGAAAATAGCCCTTAAAAGTTTCAGAAACACCCCTAAGTTCATTTTTAATAGGGCGTGGAAATAATGCGTGATCATAACCATACTTTAACAAAGGCTTTTTTTCTGGGTGAATTGTCTTTCTCCCTATTCTCCCCCGTCCCCCCCTTAAATAAATATTTGTTTCAATTCTTTAAACATAGTCAAAGAAGCAAATCACTTTACTAGAAAACTGTTTAGCTTAGTGGTCAAGGCTCCCTCCCAGGGAACGATTTAACTTGCTGGTCCAGGCTTCAGTTATCCAACATTTGAGGTTAGAAGTTCAAGGTTTGTTAATTTTGAGGGATGATGTCTCTCCACAAGGGTCAAAAATGTCCAGGAAAGAAGCGAAGGTCCCAAGAGCAGCGACTCTTGCTCTCTAGGTCCGTCCTTCCCAAGGGACCCCACCACAGGAGACAACTTCTTTGGCAGCTACTTGGCAGTCCGGGGTTACGTACCACCGCCCTGAACCTTAAACCCAAGCTGTCCAGCATCACCTCTCAATTCTGTCTCCAGTGGTTCACTCGAGCTTTGGAAAACCAAATGGGAGTGGAAGAAAGACAAAGGCTTTGGCTCAGCGGAGGCAACGCATTCAGAAAGTGAAAAAAGGTTTGTCCCTGTGGAGGAAAATTGTGTAATCCTCCATGGATTTGCCACCACTGAGACCTCCTGCGGCAGGGCAGCAAGCAGCACCTTCCCAAAACGGGGAGACAGCCCCTTCTCAAATCAGCACCTGGTTTTGATGAGAGCAGCATGGTGGTGACAGGAAGGGAAAGTGACAGTCACAGGTTTCAGAGACTCTCCATCAAAGCAGCCCTCTGCCTAGCCAACACATTCAGGTGTACAGATATAATATATATGATATATATATACATTTCATACCAAAACAGAATGTGGTATGATCCACCTGGCCTTGGCAAAAAGGCCTGATTTTTTTCAATGGCTTAGTCCCACTCTAACATCTTTCAGCCTTCCTGGGACAGTCATAGGTGTCTGCAAAGGAGGAAGCCAATGACAGCCTCATGCAGATTAAAAAAATAGTAATAAAATTTCCAAGACAAGTTTGATGAGAAACGTTGGATGCACTTCCACATGGAAGACCTTGAAGAAAGTTGTAAATATTCAGGCAAAGGCTTTGCAGACAAAGGCATCTTCCACCTGAAGTGCAACTAAAGGTGGCTCAGCTGGTCCTAGAGGGAACCATGGTAACACAGTTGTAGAAAAATCAGGTAAAAGAGTAATAGCTGCTGAGTTGGCTTCAACACGGGGAACATAAATCAAAACCATCCAGAAATGACTTGGCCATGCTGTCAAGAGAGGGCATCAGCAACCCTGCGAGGTTCTTCCAGCTCCTCAAACGGGACAGACCGATTCTGGAGAGGAGGATGCACTGACCCAGAGCCCAGCTCCAGGGAGCAGGCATGCTGTGCCCGCACAGCGCCAGGAGGATCATTCTTACCCCACTCTGCAGAGCCCTTCTGAAAACTCTGGGAATGGGACTCGGCCAAAGGACAGAGCCCACTCCGTGCTACAGGTGAGCGAGACAACCTGTCCAGGTGTTCCTGCCTGCTCTTGCACCACACCGCAGGCACCTGGCAAATATCAAATGAACCACTGAAGACCTGAATGACCATTACTGCTACAGCATTTTTGGCTATCTGCCTACCAGATGCGGAGCACAGAGAACCCTTTGTTCCAGTGGCATTGTTACCACAAGCCAAACTGCCTACTGCAGCAAGAGAGGTGATCAGATTCCCCTTCTCCTCCCCTCCCCATCTGTTCATTGCAACCATGTTACGTGTGAGAATTTGCATAAATTGCCCTCTGATCTGTGGAAGAAAATCCAAAATCCAGTTTGGAAATCCACAGCAGGTTGACAAGTAGCTTTGATCCCTGAAATTTCCAGAGAGCAGCAGATTAAGGATTAATTAATTAACATTCTCCCGATCCAAAGTGAAGGCAATCGTGCCCACCATAAGCACAGGAACAAGTCTTCCTTTACAGAAATTCGCCATCAGTATCTAAAGATTCTCCAATTAGTCAGCAGGGAAAACTCATTTCATATACCCAAGTCAACCACACCATTTTTCTGGCAGGTGTACATGAATATGCATTTGTGACAGGCACGCAAACCTTCATCAAATCCAGCATCTCAGATACGGGGGTTTTCTCTTGGTCGGGACAGCACTAGAGTCTGCCGGAGGGAAGATCTCAGAACCTATCTCAGGCAAACAGTCCAGAATTTGGACTGAGTATTAGATGGCAGCCTAAAGGTCAGAATCATCCTCGGACCTCAGCAGATCTTTTTTCTTGTTTGCTTCCAGGATATTTTTAGAGAGCAGATCTCTCTCTCTCAGCACAATCTGCCTCACAGAGTGGCTGAGCTTTCATGACCGACTCATCCACATACGCAGATCACCTGGAGGCCCAGGGAGAGATGCAGACTGTTTTTAAGCACTTTTCAAGCACCCTTGGAGCCACAGCTGATTAGTGAGTCATGCAAAGACGTCATTGTGAATATATTTCTTACACTTCTGCTTCACGAAACACAAAAGCACACAAGAAAACCGTAACTTCAAAGACCTGAATTGGGTTCAGGCCCCGATTTCTTCCAGTACCTCCGCATTTCTAGTTTATGAAAGGACCAACTTCTCGCCTAATGACAAACAAAAGACTGACTGCACCAAGTTACAACAGAGGTCCACCTTGACAACACCCCCCAAGATACCAACCAACAACAGACACCTTTGGAAGAAAACAAAGACAATGCAAGGATATTACTGTAGACCCCAGAGTACTCCATCACCTTCCAGCCATTTGCGAGTCAGGGATTTCCTGAACTCAAAGAGGTGTCTGTGTAACTAAAAGACCTTCCATGAATTTGTCCCATCATTTTGGAGCTTATGCAAATTTTAGCAACAACATCCTGGAGCAAAGATTTCACAGCCTAGATAAGCTCCATGACAAAAAGACCTCATTTGTTCTGAACTTCCTATCTTGCAATTTGACTTTTTCTACCACAAACCCTTGAAAAAGAAAGATGATCTGAGTTTTTTCAGTTACAATTTGAAACAAATAACCTTACTTACAAGATCAGAGACCCAATGGCCCAAAGAAGTTACTCTGATGGACAACCCCTTTTCCCTCCCCAAAATAATACAGAACAACACGTTCCCACAGACTGAAGTAGAAAAGGAGGAAGCTGGGACTCGAGCGCCTCTGAGGCATCCTCATACATGTTGAACTAGACGGAGGACTAGCTATGCCCGAGGTGGTAGGTGCAAGACATCTTCCCCTTTCTTTTTCAGGTTTCAGTGCGGGTAGTAGCCTGAATCTAGAGAGGCTGTTGAAATACTTCCTTCTGCAGTCTAAAGATCTCCAACACCATCCAGCTTAAGCCAAGACACTTGGCTACAGATACTGTGAATGCAATTATTTTCAGGACTTCTGTCCTACAGTTGAAAAAATAATCTCCTTTAGAAAGCACGTCCATGGCCTTAGCTTGCATCTCAGAGAGATTCAAGTTTTGGAGCCAGAAGTGTTTCCTAGAGATCCCGCTATGTTCAAAGCCCTAGCAGCTGCACCTGACAAACTGTGGCCAGCTTGAGAGCACTTCTCAGTCTCCCTCGCCGTACTAAAAAATGCCTTTATATTTTCTTCCTCAGGAAAACAGCAGCCCATATTTTTCATTCACAGTTTTAGAAGAAAAAAAAAAAAAAGAAGTGATCCTTCTTTGAAGCAAACTCACACTGTATTTGGGATCCTCTTTGAAGCTTCACCTTTTGTGCCTGTTAAAACCAAGTATTTTGATGTGAAGAACTGGGGTGCCAGCCTCTCCCTTTCTTCCTTTATCCCTAAGTAATACTCGTGGATTTCCTCCTCACACATTTTCATTTTTCTTTTGCTACTTCCATTTTACAAAGCTGAGAGGTTTTGGGCACAGAAAGGAAAGAAAACAAAATAAAAATAGGAGAGCAAGTGGAGATACCAAAATGGAAAAATCAGACTTGGGAATTTTGTTTTATGAAATGGGAAACCTTTGCATCTCCAGCCCAACCAAACTTCCATTTTTGTCCTGCTAATGGACAAGAGGTGTGTTGTTTCTGACCCGAGATGCACCAATGCCAGCTACCTTGGTAGGCTTGCAAACTGCAGTTCATGGATTTAGACCAGAGAGAACATTATGATAATCTAATTTGACCTCATCTGTACTGCAGGCCATAGCACTTCCTCTCATAATTCCAACAGCACATGCATGCTTTCTTTCTGGACTAAAATGTATTTTTCAAAAAGCATCTACCATAATTTAAAGGCTTTAAGTGGTGGCAAATCTAACACACACTTAGGCTTGCGGTCTGAGGGTTACCTAGAAGATAACCTTCACACAAAACCCACTCAGGAGCCTGTACTCCCTTGTCCTCGGAAGCAGAGGACAATATCTCCCTGAAGCTGAGATCCAAACTGAGCTTGCCACTGGATTCTCAAAGATTGACTAAAACTCACCCCTAGGAACCTGGTACCTTGGTCTTGAGGAATCAAGGCAGGATGACTTGTGCTCCTCTCTAGATGCTAAGCGTTCTCATGCCTTCCTGGAAAGGAAGGAGGGAAAAGCAGCAATTTTTTTCCCCACCAGATCCCAGAAAACTGTGGGGCTGCTCAGAAGAAGGAGGAACACAGAGAAAGCCATTTCCTTGTAGGGTAAGTCCTCCAAGGAAGTTCTTTATTAACAATTCCTTTTCAGACATTCCCAATCCAATTTCATAAGAAGTACTGGCCCAAATGGCTTAGAAAAGATCTTTTTCAGAGAGGCTTTCTAAGATGAGGATAACACAACTGAAGCTTCACCACCTCTCACTTAAAGATGCCATAAATTGAGGAGATGGAAGACCACAGAGTCAGGTGCCAAGAATACCTCTTATGAAGGGTTCCTAGGAGACCTCTGAAAGCTAGGAGGCCCCAGAGTATCATAAACAAACACCAAAAGAGTCTGTGTACCAAAATCATGTTCTCCATGAGTCATATCTGAAATCGAAGGCAACAGGCTTTTCTTAGCCCTAGAAACCACAGAGCAGCGCATTCAGAGCTCAGAACCCCAGAGATGATGGACATGGAGGCTTTCCTCCAAAACACGCTTTCCCACTGATCCTGAGCATCAGCCACACGGAGCTACTGACTGGAGAGAATTTCTCAGGCAACAGTTCTCCTGGCCTTCAGTGAATTATTTGAGGCTTAGCCTGGAGGATGGTTACAGGCCAGGAGAGTTGCTTTATACAAAAGCTCTAAGGAATCTCTCCTCAGCTGAAAGGGCCAGATGAGTCAGAAAACTGCCCCAAAAATGGAGAGTCAATCTGACCAGCCCTGACCTCTCCCCACAGAAACTCCCCAGAGCCAAGAGGCCAGCTGCATCGGCCTCATGCGGCATTGGAGCGCCGGATGTTGCGCGCGATGCTGGTTCTTCGGAAATGAATTGCACTGAGCTATGCAGAACTCTCCCTTCTGCCCAGTCGCAAGAAAACAATCTGACACAACTAGTTCTTGCCAGTCTCCTGACGTCAGGACACCTTTCAGCACATGACCATTAAACAAGAGGAACACAACAGCAAAACATCCCAAAAGAACTGGAAAGTACTTCTCAAACTAGAGAAACTGTAGCTGCTTGTAAACAGAGCACTACATGACATGCTTCTGCTTCAAATTAACAGAGGTACAGTTAAGGTTAAAAGGGGATTACGCCCAAGACATTTTGTTTTCCTATCGAACACATCCATCAGCAGTGCAGAAGCACATGCAATCCTCCTTCAGTGACACCATGTAAAAGTTCTTGGGGACACAACAGAGTTTGCTTATTTCTAATAGAAAATAAAACCACACAGAGCTAACTACAAACACAGGGATTATCTGACCACTTTTGCTATTGCCACTTTCTCGTAGGACTGAACAGAAATACAAAAGAGTGCCGCTTTGCAGTCACAACAGGACATGCAGATCTGACTTCAGAAGCTGAACAAAGGTACTGAGCAAACACTTGTTCCAAACTTTCTGCCCAAAAGTTCCAATGATATGGCAAAACCGGTAACAAAACTCCCCTTCTTTCACCAATTAATGTGCCTTAACATAACATCACCCTTTTGCAGGATCTTTCAGAAGAAAACTAATAATAAACCCTTCATCCCTCACACTCTACAGTTCATGTGGCACTTTTTTCCACATCCATGATGCTACCAGCAACATCCTGGCCGGACTACCGCCCAGCAAACTGTGTTCTGTCCCTGCAGCTGGGCAAGAAGGTCCAAACAGCTACAGAATCCAACACTTACTGCCCCAAACAGCAAACGCAAGCACAACACCACCAAACGACAGTGAAACAGTCACAGTGACCTGCCTCAGAGGTGACCGTGTTCAGCACTTGGGTATGATGATCCCCTTCAGTTCTTAATCCCATTAAAAATCTTGGGATCCTTCAGCCTAATGCTACTGAGATTTCTCCTGGGGATACTCACAGCCTCCTGACAGGGAACCAGAGGGCCAAGACTGAGCCCCCTTCTATCCTCCGATTCAGTCCCCACTCTCAATTTGCACTTCTGGCTGTCAGGGACCATAGCACAAGTGACTTCCATCCACAGAAGCCCACCCTTCCCCAAGCCACCAGCTGGCACAGAAGAGCCAGACCACCACAAGGGACAGCCGTAGTGCCAAATTTTTCTTTAAACATCCAAAACTAACATCAACACTTGCCCAAGACTAAGCAGGAGAAGTTTCAGGACCAAAAGGCTTATTTTTAGTAAAGGATTACCAAAACATCAATCATGAGGCTCCGAGTTAGGAAGAGGCCAAAATCACAGGTTTGATGTTGCATCTGCTCTGTTAGGAGCGTCTACAAACCTTCCTCCAGCATTTGAACAAACTGCAAATCTGTGGGCCACAAGAGGCCTCTGGAGAGGGAAAAACTGGAAAACCATTTCCCTTAGCCCGTGTCCCACCAACTCCAGGAACAAGCACAAACACTTGTTTCAAATCATCACAGGGCAGGAGTCACTGGCTGTAGCCCCTACAAAGACATTACAGCCACCCAGCGGCTGTAACTGACCTTCAATCTACTTAAACCCGAGCAAAAGACTCACAAGCTCCTACTCCTGCCTCCACAGAAGTTCAGAAAACTCCTTTTTGCCCCAGAAGCAACAGCTTTGATCCAACGCCACTCAAGAGACTTACCTTCCCGAACTGCTCGAAATATTGTTTCACATCCTCCACAGTAGTGTTCACGGACAGACCACCCACAAATATCTTCTTCGTTCGGGTCACCATCTGGAAAAGGGAAGGACAGGAATTCACCGAATAAACCCAGAGCAAGCAGAGAACAAGACTCAAAAGGCCACTAACTGCCCTCTGCTGCCAGGAAGCGCCTGCCCCTTCGCTGCAGCTGAGTTTCCACCTTCTCGAGGCCCCCTGGCCAAAAGCGGCCAGCAGGTCTGTCCAACGCTGGACACCAAGGCACACTCTCACACCACCCCATCGTGCTTGCCAGCACCCAGCCACCACCTCCTTGTCAGACAGCCCATTACCAGCCTCTCCCCTTGCTAACCTGCTGCTGCTCTCTTGGCACCTTCACAGGGCCCTGCAGACGCGGGGCACGGCTGTCCCCTCCCCAGCCCTGCAGCTTTTCCTGCAGCCCTGCCACTTTGCACAGCCGGCCTCCCCCAGAGATGCCTGCTCTGCTTCCCAGAGCGGAAAGACGGGCAGCAGGCCTGCCAGTGCAGGTAGGCTCCCCAGGCTTCACCCTCCCAGCTCGCAAATCAGGCAGCATCCAGTCATGCATGGAATAAGCCTCATTGCAGACCCGTTCCCCAGTCACTTAAATGGAGCCCACTCAACTCCCAGTTAGATCTCTTTTGCCTTTGCAAGAAGGCAAAGAGAAGATCCCTCTGCCACTTGTCACTCACGCCGCTGGGACAAGGAAGAAAACTAACTACCCTGCGAGGGGCCATTGCTGCCAGGCTGAGGCACACCGACATCTTTTGAACCAGCTCTCCAGCTGCATCCTCCCCTTAGCTGCTTGGCTACACCCCTGCTCTCAGAGGAACACATGGTCCTAATTACCCCAAGGAGCATAGGGCTAATCCGCAGCAATTCCCTGGCTTGGAGAGCAGCCCGTTCTAACACTAAAGCACCTTCTGTCACCAAACTGCTTAATGGAATTAACCCAATTCCTACCATGTGCTTCCTGGCTCCAGTTACTCGGGATACCTGCTCACCAATTGTTCTCAGTGCCTGATCCCCCTTACTTCCCTCCCGGCACCAGTCTCCTCTTCCCTCTCTGCTTCTTGACACTGCTTCTCCCCAGCTCTTTCTCCTGTCACAGCACTTGGAATACAGACTCTAAACTTTAAAATTCCTGTTCAAGAGCAAAGTTAAAGGGAGACCCAAAGTCTAGAGGCAGTCTCCAGCCTGCTGCCGGCTCCTCAGTTAAAAGTTTCTAGCTGCACGCCTGGAAAAAGTGCCTGCAACTGTGCATTTCGATGCCAGAGCCTCTTGTAGATAAGGTCCAACACCAAACTCCTTCTGCCTTTTCCAGTGGTGAAGCACACAAGGGCATTTCCCGAAAATTAAATCCTTCTCCCCCTCTCTGACATACACCTATCCATACACACGACCCCCCTTCCACCCAAATCACGTTGCAGCATGAAGCTGTTCTGTACCTCCTAAGGCCTGAAACTTCCAGACACCAGCTGCAACCTCAGAAGGACCAAGTTCACCCTAGGCAGCATTTGTTTCAACAGCAATAACCAGTGCATCCTAAAGTACAATGGAGGGGCCTCCTGGTTCCTCCAGTGCCACATGCATCCCCAGCGCTGAGCTGCGAACCCGACAGGAGCGCACCGTAGCGCAGCACGTCACGCTGGCCATGCAGCACTGCAGCTCCTGCTCCAGGTAAGTCCTGAGCAAACTCCAGGGAGCAACTCCGCTGCGTGCACTGGCAGCCTTGCACAGAGGGACAAGATTCACCACCACGAACTTCACCCTTTGGAGTGGCAAAGGCTGCCTGCAGTACTTACCTTGGGCTGTGCTCGGCGAGGGAATGCTACCTTTGGGTCAATCTGAAAGAGATGCGGGGAAGAACAGGTGAACACACTTTTGCTGCCTATTCACAGACGCAGGGTTTCCTCCATGCGCACGGCTGTCCCTGCCCGCGTGGCACCTTGCTAAAACCCCAAAGAATCTACCTGAGGTACATAAAAAGAAGCTGGCTGCAGACATCTTTCCCTCTCGGTAAGGTGTAATCCAGGGAGACTACAAGTCCCAGCATGCAGTGGTCTGTCGCTGGCTGAGCGCTGGCCAGACGCACCCGAGAGCCCATCACATGCTGGGATTAACAGGCTGAGCTGCACCCTCCTGCTCGGCCTGCCCCTGGGTGCCCTGCATCACCAGCCTCACATTAAAAGTGCTTTCTTTTGCCTTTTTACTCTCCCCGTCCACTCCACCTACAAGCACAGAGCTCACCTGGGTAGTAAAACAGGACAGAAAAGAGACAGCGCATAAAAAGCCAAACATTTCATCCCACAAAACACAGGGTGAAGAAATACAAGAGCAGACAGGACGGCACAAATTAAAGCGAGGAGTCCTAAGCCCCACAGGCTGCAGAGGCTGTGGCTGCAGGGCAGCACGCTGCCCCTCTCCCCAGGCTGCGCTGCACACAATGACGCGATGCCTCCCCTCCGCAGGCTGAGCCCTCCATTGTGCCTGTTCAGCTTCTCTATAAACCTGCCGCCGGCCGGAGCTGCCGTCCCCGCGCCGCCATCCAGGTGCTGCACGTTCTGCTGGGCTCAGCACGGAGGAGCGTGTGCCTGTATTGGCCTCACACCACCACAAAAGCCGGGACAACACTAACGCAGCTGCAAGCCAAACACCCACGAAGCCTCCACTCCTCAGCCACCACCTCTTTCTTTAGAGCCTATTTTTACAGCAACTCCTGTAAAGTTACATCACACCGGGGATGATCCAGACCTACAAATCAGCTTACGAAGACCAGTGGCAAAGGCAAGTTTGGCTCATCCCCACACTTGGACAGGCTGCAGCTGGGAGGGCAGCCCGGAGCATCGTCCCATCGGCCCAGCAGCTCAAACAGCCCAAAAGGAAGCCGTGTCTCTCCGGCTCCTCTCGCTGCTTTGTTCAGCTTTCCAGCCTGGCCACCCTCCTGTCCCGCATCCTTTCACTTGTCACATAGCCCCGGAGTTCGGCCTCCCCGTGCCCTTCCACCAGCTTCTCTCCCTGCCTTCCCCACCTCCATCCTGACTCACAGCCTACAACATAAATAAACTCAGCACGTAAGTAAACAGAGGCAAAAGTGAAGAGCACAAATAAACTCAAAAATAAACCTCCCTCCCCAAGCTCCAAGCGCCAGCAGATTAGCATACCCTCCGGTGCCTCCCTGGGGCATCCGAACCCTCCCTCCCCTCCCTGCGCACACCCCCCCACACACACAGAGCTTCCTGGCTAGCACAGACACCCACAGCAAATTCTGAGGACAGGGGACGGCAGGAGACCAGGAGGTTGATGGCAGATAATAAGCAAAAACAATAATCTACTGTCTTTTACTTCTCAGCCAGTGTCATTCAGCTCCTGCCAAGAAGATGCTTTCAAACTCAGCAATGCTAAGCTCGGCCTCATTTTCTCATTACCCTGAGTGTGATCAACTGGGCAGAGATAACGCGTCCTCCTGGCTGCAGGGAGCAGGCAGTCATTTCACAAATTCTTCTGCACAACCAGCTATTGTTGCAGGTAGAGGGAGGCCGGGGCGATCGACTGCAGGGGCAGCCCTGGGAACACGCGGAGGGGAGCGAGTTCAATGCCGGACTCAAGTTACTCGAACTGGACTGCTCCTCGGTGGCTGGAGTCTTTCTAATTAAAGCAAAAGCACTGGTACCGTATTCCCTCATTTCTGGTGTTAAAACAAATAGCCCTGGAGGAGTTGTGTTTCAGTGTCACCCACTGACGTAATGGATCCTTTTTACAAACCTAGATAGAAATCTGCTAAGAGTAAGAGCATTCAGAACTGCTCAGATTGTATCCGAAAAACAAAACCCCAGGATCAGGCTGTGGTGAGTGGAAGTCACTCGAGCACAAACTGCTTCCACTTCACCCCACAAGGCTTTGAGGACAAGGAATCCCACTGACGTCGCAGGTGTACCAAGCGGATCGGCCGGGCTCCTCAGTAACACTCTTCAGGCCACCTATGGCACCATTTAATGGCTCAGGTCATATAACTCCTGCATTAAGCCGGCTGGTTTCAGTGCCCCAAAGCAGGCAGAGGACAGGGAAGGACCCGTGAGACCTCAGGACTGGGTTTGTTCATTCATCGCACCTCCACAGCTACTTTCGCTCCACTGCTCTGCGCTGCCTGAGAGCCGCAGATCGCTCCCTCCGCCACAAAAGACAAACCCAGCAAAAAACTCGGTAACGGCAACAAAGAAACGACAGGGCGACCCAGCACCACCAAGCCCACTCTTCAAGGCACCGGCCAGCTGCAGCTTTACAAAGTCACGCAAATCTTTTACCTTGAGACTGCAAAGCCAATTCTCATATCACGCATTTCCATAAATAACCCCGTAGGCTGCTGCTATCTAGCTTACAAACAAAGAGGAGTCTGAAAAGCACAAGGTTTCCCCGGAGAATGGGGCAAACAGCACTCGTTAGGGTAGGAAGAATCAGAAAACAATGAAGCAACAAGTTGGGCAGACACTGTCTACCAAGTGCGGCTTGCCAGGAGACACCAAGCCTTGAGAGAAGGCTGTCCTTCCAGGACACCAGGCCTTTTCCTGCAAAGTTTCATAAAACCCTAAATTAAGATTCAGATGAGTTTGTGTCATTTAACCCATGACTCACAGCAGAGCCGTTCAGCTCAGCAGGGAAAAGCCATACGGAGGCTCCATGCGGTACCACAAGACCAACCTCTCACCAGGCAAAACGCCCCAGAACATCTGACCCAGCTGAAAACCAAGCTAAATAAAAAATAAAAAGGAAGGGGGGAGAGAATCAAAGTTCCTAACAAAGGAAGGGCCCTGGCGAAACTGCCCCCATTCTCTCTGCCGCGCCGGTGGGGCAAGCGGAGCAGATGCAGCCAGGAATTTCAATGGCTGGCCGGGGCCCACGCGCCCTGCGCCACGAGTCCCTTCTGTTCTCCTGCAGCGCCCGCCCGTCCACCCCTGCCCTGCCCTGCCCGTCCCTCCCGCCCTCACGGTCCGCACGGTGGGCCATGGAGTGGCTTTGCACAGGCAGCAGCAGTGGTTCGGGGAGAAGAATGGAGACGCTGGGTTTCTACTCGCTCCTAGCCCCCAAAACGCTTTCGAGATTAGCACTACAACAGACATCCATCACTTGCCTTTCCAAGAGGGGTCTTATGCCAGCCCACAGACTCATGACGGGACTAGCTGAGCAGACACCGTGTTTACACAGGCTAGTAAAAAAAAAGAAAAAAAAAAAAAAAAAACGAAAGCCCTGGGCCCTCCTTAAAAGACTTTACCGTAACCCTCCCCCAGAGCAAAACTCACTTTACATCACTCCTGAAAGGAGGAGGGCTGGGAGTCCTGGTGACCCAGCCTCGGCCAGGAAGGCTGGGGTAGGTTTAACCGGGAGCTCCCGTGGGGAGGAAGGACCTGTGCACATCAAAGGGAGCGATCCAGGCAGTTAAACAGGAACAGACATAAATCTCGCTGCAACTCACGCTGTAAACCCTAAGAAAGGGGGTCTCGCTCTCCCGCCCTCTCCCTTCTGCCAAGATAAAGGCTAGGACGCCCGAGCCACGCGCTGGAAGAAATAAAGTTGCGCATTTGGACTCCTCAGCAGCCTGTGCCCGGAGCTGGAACATCTCCCCTCACCGTGCCACCCCCACGCAGCCCCCGCTGCTCCCCCATCCCTACCCTCACCTTCACCCTGGGGCAGCAATAAGGGAAAAGGAATTCAGGGGAAGGCAAGTCGCTAAAACTAAAGACAAGGGACCTCCCACTCAGACACCGCACCCCCACCCCCTGAAACAGCCTGCACATCTCCGGAGCGCCACAGATTTGCAAGGCAGGACCGGGCACGATACACCACCGATCCAGGAAGCCACTGAAATCTTTCTGCTGGCCCAGCTGGGGCTCATAATCAGCCTCCGCTTGCAGAGCGAGGGCCAGAGCCACGGCTGCTCCGAGAGGCTGGTGGTGGCCCACATGGGCGGGCGCTGGCCATGCTTAGAGACAATAAAGTCTTGAACCTCCATGACCGTTACAAAAACTTCGCCTGGGGAAAACGACAGGAGAGTCTCTGGGGCACGCGGCACGAAGGCTGTCTGCCGAGAGGAGGGCAAGGGCCACCATGGCTGGGGGAAGCGGGGCCTGGGCAGTGGGGGATGGCACGCCTGGGGAGGGAGCGATGCTCAGCAGCACATGGGGGGCAGGGGCAGCTCCCCTCTACCCAAACGCATCTGTTTCCTGGTGTGAATTCTCGCCCCAAAGGTGCTCCGGTGTCCCAGCTCTGAGGGGGCCACAGTCACTCCTCGGGGGAGCCTTACAACCGATGGGTGGGAGGAGACCAGGATCTGCAGACCCACGCCAGGACATCAGCCCCAGGTTGACAGTGAGCCCAGTGCTCGGGTGGCAGCTGGGCTACCCGCCAGTGAGCGGGACACAGAGGGGGCCAATTAATCCACATTGGGAATCGATAGTTTACAACCTCTAACTGGAAATCAAACACCGCAATCGACGGCTGCTCCGAGCACAGCCGCTCCACCGGCAAATGCACCCCTGAGATGAGAGAAGTCATCTCACCGTCTTGGAGTCCAGTTCATGTCTGGATTGGGCCAGGACCTTGTCGACGCCAGCCTGGTCCATGAACGTGACGAACCCGAAGCCCCTGAGCCCCGCAGCCCGGGCAGGAGAGGGGATGCGGAGAGAAGAGAGAAGGTTGGTTAAAGTGGCGGCCGGGCGGCGGCGGGGGCGAAGGGAGGCGCGGGCCCGGCCTCTCACCTGGATCTCTTTGTCAGCGGGTCCCGCATCACCAGGCACTCCTTCACCTCGCCGAACTGGCTGAAGTACTCCCGCAAGCCCTCTGCAAGCACAGCGCCCACCGTTGGGTGTCCCGGCCCGGCCCGGCC
>NW_009649175.1:870506-881574 GCF_000708025.1 Charadrius vociferus | reverse complement strand
TCTCTTCCTCCTTCAGACTGACAGAGAGAGCGAGCGGTGCCAAGCTCCAG
This sequence comes from Charadrius vociferus, assembly GCF_000708025.1. Classification (NCBI taxonomy): domain Eukaryota; kingdom Metazoa; phylum Chordata; class Aves; order Charadriiformes; family Charadriidae; genus Charadrius; species Charadrius vociferus. The sequence continues at coordinate 881,524 of NW_009649175.1, read as the reverse complement.
CCTCCCGCCACTGCCACACAAGTTCGTCCACATACTGACGGCTGCTGGAGCAGGTCTGTGCGCTCTCTGCCTCTGCTCTTGGGCAACCCGGCCCGGGCGGCTGCCGGAGCTCAGGAACAAATGAAATGCAGGGTGTCACCTGTAAAGCTAGAGTCAGGGTTGTAGTCTGTCTCCTGACTGCGCTGTGCATCGCTCTGAGAAAGGGCACTTGTTTGCATCTGTGGCATATCAGAACAGAACAGTGCACAAAACCTCTGGTACCTGCTGCTGCAAGCCCCTCTTGTTGTAAGGGGGTGTCACAGGGTCCCAGGTGTGTGTCACTGTGCTGCCAAATATTCCCCATGTGCATCTCTAGCTCCAGTCCTTCCAGCACAAGTCTCCCCTGTACTCTCTCTCACTGCCTGGAGTGAGGTATTGACAGCTCTCATGTCTGTACCATCCTCATTCGCCCTTTGTTCCCCTTCTCTTGTAACTGCTTTTCCAGGTGCCAATACACCTCATCTCCCTCCTGGAGAGGAACCAGGACACCTTTGTTTTAACAACACTTTGAAATAGTATCTTTCATTACATGAGCTCGTCCTGAGGCCTGTGGCTGTAACTCCAAGTTAAATTCATCCTCTGCCCATTAGCTCTGCCAAACCACCATCCACCCACTTCGTTTCCTCAGTCGGGTCAGTGACACTATCGTGTCTCCTGGCCCTGTGCTTGGGGCCAGGCAACACACTCAACACTTGGTAGCCACCCCTGAGAACTGAGCTATGCAGCATCCAGCTGTGGCCGTGGAGCAGGCCCAGCTCCCACTGCCACCAGTCCAGGCTGAGCTGCTTCTCCAGAGTAACCCACTCATTATTCCACAGGGCTGAAGCCACCACTTTGGGTGAAGGTACCCTGAGAGGCAGCTGGGCTGGTACAGAAAGGAAATATAAATAATGATGCACAGAGGTGGCACTGCAGCCGGCAGTGACAGGGAAGAGTGGAAGAGCTGTTTGGCCAGTGGAAGCAGTGGCGCTGAGGCAGCATCTCAGCCATCTCCCCTTGTACGTCCTGAGAAACCCAGACGGTAGCTGGGCTGTCAGAAAGCCACCATTGCTGCCTGCCACGCTGCCCAAACTCACTGCTGCTGCGCTGCCTCCTGGCACCTGCTCTCCGATTTGGACAACAAATACTCCTAAGAGGACACTAACGTTTTCAAGTCACCTGGCACAGCTTTTCATGCTCCACACTTACCCAACCTAGGCACAGTATTATTGCAAATTAAACACAAGAAAGAAAAAAATGAAAGAAGCGCTCAGCGTCAGACACACTGAAGGATAACAGCTCTCGGTTTGCTACCAGTGCATTGCTATAATTTTAAATGTGTGTTATTTATGAGCCAGATAAAGTAGAGCATTCTGAGGGGCACTACTAAAATGCTTCATCGTATCTTTTTTGCATTACACTTATTGTTTTATTCTCTTTTTCTCCATCAAAATAATATTGGAGAAGGGAGAACAGGATCAATGTGAGTTAACATCTGTGAACATCAGAGGGAAAAAAAGTGAACCTTCAGGAGGATTTGGATGAAGGATGTGGTTGGACTTGCATCACTGGGAACGACACCGTACCATGTAACTTATTCCAAGGCCCTTTCCAAAACATACACGCAATATTTTGTATTTCCACCTTAGGACCCCAAAGTGCCTTGTAAATATCAATTCATTTATCTCTGTAACGCACCAGACAGTGGGTCTTGGAAAATCTGTTGATTAGTGACAGTAGGAAGCTTTCCTCATGGAGAAGTAAATATATAAAACATTCCAGACCTTATGATTGGAAAGATGATCTGCCGAATATAAAATAATGCAGCATTGTATTCCTGGGGCTGCAGACAGACAGCTGTAGTGCCTCTGTGGCTGCTGCTGAGAGGTTGCCAAACACCAGCGAGATTAACAAAACTGCTCAGTTTTCTTGCTGCTATTCAGCGTCTCGTGTGTGGTAGAGTGACACTATCAAAATCATGTCCACTTCCAGCTGAGGAGGATGATTGTCAAAGCTCTGCCCATCACCAGGGGCAGACACTGGAGTTATTCATGGTGAGAGGGAGGTTCCAAAAAGTGGAGGTTAGGGGAGGGGCAGGGCAGCAGCCACCTCTTTTGCTCCTTCATCATACAAGGCTTAAGGAGATATTGTCTCTTGGAGACCTGTCTCTAGCCAGGAGGTTTTGGCAGTCAGGTACTACGAGAAGTTTCGCTTTTCATTTAGTTTGGACCGTTGATAAACAAACTTGAACTGGAATTCAAATCATTTTTGTAATATTTGCGTTACGATGCTGAACATGCAAACCTGGAAGATATCAACTGCAGCTCCATAGGCAGCCCGGGGGCAATGCCAGTCTCTGGCAGCGGCTGCCGGCACTGCTCGCGCCTGCTTTGGGAGGGATGCTGACCCTCTGGAAAGGCTGACAGCAAAACTTCCCTGCTAGCCCATGCAGGAGGCAGCCAGGGGTCTGCCTCAAGGGGATCCCACTGCTCAGCCACCTCCTGCCTGGCAGGGGCTGGCTTGGGGCAAGAGGCAGGCACACGCAGGGAGAAGAGCTCTTTAGAGAAATTGAATTATTTAGACTCCACTTAGGTGAGCGGGAGGTACACAGAGTCAGCAACAGGAAGAGAGGAATGGCTGCAAAGGCACCAAAGATTTCTTTGCTTCTCATAAGAAACCTGACGGAGCAAGATTCCCAATGGAAAAAACAGGCTGCATGGTGCAAAGCATTGAAGAACAGGGTGGGAAAGTATAGAGGAGTGGAACAGGGCTGCATGCAAGACAGGAAAAGAAAAGAGAAACATACATGTGGGTGAATAAAGAGCAGGAAAAAGGGGAGTATGCAGAGTGAATAAAGACAACTGGGATAACTAGAAGAAAAGAGTGAGGGAGGAGAGAGGAGGAGACCACCCCAATTACCGAAAAACAGCAAGAGGGATTGAAGCCTTGGAAAAAAAAAAGGGGGGACAGAGGTCTGCGCACGAGACAGAAAACTAAAGTAAAACATCAAGAGAACTTGTAGCATAGTGAATAGGGATTCGGCATAAAACAGAAAAAAAAGGAGAGGTCTCTGAAGGGCAGTAGGAGACTGCAGGCTTCCACTCGCTGTCCTGGAAATGATGGCTAAGGGAAAAATCAGAGAGCCCTTCCTGCTATTCTCCCTCTCTACAAGCTCTAAAAACTACTACGTGGTGTCTAGTCTCCATGATCCTATCTAAAGTGGTCCAGCAAATGCAGGAGGAAGCACTGACTGCTCAGCTCTAACACTGGAGCTGCTCCGCACACCAAAAGTGCCCAGCACTGCACCAGCCTAACCCCCGTGCAGGTGCCACCTCTCTGCAGCAGCCTGCAAAGGGTCCTGCTCTCCATAAAGGACCTGAAAACATTTTCACATCTCTTTTTTTTTTTTTCTTAACACAACACTGCAAAGATTGCATATAAAGTGACAGAAAGCACGAACAGTTTTGAAAAATGAGACCTCTCTCCTCAAACGTGTCCTGAGCTCCACCTTCCCTCTAACTTCTTAGTTACCATTTGTCACAGACTTTCATCAGTCTCTGCTTTCTGCTCCATCCTTGCTCCTACCTAACCTCTCCCCAGTCCTAACTCCAGCAACTCGTGTAAATGAGACCTTTCCCAGAGCATCCGCTGTTAAGAGGCTCTTCCCCAGCCTGGAAGCAGAGCATTACCTCCTTGCTCTTCCCCTCCTTGCCTGGAAACTCAGAGCTTCCCATGGGGTGATGACACATGTTAAAGGAGAAGCTGCTGCCCAAGCATTCACACACCATTCGTGGTGTCGCGCACACACACTTACTCTCGGGCACGCTTCCTCCTTCTTCAGGCTTGACCCTAGGTTTCCCGCAGCAGAATCTCAGGCATCAGATTTTGTAAAATAATTAATTTAATTGGAAGGTAAGGCAGCAAGAACAGCCCACGCTGGGTGCCTCCAAAGAGAGGGATGCCAAACAAAATAATCCCTGGGCAATTATACCCTTGTGATCTATACACCCGCCCCTCAGGTGCCCTTCATGCACTGGCCACATGTCTTTTAGTCCAATGGTGATTTTTGGTCTGGCGTCTTCTTACATCTAATTGGATTCTTTTTTTTATGTCCAGGCAGGCAGGCTCTTATCTCATCGATTTACAGTTTCAGTCGAGGGTTGGAGCCTCCATATCTTCTGGTTTACATTCCTTGTGCACCTGCACTCACTGGCAGAACATGGAGAACTGAAGAGTCCCAGGCTTGGGAGAAACACTACCAAAACATCAGTGTGATATCAACACACTTTCCCATACTAAAAGACTAAACACAGCACTGTACCAGTTACTAAGAAGAATAACTCTCTCACAGCCTAAAGGCTTCAGCAAATTTAGCTACTCATTCTAAGTAAAGCTAGGCAAACAGCCCAAATCACACCATATTATAATCCTAAGTGATTTATTCTAAGTAAAATTTACTTATTTACGCTAAACAATTGATATCCCTCAACAATACAGCGGGACCCATTTCCCCACCATCAGAGAAGAGAGATGAGGATAGATGCAAGAGAAATCCACCAGATGTACTAGGCTGTTTTAAAAAAGACATTGGTCAAACTGTTCCTCATGCTCATTGGGGATAAGACAATTGGCTCAGTTGGCACAGGAGATAAAGGTTAGATATTAGGAGAAACTTAGCAACTATGAGGATGGCTGAAGATGGGAGGGGTCAGCCAGGAAGGCCAAGGAATCCTCATCCATGGAGAAGATTTTTAAGAACAAATTAAGCGAACATTGGTTTGGTGATCAGATTCTATTTAGTCCTTGCCTGTTGCAGAGGTGACCTCTTGACGCCACTTTCAGTCCTCAGTTTCTACAGTTTCTTCATCACACGAGGCGAAAGGACAGAAAGAGTTTGGAGTAAAGGAGGCAAAAGTGAGGGCTTCTCTAGCAGAATGGGGAATTCTGAGCGTGTTCCAACACATAGGTGGAGGCCAGATGAGAGAGGAATAACACAGAGAAATTTAAAGGCTGTAGTCCATGGGCACATGTCAGAGCAAGGAACAGTGCAGCACAGGGCTGGGCTGCACCAAATGCCACCAGAACTGGATAAAAGGTCTGGGACTGAGTTGGGTCAATAGGGGTAACAGAAAAAGGTCTGGGTCAGATTTGAGAGCATCAGCCAGTGCAATGGCTGCCAGATACCTTAGACAAAAGGGGTTTCTATATTAACATTTTTTAAAAGTATTAAAGTTCTGTATTAAAAATAAAATTCTGTGTCCTAGTGGGAAACAAATAAAAAAAAAAGAAGAAAAACAAACACAACACCACACTGGACACAGCTTTTTGAGTGCCTCCCTGCAGTGACAGCGCTGGGTGCCTTGCAGTCCAGTCTGCTGGGCCTCCAGTAACCAGCTCCTCAGGCAGGGACCAGTGATGCTGCACTATCAGTTGCTCTGCACATCCTCTGCAGGTCTGACGCGTGTGTGAATTATTCATCCAGGGCTGAAGTCAGCACCATGTCAAGGACCTCTAAAATCCTCCTTAAAGATAGCCGAGTCCAAGGGAACAGGGGAGCAAGGGGAGAACAGGGCTCAGGGGAAGGAGGACTGGATCCTCCGCTGAGATGCTTGCAGGAGGATGAAAATCTGGGTACTGGCACTGTCCCAGAGCAGCACCAGAAGGAAGAGGCACCTACAGGAGCAAACAGAGAACTTTAGGCTCAACACACGAACAGGAGCTGAGCAAGCAGAAGCTGTTTCTTCATCCCCTCTCTTTCAGGACGTAATCGATTTCCTACCTCTGCTATAACACTCACAGTGGCTTTTAACTCTCCCATTTCTTCAAGACTTATTTTCTAATCTAAGCTGATGAGACCTTTGCTCCACAAATCCCAACAGCTCTTTTCAGAAGACAACTTTATAGCATTCTGGTACTACAGTGGTGTAAAGTAACTGGGACTGCACTGTTAAACTTAATAGCACAAACTTGACCAGGTTTACAGATTATTTGGAGGAATAAACAGAAAAGAGCATCTTTAAAATCCAGGGTGAGTGCTGGAGCTCCTGAGATCGGAAAGGTTCAGACCAAGGCAAGTGTACAGGACAGAAATACACACTGTAAATCTCCTTAAGCAGCTCAGCCTGTCCTGGTTCCTCAAGGTTTTGCCAAGGTATTTTGTTTGTACTTGTCACATGACTTACATCAGGCATCACATCCTAATCAAGAGAGACACCGGTGTCTTCCCAGGCAAAGCTCCCATCTTCAGATGGCAGGAGCGGCTTAGCTGCTTTGTACACGTAACTCCTGCCTGAGCCTCCTCCCTGCTGAATGGGGAAGGGAGGCACAAGAGGCTGCAAGGGTCCAGGTGCACTTGTAGTCATCTCTGGTCGTTCTTCTGTTTGCCATAAAAGAAAGCAAGGCATAAATTTGCCCCAGTGGGTGTCGTACTTAAAAGAACTCCTGGTTTTCTACAGCAGTGCACCAAGAACAGACGCTCTGGGGCCAGGAGTGGTATCCTCCAGAGAGGGAGGGTTTCCACCCCTCCAGGGCACAGCATCTTCACTCAAGCTTACAGGTTCCTGATCCTTTCAGGTTAGGGAATGTGCAATGAGATGGCTCTTACTAAATACTCCAGTTGCAGCAACCTACACCGGCTTTTAAATATGTTGAGTTTTGAACTGGAAAAGGCTCAAAATCTGTTCTTTGGTCGCAAGACACAGCAATTCCCCCTGCCCACAGGCCCAGTGAGGTGACCTCTAACCGAAGACAAGCTCTGATTCTGCACTGCTCATAGTCTAGTGGGAAATACTTTCCTCTTGCTCCTACTTGTCCATTCTTGCCTTTGTATCTTTTCCTCACTTTTCACAGCCTTTAAGCATTTATCTTTTCACGCCTTTGCCTGCTCTGGATTTCCCTCAAGGCTGATTTTGCTATATCAGGGTCATTATGCCATTTTCTTTTTTCTTTTATTTTTTTTTTTTTGGTCCCAGACAGAACTTTCTCACCTACCTCATGCCCACGTGGTTCCACGAGCTGAAGTAAACTGAGTCACTGACCCTTTTCCTACCAGAAGCAAGGAGTGATTCACAAACTATATTCTTCAGACCTCTCATCTGGCTGGCAGCCAAGCTGCTGTAACAGCTAAGGACCAGCTCCCACCAAACTAGCTGTCCAAGACATTCTTCAGCGCAAAGCTGGGATGCAGGCAACGTGGAGATTGTCAAAAGTGGAGGGATGCAGAGGAGCAGCGGGAAGCCTCTCTCACCGTGGAGGTGCACAGTATTGGAACCATCCCTTTACTAAGAGTAGGAATGAAACAGTAACATCTACAATTCAAAGTTTCTGTTGGATACATGTATAGAAGTGGGGAGTATTAACATTAAAAAAAACCCTAAGGCTCCTACAAACATTTAGTCTAATTAAATGTTTTTAAGATTTTTAGTTCCGTCTCCCTGCCACAATCCTGATTGATCAATGAGCAGATTCTGCTCTCCTGTTTGCAGCTCTGGAGACATCAGAAGAGGGGACTCAAATGAGTTACACTGGAAATAGTACGATCATACTCAGGCTTGCGACATCCTGACTCACTGGACTTGTAATCTGATTATACGGGTGTTTTTGGAAGCCCTGTTTAGTATGTCCTGCCCTGCTCCAGCACTTCCCCTCTGGGGATCACCAAGTTTGCTGCTTCACAGACACCCTTGGGGTTTAGAAACTGCCCACTTATGATGGATGGAAACAGTGAGGCATCTTCCAAAACTTCCCATCGATTTTGAGGATTTGAGTCAAAAAGCTGGAGATGCAGTAAGCGTTCCCCTTTCCAAATAAGACCTGGGGAAACTCTGGGCACACAGCATTTTCTGCAAAACAAGCATGTGGCATCTCAAGGTGTGCACCCAAGATCTGCATTTCTTTATACGTAGTGGCACAGGTGACCAGGTAACGCTCAGATAATCTATACCTTCTCTATGGTTTTAGCCGCAATAGCACCCTGTCCTCTGTTTACTGGCACTCTGCTAGACACCAAGAAAGCTTGTACAAGCGTGTTCCTGCCTCAAAAATTAACATGTTCCCATGACATAACGTGTATTTAGAACAAATCACATTTTGGACGGTGAATCTAAAGAAGCCTCTCTGGTGTTTGAAGAAACCTGGGGATAGAAGAGACGTTTGCTGGGAGAGCAGCTCTGGAGCCAAGCAAGTTTTTGAATTAGTAAAGCTCTTCTTACACACTCCTGCTAGTCAGACAAAATGTGCTCAAGTTTGTTGGTCATTCTGGAGCCTTGAAAGCAATGCAGCGTCTGGTAAATTCATTCCCAGATGCTGGGGGAACAAGGGATTGTGGGAGACAGCATAAGATGGGGAGGGATTTACTGCAGAACAGCGAAAAAGCAAATCAATGGAAGTTTGTTCAGCCTTACATCCATTTTGGGGTGGGTTTTTTTTGTTGTTGTTGTTTTGTTTCATTTTAGTAGGGCTGCAGTAGGAGAAATTTTGGGATTTTATGCTTGTGTTGCTTTAAGGACAGGAATGCTGCAAAAGGAGGTATTTGATACCTTTGCTGCTAATTACAGTGCAAGCTCCCAGTGTCCTGACAATGCCCTTGTCCCTGACCTGGAGGGGCCTCACTGTCTCAGGGTCAGCTGTAATTTAGTTTTAGGTCAGACCTGGGACTCTCCTGCCAAACTAACTGCACTTTGTTTTGAAGTAGAAACCATTTACTAGCAAGTCTGAGACCATCAAACTCATTTCACTAACGAGAAACAGGGACGAAGTGCAGAGCCCCAGAGACGAAGGTCAGTGTTCGACACAAGGAGAGCTCAGCTGCGGCACGAAGGAAGGGGTTGTTCTGCCCACCAAGCCACGCAACCACGTGAGCTCAGACCTTCTGTTCCCTTCAATTATGCATGTTTATTACAAAAACACCTAGAGACCAACTAAGCTGTGCCAGTCCCTGAGCAGGCACAATGGCACTGCCAGCCCCCCACCTTAGAGAGTTTACAACACAGTTGCTGCATTTTACAGGAGGCTCAAGAAGGAGGATTGAGCTCTCCAGTAAAGCTCATCAGTTTCTGGTGCTGCTCCTACCTCTTCTCACATATTGGCTGGGTGATTTGGGCCAAGAAAACTTTGATTTTCTACTTGAAAACTGTTTTTTTTCCCTATCTCAAAAAAAAAACCCAAAAAGTGCTTTGAGATCTTCAGAGAGAACATGCTGCAGAAAATAACCCAAAAGCTGTAAAGGGAAATACTTTTTAACTTCCTCCAAATAATTAGCAATAACTCACAGGGAATGAAGTATTTTTTCAAACCAACAGAATTTGATCCGATCTTCTTCCCCCTCACCATATTCCTAGACAGAGATTATACTGTCATGATACCGCATAGCATTACCTGAAATTAACTTGTCACTTAAAGATCTGTCCTTCACAAATTGTGGGTTAGTCTGAGACCCCAGTGCATTTTGCATATTTTCAGAGTCCTTCTCTTTTGCATTTATGTAGACGTAGGACTGGGTTTGCTAAGGAAAACCAATCCAGAGGACAATTTTTTGTTCAGCTCTGCACATCACTGCAACAAGAAGCCAACTTGCACTTACAGGAAAAAAGCTGGATGAAAAATTTGAGCCAATTTAGCAAACAGTAAAAGTCTTTTGACAGCAAAGGAGGGTTCTGTGTCCAAATCTCTGAACATATGAATGAGACAGACAAGTATAGACCCAAACACAGCTCTAGGGTGCTGGCCGCAGTTGGGATTTGTGATCAGATGCGAGAGAACACAGCCATAGTGAGAAACAGGACTGCTAAGGGATGTTTAAATCTTATTTTCATAAAAGTTGACTACAAGGCTGCAACACACCCTGATGTGTGTTAACACTTATTCGCTGCCATGCTTGACAGCTGCAAGGCAGTCTGGTAGAAAGAATTACCAGCCCTACAGATTTTCAGATGAGTTCAAAATGCAATACCCCTGTTGTCTGGCACCACAGGTCCCTAACTACATGTAAACCCAAATCGCTCCTATCACCGACGGTGCCTCCACAAATATCAAACCAGCTTCCAAGAGCTCATCTTAATTGCCAGAGCTCTTTGTGGGACAGGTCCCAGCTACCCAAGAGCTGGGTACCTCCTTCGTGACTCCCTGAGAAAGCCACGTGTTTCAGGAGCAATGCAACTGCCATGTACCAGAACAAGGCTCTGGAGCAGAGCAGATAGCTTCCTTGGCAGCCGGCCCGCAGTGCTGGAGCTCGCTCCCAGGAGAGATTAGGGAGTGTAAAAACCTCATTGCCATCAGAGCAGAGCACTCAGCCTTCTTCTATCAGAGATTTCTCACAAGAGCAAAAAAAATCCAAAAGTGTCTCTACAAATAGGAGTCTGCGGGAACAGAGAAAAAGATAACCCAGCTAATGTCATGCATACAGCTTTGCTAACAGCTCGAGTAACACCGATCAGTAAAGGACAGGCAGAAGCTCTCAGCAGAGTCTGTTTTACACTGGGAAGATTACCTGACTAACATCTGGACAGAGAATTGCCTCTCTACTTAAAGTCACCCAAAACCCAGATCTGCAGCTGCAAAGCTTTCAAGTGAGGTTTTTAAATTTGGAAGTTGAATAGCATGAAATATATTCTATCTCCCAGGTGACCTTATTCAAGCCATTTTGGTTGGGTTTGTTTTTTTTTTTTTCCCCAAGGCATGGTAGAGGACAGAAGCTACCCTCAGGTTCCCAGGTAGCACAATTTATACCCTGAGGCAGATAAAAGTACAAACTACTCAGACTCACTTAGACTTTGTGTGCTTTTGGACTCACCTGCTACTTCAGGTGTCACCACATCTGCGTAACCCCTACAGCAAAGAGAAAAGGAAAGGATTGTCACCAGTTTCAAGGAAGGCTGAGCTCTGCCCCTAGACAAGGTAATATTCTGTCAACAACCAGAAGACTTCGCACAGACAAGCTGTTTCTAAGGGCACAGCAGAGCCCCTTCGGAGACAGCTCCCAAAGCTGGAGCTCCTGTTCAGCA
>NW_009649175.1:834980-870487 GCF_000708025.1 Charadrius vociferus | reverse complement strand
GACAGGACCATAATGACCATGGACTGCCCAATTAACCGTAGAGGTCACCTCCTGTCCTCTGCTCCATCCTCACTGAGGTGGAGCTCTGCGAGGTGGAGTGTGGAGCTCTGGGCAGGGCTGCGCGGGCGGCAGCCCAGCCTGGGAACTCAGGAGCAGCAAGGAAGGAGAGGATGCTGGAGTGGAAGTGATTTGAATTAGAACAAACTGGCTGCTGAATAGAAGCTTTTATTCCAGCATGGAGAAGGCTTTGTTAGTCAAGCACATGTGATGCACAAAAGCCTCCACTTGAATTCATTGAGTTTTAATTGGTTCTCAGGTGGGGGAGGAGATGGGTGTTAGGAATTAGGGATTCCTTAAAGAGGCAATATCATTAAATCTTAACGCCTCTTCCCTCTCACCCCAGCTTCGGCTTAAGAGTCTGGCCTCATTCAATTGTCTTATGTTAGAGAATCAGAAAAACTGAGGGAAGAGAAAGGGTGGGAGGGGGAGTCACTAATAAAGCCTAAAGGGAGATCAATGAACGAGGAGGGTGAGGGGCAGGAGGAAGACTGAAAAAAAAGAAAGAGGCTAGTTGGGAGATGAGGGAGGTCACACGCAGGCAGGGAAGGCAGGAGAACCTCAAAGGGATGAGGGAAAGATAATGATGCCATTCGAGTCGGGGCTTTCTTTTCTCCCTGCATTCCTTCTTTTATTGAACACTTAAAACTTCCCCTGGAGATCCTCTAGCTTGGCTCTGTGCGCCTGTGTTCCGAAATAACAGTCGATCCCCACAAGGAAGGAAGCAAATCCTGGGATGGGCATGGGGTGTGTGGGCACGGGGAACAGCAGCAGTGAGAGAAACCTGCCTGGAAGGCCCTCGCAAGAGCTGCTGCTTGTTTTGTCAGACACAGCACATTTCAGACAGAAGTTTTGTTACTAAGAGCCTGCTGCAGACGTAGCTGAATCAAGGTCCTTGTGAGTGAAAGAGAAAGGGAGTAATCGGGAGCTAAGGAGATTTCACAGTTGGCATTGTAGGAGGTACAGCACGCTGCCCAGCTTACAAAAGGGACCCTGGGTACCTGCAAGCCAGACCCTGACAGACCACTGCTACACTGTGATGGGGACACACATCTCACAAACATCTAACGATTTCCATCAGTCCAATACATCATAGGAGAAAGAATTAATGTTGTTTTACCTACTACATTTGGAATTTAGATAGGTAAGTGGATGACATACCAAACACTGCCAGCAAACACCAACTCAAATGCATTTTCTTTTAGAGCTCCTGACAGAAGAAAGCTGCTTCTATATTTAAGCCAGACAGTTTATCCTTTATAAAGCCATACATAGCACATATTCTTCGCAGGAAGCACTGCCTACTGTTTTATTATAATTCTTCATTACAAAATTAGACTGCACAATCTCCATGTGTGGACACCATGGCACTAATCTCGCCCCAAAACAGGGGCACTGCAACCAGACTCAAATGGGAGGTCTCTGACTTCTGTTCGAGGACAGTGCAGGATGCTGAAAACAGCATTCCCATGGTGGATTGGACAGTTTCTTAGAGAGAAGCCGAGTCCCTTACTGTGGTGTGAAATCTGAAGGAAACACAAGATCCCCTGCTGACACAGCTGTGGTATGGGGTAGCTCTCACATATATGTGTTGCCTGCTGCCCGTTGGGCAGAAGGGGGGGGGGGGGGGGGGGGGGGGAACAGCTCCCTGAATTCACCCATTGAAAGTGTCATAGGATCCAGTTTTCCAACCCCCCTCCCTGAAATACGAGCCTAAGTATCATTTAGAAGTGACACAGAGACTGAAGTCTCATTTGGTCCTTAACTCCAACTAAAAGCAGACGTGGTCTCCACCTGGCAAAGGCATTCGTGAGCAGTGGGCCGCAACAGTGCCTGGCACCGGCTACACAGAAAGCGTTTAACCACACATGGAGAAGAGCTAACACTACTTGCCTTGATTTTTAATACTGCAAAGTCTACACTGTGACTCTGCCAAGATGCCTGTTGTCACCACTTGACCAGTGACAACTCACGAGAGCCCTGCCCTAGAGGAGCAGCAGGGCTTTCCTCCAACAAGGCTGTCTCTCCTGGAAGGCTCATGTAGGAAAACACAAAAAGCCCCACAAATCATATTAGAGATATGTTTTTCTCACTTCTAAGCAATGTTTCTTGTGTGCTTCAGTTTGCCTTTTCTCATAGTGCACCTACATTACAGGTAGCATACATGTTACAGACCGATTTCATTTTCTATCTTACAAGGTTTAATTAATCCACAAGCATAATTTCAAATGATATCTGACTCACTTGAAGCAACCAGCTGCTCTTCATCATCAATGGTAACATTTGAGAGTCCATCTTATTATACATAGTTCTAAACATGATCCCTGCCTTGTCAGAAAGCCGCATCACTCTGCAGAGGACTAAGCAATTGCACTGCTTCCTACAACCCTGCATGCAATGTTAGGAACAGAGCAACTCCCGTAACTATCCTCCCAGTGACAAAATGTAGGAAAAGGCTGTCGTGGTAAGGATGGGCAAGGTCATGCCTCCAAGATTGTTCCCTACATTTATCCTAGGCTTGTTGCCCTGGATGCATTTGCCCTCCTCCCAGCAGTTTTCTAGTAACAGCCTTTCCTGTAATTGTTTCCTTCTCTTTCAGATATGTTCAGTTTATCTTTAGACTTCAGTACAGGAGTATTGGTTTTCCTGATACCACCTTGTTTCTCAACAGTTCCCTATTTTGTAGCTTCCAATAGGATGAGACCAAATGCCATTTGTGCCTTTGGAAAGAAAAATAATTAAGACCCCCTTCCATTATGCTCAAAAATCTTGCTGCTCTCCTATGACTTTCTGTAGGCACCTTTGGTAGTTGGGATCGTCTTGCAACATTTTTCCTAGCAAGTACCATTTCCACAGCCTTTTGGTATGCAACAGCAGGCTCTCCTGAACTGCTTCACTACACAAGCCACAGATTTGTCTGTCACAAACAGTGTCAGTTATCACAGCATCAAATTTGCTGTGTGCAGCAGGTCTCTTTAAGACTGCCATGAATTGAAAATTGTTTTCCTACCTCTTCTCAATGCCTGATGGAGCAGGTATCTCAGCAATCAGCAGTGGCTTTGGGGCAAAGTGTGACTGACACATCTGTATCAGTTATCCAGTTAATTTTATTCCCAGCCTGTTTCGTTACATTAAACCTCCAGATGCTCACCATATATCCTCCTTTCCGAGCAGAATCATAGAATGGCTTAGGTTGGAAGGGACCTGAAAGATCATCTAGTTCCAACTCCCCTGCCATGGGCAGGGACACCTCCCACCAGCCCAGGTTGCTCCAAGCCCCGTCCAACTTGGCCTTTGCACACGTCCAGGGATGGGGCAGCCACAGCTTCTCTGGGCAACCCGGGCCAGTGTCTCACCACTCTCAGAGTAAAGAATTTCTTCCTAACATCTAATCTAAATCTCCCCGCTTCCAGTTTAAAACCATTACGCCTTGTCCTATCGGTCCACTCCCTGATAAAGAGTCCTTCCCCATCTTTCCTGTAGCCCCTTTAGGTACTGGAAGGCCACTATAAGGTCCTTCTATAACCAGGAGATTGCCTCTTTGCAAGTATTAACATCACACAAAGTGAAGACAATCCTCAGCAAAATTTAGCCTAAACAAGGTATCACTGCCAATTTCAACAGGACCAAAACGGGTACGCCCTGTGCCAAGCTACTGGTCAGGCACAAGCTTTTACTTTCTGTTATCCTCTGTGAAGGGGCAGATTTATGTGGCTGCTGACATGGTTTCAAGAGTTATGACATGAAGACCACCTACAGCACAGGTATTTACAAAGCTGGTTTAGAAACATGCTCTGCCGTCCTTGGAAACCGCCTATTTCTGCTCCAGTGGACAAGCCCTTTCAAGGACTTTGGGAGCACCCATCCTTTGCTCCGTTCATGGCCGCATCAGCATCCCGGGCATAGCCCAAGGGTTTCCCGTGGCTTGCCTGACAGCGAGACAGCTTACAGCTTCCCATACTTCCTCACCTGAAGCTGCAGCCCCCCAGCAGGCTCCACATGCACACTCCCACCCCAGCTCACACAAGAGCTGTAGCTGCTGCAGGACCAGACATCAGAGGATTCACAGCTTCTCTGGGCCCAAAGGCCACGTCCAGGTTGGTGCAGGGGGAGGACAGAGCTGCACTAGTGCTGGGCACAGAGACAGAATGAGGCTAGGATGACTAATGAGAGAAGCCAGCGCTGCAGAAGCTTTCCAGCCCAGTGCCCTCACAGGTTTCTGTGCAAGACAGTAATACTTTGTACATTTATTGGTGTAATATTGCACACTTATTGTTCCTTATATTTGCACAAACCCACACCTCCATGGCCCCATTGGCCAGTGGGCCTTGGCTGGAAAGATCTTTACAAATGCACATCCCTACAGACAAACAACTTCAGGGGAGCACTCTGCTACTTCAGTGCGTTGCCTGTTGTACCTAAACATGTTATTTCCCTGAATGATATCAGTGCTGTCTCCCGTGTTTTGACAGGTAAGTAGATGAGGGGCACTGTGGCTTTAAGAAGGTCATTTCCACTGTCCTGCCGGTGTAATTAGTCTGCTAAAGAAAGGGCAGAGGCTGGAAATTGGATTGAGCAAACCAGGCTTTAGCTGCAGGATGAAGGCAGAGCCCCAGGATTGTTATGTTAATCACCTGAGCTCAGCAGTCCCTGCCCTTCAAACCAGTACAAGCCCAGTACAAACCCAGGACCCCTCTGTGGAGCAAACCCAGCCTCGCTTGGGCTCCAGCTGCCCTAGGACATCTCTCTCCACGTCCCGGGATGCAGGACAGACCTGGGGCCACCCAGCACTGGGAGAGGATCCTCTGCCCAGCCGCAGCCCGTGGTCATACGGCTCCTCTGATCCAGAGGGCCGGGCCACAGCTGCCAGCGGGGCGAAGACTAAATGGGGGTCATGGGTGACACTGAGAGCTGATGGGCCAGGGCTGCTTTACACCAGCTGAGGATCCAGCCCCGGCTGTGCTGAGTCAATAAGCACATCTGAAAGCACAGATTGCTTACTGTTCTTTCACCGATGAAAAATAGCATTAAGAACAATAGGCCAGATTCGTATCCGGCATAATAACGGCTGTAGGCAGCGGAGCTGCAGGCGGGTTCGGTGGGGAGCCAGCCCCTCTGCAGCGACAGCACGAGCTCCCCAGGTCCCCGGGCGGCCAGCTTGTGCTTATGTCCAGTGTCTTCATCACCAGAGCGACCCCACGTTAATCCCAGGGGCAAGTCCTGGGGGTACAGGCCCCCAGCCTGCCCTATGCTCTGCACCAGAGCTGTCACCTGCACCGGCATCACCTCCAGCACTAGCTGGTGCAATGCCACCGAAACAAGAGGCGCTGCACAAGCCAGCGGCACTGGCGAGCGTGGCCCAAGGTGCCCTGTTTGCTGAAGGGACGCGTTTGTGGCACAGCCAGCGAGAGCTGGCCACGAATCACTCCCAGTCACAGCCGGCTGCCTGCTGCCTCCTGTTTTGTCCTCACCGCCTCTCCCCTCCATTGGAAACAAGGCTGGGGTTTACCTCACTGCGCTTTACTAGCCTGTGTCCCCTGGAAATGTGCCTTTTTGTCCCCTCTCTGCTCAGAAACTTTGGGCTAGCAGCCCTCGCCACCACCACCCACCTTCTTCTTAAGGCAGCGACCCAGGCTGGCCATTGTCCCCTCCTTGCTGCCCCTATTTTCTTAGGACGAGCTCACGCCTCTCCCCCGCGTCGGGCCAGCTGGGGCTCCGCGTTACCTCCCTTGTTCTTTAGTGCATTTTTTCACTGCACCCCTGCGCTGCTGGGGAGGGGGAGGGAGAGGAGGAGGATGGGAGGGCAGCGTCTGGCCCCGCATCCAGCCCGCCGGATGGCATGGTTTTGGAGAGGCCTGGCTTAGTGAAGTTATTCAAGCCAACGGCAGCCTGGCAACCGGGCGGCCACAATGGGAGCGCAGGAGGAGGAATGTTTCCACATGCCTGATCAATGGGAGCAAGGGAGACAGCAAAGCAAACAGAAGCTGGGAAAGAGACACAAAGAGAAAGCAGCCTTTTCTCTGCTCAGTTCCTTTCATTTGTCACAGCTCTTTGTGCAGCTGATGACAACGGAGGCCCTTCGGAGGCTAGTTTTAGGGAGTTCGGTTTTTCTAATTAAATAAAATGCTGTGTCCTTTTTCTTCACTTGTCACCCTCCCGCTTGCCAAAAAAAACTAAGAGCAGCCCCATCTGCACTCAAGCCTCCCGTTCTGAACACCTCCCAGCGGTCCCAAGCACCTCTTTCTCCCTGGGAAGGTAGAAAGCCACAACCACCCCCTCGTTTGCTCAAAAGCAGCTCCCGGGCTGGACACAGTGCCCTGCCCGGGGGGCCAGCAGCACCGAGCAGCACATGCCACCCGCGCCCCCCCGGCTGCTCATTACGGGAATAAAAAGCCCAGCGAAGGACAACTTCGCTGGAGGTGGCGCGCTCCCTGCAGCAGCTGCTGACGAGACTAACGGGCAACTTTCTATGGGAATGAGGCAGCATTCAAAATAGGGTTAGAGGAGAGTTGCCTTGGAAACTTGGACCGTTTCTGCTGAGGGGCTACAATTTCCCTCGATAGGTCCCAGACAGGATTTACCTGGGAGCCAACTGTGGGACAGAAACTCCTGCGATCTGCAAAGCGGCTCCCCAGAGGGGGGATGGAGGCGAAGGAGGGGTTTCTGGAGAGAGGCACCAGCTTGCTGGTGCTGGGCTGCACGCTAACAAACAGCGGCTGAATCCAGCCCTGTTGCATAACCAGAGGTGGAAGCCCAAAAGTTGTTTCCTTAATTACTATGCAAGAGTTCACAGTAACAGGCCTCCTCTGTGCAGGAGTTTGTAGCAAAGGCCCTCCCCAGCTCTAAGGCAACACCAAGCAAATCAACAGGAGAGAAAGTTTTGGGGTTAGCTTTCCTGCATGGAGGCCAGAGCAGACATTATTCTGTCTACCTGGATGTACGTAGCTGTGAAGAACAGAAAAACCCGGCTGCTGAGGAACAGGAGACAGGACACCTGCTTCCTCCACATCTCCACCAAAACGCAGGTTTCCCCTCCTGCGACTAACTCCATCGCCAAGCAGCTGGGGCTGCAGCTCAGCTCCAGCCCCCTGGGCATCATGTGTGCAAGAAGAGAATTAGTAATTCAACCTGTCCCTTAAGAGGAGGGAACTTCTGCTATGAAGATGGCAACATTTAGGATCTCGCCAGCCTTTTTCTCACAGTTAGATTCAGGATGTGACCAAACCATGCTACGGAACTCCAGCAACATGCAGCCAGTGAATGGCAGCGTGAGCTCAGGGAAACAGGACGGAACTTGGTCCTAATCACAGATGCAGCACTGGCTCAACAGCACAGGAAAATTCCTGCCCACTTCTAACAAAGACACAAATGGGTAAATACAGGTTTCTCAGTCCCCATGGTTGGACGTTCAGAGGTGAAGGTTTACTCACTGTCAGGCTCTCCAGACAGACAGCAAGTTCTTCTGCCAATACCTGTTTCTATTCGCAGGATCGCTGCTGAACCCTGGGACAAACCTTTTGGCTCCTCAGTAGTCTTGCTTCTGAGTCAATCAGTGGAGCTAATATTGGACCAGACAATTTGGCAGTCAGGCTCTGCAGTGATAAGGACACATAGTCTTACCAGCTCTGACATCACCCCATCTGACTAGCACTTCACACCCTGCATCTCCACCCAGCCCTCTCGTTTGAGTGTTCAGGCACACCCCTGTTGCTTGGTCAGGTTAAAAAGGATCCCAAGAGCCATTTTGCATGAAAACTGAATTCCAGCACCATGAGGGTTTCCTCTGCTTCACTCTGGAGGCATCAAGGGGGTGACATGCTGCCTCAGTTTCACTGTTTCTCCCACCTGCCAACAGCATCACGTGTGACCTTTTGCTGGGTAATGATGTTTGTGAGGTGTTCACTTAACAATGTAAGTGCCTCTAAATAATAATTAATAATAATAATAATAAATTACTAAAGAATAGGATTCTACCCTGCCCCAAGTCTCCTTAACACCAAGTTGTTTGCTACCATATAATCAGCAAACATGCTTTTGGGAAGCGTCTCTATTTCCATATCGAGTATATCACTGCCATCCCACAGTCCTACCTGGCTCTTCCACTGCCCCCAGACATGTGTTAAGTGCCAGCCTGCAGCTGAATGAACATCAGGAACCTCCCCTCCCCGACATTCACTCCACAGGCATTACCTACTGTTTCAGAATTATTCCAGCACTCCTTGAGCATTCTTGTAAGGAAGGAGAAATCCACCTTCACTCCCGCTCAAAGGATTGCTTTCATTAGGGCCTCTATAGATTTGTGATGGCAAGTATTTGACCTGCTTCAAAAATATTCGTGAGACTCTCACATGCACTCAGTAAGGGCAAACAAGCAAAATCCTCAGCTCATGTTCTCCTGGGGTCTCAGGGTGCTGATGGCAATATACATCCTAATTACAATATATACCATATTGAGAATGAGACCTTGTCAGCTCTGGCAACACTTTGAGTCAGAAAAACAATCTGGAAGTGATTGTGATTATTTCTCAGTAGATCAGAAAAAAGTCTAACCACATGCGAGTATTTTTAAGTAACTGCCCTTTTACCTGGCTTCAGCAAGAAGCTTCCAAGACAGGCCACAGGGAACATTTGAACTGTACAAGAATATTTAGACACTCCCAGAGCTCAGGTTGTGTAGAACGGCAATGCATGCTGCTCCAATAGGAGTCTCGGGTACGAAAACTGCCAAGATAGTGCATTATGGTATTCACTAAGCTCTGAAACAAAAAGATTGCTCTTCTTTACAAACAGTGCATTTGAAGTGTCACATCATAACACGCATGGGACAAAACATGCAGGAAAAGCAGCATTCACTCACCACAAACAAGCACCACACAATGCCAACTAGTTACTGCAGACTTCCAGAAATGTTGCAGAGCAGCGCAAAATGCAACCCAAGTGGTCCCTTATGAAAGAAAAAAAAGCAAAGCATACTCCCTTTTAACACGATCACTGCAAGGCAAAGCAGTTCTCACATAACTAGTGCTCTTCTTTCACTCATGCACCTGCTGTGAAGACACTGTCCTGATAAGTAGCAGCACTCTATAGTTCCCCGGTCTGCCTCTCTCAACAAGACCCTTCTGTGCTGCCTATGGATTCATCTCAAGATAACATTCTTCGGTAGAAGGACAACCTGCTGATGGACACATGCAATTAGTAGCCTGCTGACAGGCACCCTTTCAGCCTCTCTGTGGCCCCTTTTACTCAGGTAAAGCTGGCACAGTGATCCAGCCACCCATCCTTTGTTACAGCTCTATAAAGTGGAGGAAATAATTCAAAAAGTCTTAAAGGGATCCCAGGGTGGGAAGAGAAAACATGATAGGTATTTCATAACTGAGGGAGAAGCAGGGTTTTATCACTGTTGAAATGGCTCCTGCTACTGAATCAATAAGTGCTTGAGCTTTTTATGATTCTCCTTAGCACAGGTAACACCACGACAAGGCAAAGAGCTACCGCCTGCAAATATATAAACAAGTAAATCTCAGAGGGAAGAAGGGGTGGGGTGGAAAGAGAACATTTATTTCAGGAACTACTGCATTAATCCCAACTGAAAGGGGAATACTTCCTCTAATATCCTTCCTTTCAGTCTTCTGACGATGCAGACAGTGCACAGATGATGCAGACAGCACACGCAAGGCAACTGGGATGGTAGTACTGCTCCCCCCGACCTGCTCATGTCCTGCAAGGTATAGAGCACACACCATAACCAGTGACATTAGGCTCCAAGCAGCCTAATGATATGACCTTGCCACAAGGGTCAACCCCCAGGGTGGGAGGAAAGGAAATCCTTTCAGGCATATCACGTCAGAGCTTCTTGAGATCCTTCCCACTTACTCATGTCTCAGTCCCACTGGCACACGTGGGCCACAGCCTTGCTTTTTTTTTTTTCTGAACAAAACTAGAAACAAAGTGATCCCAACTCATTTTGGTACAGATCAAGCAAAACAACTTAACATCGTTATAGGACAGACTGCAAATACTTCTTACAATAGCCTCTTCCACCCACAGCCATGGATCTCTAGTGAAAATCAGAGAAACCCATCTGTTCATGGCCACAGGACAAGCGGGTGCCAAAGACTATGCACAGGGCATATCCAACCCTGTTTCCTTTGCCACTTGAGACCCTGACCTTGACCATCCACTTGGCAGAGGATGTACGCGGTGTTCAGAGACTGCTCCCCCCAGTGTTCAGGCTTTTCCCTTCGCTCACAGGTAGGCCACATAAAACACAGCCCAAATTTACCATAGGTAGTACATAATTGTGAAAAACAGCCATCCTTTCTATAAAAATCCTCCAGTCTCCCCTTTGCCTGCCACAGCTCACTCAGACACTCCTACAAAATCAGGGAACGTCGCTTTTAACCTTTTCTTATTTGCAGACTCTTACAGGTTTCTCACTAGAAATACAGACCTACACATAGTGAACTTCAGCCTACTGAAAATACAACACATTTCTCTTGTTAGAGCACATGATACAAGCACATCCTTACAAGCTCAAGAAGCAGAAGTTAAGATGGATCAATCAGGATAACAAGAAAAAATTACAATTAATTGTCTTTACCTGGGAAATAAATGTTCCTTTGCTCCAGTGAAAAAGTTGTGACTTCCAGAGATCTCAGGCACGCTGCCTTTTGCAGCCCATCCCTCATTTTGCAGTGATCAGCCAGGCTGTGCAGCACAAGGGAGGAATCTCTTCTGGCATCCTTTCTGACCTAGTGTGGGGGATCAAAGAGCAGACATGTTAGTGCTACCCATAACCTCCACTAGAATTAAAAAGCCACTCATACAAAGCCATCAGCAACCTCCCATACCATACCAAGGTCTATGACCAGGCACAAAAGTGCCCTCCTGATAGCTCTGCAAATTCCCTCTTAGAAAGGCTGTGACAGCTGATCTCTGTTATACCACTTAACACCTGATGAGTAGGAACTGGGAAGGGGATGCTTACAGGTGGCCACCACAATACGCTTCCCAATACTGGGGGCCTGTCAGTGGCAAAGTCCTGCACAGATCTGGGGGGAAGTGGATTTCATCATCCCGAAACTCTGCCAGT
This sequence comes from Charadrius vociferus, assembly GCF_000708025.1. Taxonomy (NCBI): domain Eukaryota; kingdom Metazoa; phylum Chordata; class Aves; order Charadriiformes; family Charadriidae; genus Charadrius; species Charadrius vociferus. The sequence continues at coordinate 859,338 of NW_009649175.1, read as the reverse complement.
ACAGCAGGTCAGCCCTCTTCTGCATCATCCTGGTCCTGCTGGTTACAGACAGTTGGCTCTAACTCCAGGAGCAGCAAAAGCTACTGTCTCATTTTGTCTGTCATCTGTATTGTCTTAGCACTAAAAGCCATATGAATCCACAGAGTTAAATCCACCCACTGCTGCAGTTCCAGAAGTGTATGCATCCTTCCATCATATGAAAACTGCCATGCTAATGGTGCCCAGCAGCAAGTCCTCCATCCTGCCTGTTGGCCATTATAGCTCTTAGTGATTCTCTGTCATGCTAGAAGAGTTTGTCAGCTTGTCTCACACCCAGTTCTGGGGATACCAGAGTATCCAAACGGCATCTCACAACACCCATCACAGAAACAACCACAGGGCTAAGCACCGAAACCGGCCACGGATGTCTGCCCACAGCTCGGAGAAGCTAATTTGAACCAGGCCAAGCTTTATGGACTCAATAATTAGCAAAGAATGTACCCGAAGCCAGTATATTAAGGGGTGAGAATGCATTTCAGGTCTAGAGAATTAAACCATTGTAATCAGAGAAGGAAAAAAAAAATTCTAAAGTAAAATCCTTGCATAGACCTTGACTATTCCCTTAGCAGGACAAACCTGATGACTAGTTGTTGTTTACAACGATAAGGTCAGAGGAAAGGCCATTTCCTCTCAACAATTGTCAGAAGGGATTAAAACCTGCATTCAGGCTCGCTTTGAACTAGCAGGTACTCCATTCCCCGATGGTATCAGGATCCATTCAGCAAGGTCTCAAGCAGCCTCCAGGGCATGTCTCCATAATGCCCCTATTGTGGAAATATGCAGGACTGCTTCCTGCATTCACTCTATCTTTATGAAGCTTCACCCTTGTGGTCTGATACCCAGGTCAGGAAGCAATCCTGCAATCACTGTTTAATTAGTCATTTCCCAAGTCTGCCTCAGTTGAGAGTCGCTGCTGCTCATCAGCTTCCAAAGAGGGAGGCTGGGAATCAGAAACATCCCTACCAGACTAAGAAAGAAAAGTTGCTCGCAGGGTTTGAGGCGCATTTGTACTGCAGCTCCACATGCCGCATTCTCCATTTCCACTTTTTTTTTTTTTTCCTTAAGTAGAAGGATTTGAGCGGATGAAGGGGCCGTTGCACCTTTTGCAAGTCAAGACAAAAGCTGATTTATAACAAAAGTGGTTTTATTTTTGTTGATTTGTTGTTACAGGCTGGCCTTTGGCTGGCTTGGGGTTTGTTTTGTTGTTGTTTTTTTTTTTTTTTCCTTGAGAAATAGCGTCTTTGATACAAAGCACATACTTCAAGCGAGGTCTGTTCCAGGAATTCCAGTTGCATACTTTCCTTTGTGGAAGTCAGTACTGAGCCTGAGAGGTTGGATACACGCAGCTTCGGCTTTTCCAAATGAGCTCACTGGAAGAGGTACTTCTTACCATACAGGCACCAATTTGAAAAGAATGGGAGTTATGTAGTATTAAAATATTTGTCTAGATAATGAGTGGTTTTGTGTGGAGGAATGCTAAAGGAAAAATATGTTTGTGGAAACCCAACTGTTTTGAAAAACATGGTGATTTTTCTGGTCCAAAAAATAAATGAGGTATTTCAATAATGTCAAAAAGGTCTATTTTGGTGTCTTCGGTGTATTGGACATTGTTGAGAAAATATTTTCAAAACAAAAAAAAAATATACAATTATATAAAAAGTTACATAAAGCTACATAAAATAACTTTTTCAGTTTAAAGACACTGAAATCAGAGGAACTGCTCTGATCAAAGCAATGTTTTCAGAGTTTCGTTTTGTAAGAAAGTTTGATTTAAAATGTGATTCATTCTGGAATTGAAAAGGTTTTGAAATCTCAACATTTCCCAGTAAAATGAGAACTTCTGTCTTTCTCTAGTTCCAGTTTCCTTTGCTGTAATGAAATAATTGGAAAAGTGGTATATGTGATAATTTCCTTGTGACAGCGGGACAACCCTGCTTTTGATAAATGTGTGTGGAGAAGAAAAAAAAAATCAGAAGAAACCTCCTAACAAATCAGTAATCCCACTGAGAAATTTACATAAATGTCAAGAAACAACACTGGAATTCACAGAAGATTGATATGAGGGAAACTGACTCCAATGGGGAGTAGAACTGGTGAGGGAGTTATAACATGAATGATTACCTCTATCATATGAGATGTTCCTGCCCTCTCTGTGGATCTAACATGTAGCTTCTTATAACCTTGTTCAAATCATATCTTGTAACATGCTGGATCAGTCTCCATACTGGGCTAATGCACATTGCTTCTGGCAGCTTGGAGTCCAGGCAGAAAAAATATATATTTGCTAAAAAAAAAGTGTCCAAGTATATTCTCAGAAGGTGGTTTTTTCCCCCCCTCTCTCCCACTAAAGCTATACTAATCCTGGTAACAGCCAAATCCTGAAGACACAGGGATGAGATAACGTCAGATGAGCATTCTTTCTCCTCAGCCACTGCTTTGCCACTCAAGGAGATAAGTGGCATCTTCCCCATGCTCCTTTCCTCTGATTTCCTGACAGTTTCCCTTTCTGCAGCAATGTATCTGGGATTACCCTCTGCAGTCTTCTGTTACATGATCTTCCTCTTAAGCTGAGTTTTCTTGCAAAGTGCCAAAACACAATAAGAGAAATAATTTTTAAGACCGACACTGATGAGAGAAGGATGCAGAAGAGAGCTATGAAGAGAGCTCAAGAACACCTGTGAGGTTATCATCTCCATCCTCTCACCTGGGGGAACAAAAGCTCAGCATCCAGCATTACCATAGCACCAATAGCCATCAATAAATTGCTCTCGTAAGAAAAGAACAGATGTGACAAAGATTGTTCCAGGGTCTATAGCAGACCACAGCCAAAGCAGAAGAGTGTAAATGTGCTGGGCTGGAATGGCAAGGGAAGTCACAACTGGGTTCCATCTAGGGGGAATTATTCTTACACTCAATTCATCAATTTATGGGCAAGCGATTCCACAGGCAACGTTGACTTGATTAAACAGAGCCATAATGACAGTGAGTATAGGGAAGCATCCAGCCAAGTATGCAAACTAGCCTTCTCAGCCTAGAATAAAAGCTTCCTAACCAATAATTTCATGCTTTTATCTATACGATCATTAATACAGATACCAAACAATGCCAGCTCGACGTGGTGTCAAAGGCTCTGACAACCTCTAATTGATAATAAATAATTCAATTTCTGTCCCAATCCAAAACTGCTGAATCTTGGGACATGTTCCAAATAAATGATTAAAAAGAACTTTGAATGTAATTATATCTAACACAATTGGGGATATTGCCCAGATTAAATTTACAGCAACTATTCAGAGCTACAAAATTTCAATGACACTGGCAACTCTTTATGCCTACTAGAAAACGAAATGTTCTTTACTCAGGCAATGGCACAGACTGCATTTTTTGTCGACAGCTGTATGCCAGCAACTCACCCAGGCCAACCGTGCTTCCCACAGAGGTGCAGTGTTTCCCAAAAGCACTCGAGAAAATTTGGGAACAGGCTTTTGCCACAGCCAGATATTTATTGTTCTGTACATGCAGAACTGGATCTTCTTTCCAATACAGCCGATTCTTCCCCTCCCCCCAAACTGCTTACATTACAATTAACAAAAGTTTCTTAAGACATTAACACCCTTAGCTCCTGGAATGAAACTAGAGTGATGCATTTCAGCAACGAAAGTGACTATCAGCACAATCCTGAAGTGATGAATGCAGCATCTCAGAGACACACCGATTGTTCCCAGTAATTCCCAAACTCCAAAGCCAGAAGGAACTAGTAAGTGTTCAATTACTAGTGAAAACATAGGACACGTATTTACAGGAGCATCCTTATACAAGATTTGACTCCTATTTTTCTCTCACTTGAGTAAATCCTTGCTGAAATCTTAGTTTCTGCATCTGTAAAACAGGGATGGTGACTTTCACTTTCATTTCTTTGGATGCAAATCGTTTTGAATGCCAAATTTTTCATTTCATGGGAGAACACTGTATGTTCCTGAAGACCTGAAGGAGTGGTGACTCTTAAGAACCTTTTAGATCTGTAGCAGCTATCTTACTGAGCTCATATGGAAACAGTAGAAATGCACTTGCCTTGTCGAACCTGCCCCATTTCTTTATTCCCAGTCCCTTCTGGAAAACCCAGCATCAGCATCCCTGGAATCCCCACGCTCACAGGCAGGGCAGACACAGCACTGCCATGAAGATGTGCAGAGATATCTGTATTGTCCGTCTAGAACTCTAATAGTGAACTAGCACTCTAGTTGCTGAACTTCTCAGCTGCCATGATCAGGTAAGCCAGGCTTGTTTCTTCAAGAAAAGAAACATAAGGGAGAGACAGGGCAGACGAGCACTCACTAGCGTGTCTAGTCCTGCATTATTCAGAGCCACACTGTGCGCCCCATATCACATAGATACTCTGTGCTACTCTCTCGCAGACCTAAAGGCACCGCTATGCTCTGAACAATGTCAGATATTGCCCAGCTAGGCACCTTCACACTAGTAGTCACACGACAGAAAGAGGCATTTATACTATTAATTGGAACAGACAGTTACGTTAAATAGGAGACAATTTAATGGATTTAACAGATCGCAGATCTGCAGTCTGAGATCAGTAGACCACTTAAACATATGCTTAGCTTGAAGCAAGGATGTAGTCCTCTTGGAACCAGTTGTTTATTAGACCCTATGGGACCAGCTCATGTGCCGAGGTCAGAGCTGGGACCTTAGCTCCTGCTGGATATTCACTGTCTCACCTACACAAGAAAATTCCCTTACAGGTGGGAAACCAAGTGACTCTCTATTGTACATCTTATATTAGATACTTTCTCTGAAGTATCTACTATCTACCCCTGTAACAAAGAAAATGTTACATAAACCTACGCACCAGTCTAGTGGTGACAGGCTGATAAGAATGATGAAACTTTTCTGGCTTACTTTAAAAAGGAAGAAAACTTATAAACTACTACTAAAAACTATCTGAAACGACTGGATCTTCTTTCACTGCAACATTCACTGTAAGTTATAAGTTAAGATATAAATAAAAGTAAGCATATATATACACACGTAAGTTATATAAAAGGGAGACAAGCTAACAGAAAAATTAAATATTATATTCACGAACTAGCCAAAGGTCTCAAGTGTCTTCAGAGGCTGGTGAAAAAACTCACCTCAGTGAGGTTGATATTATTTTTCTGGAAACCTAGGATAAAGGAATAGTGGAACCCAGGCACAAAAATACTGCAATGTCAGAAATCACTCTGGAAGTTGACGGGAGAACTGGATTGAGCTCTGTTGGGACCCTGTCACATTTTCATCGCCAGGTCACAGGTAAGAGTGTTGACAAAGTAACTTAAACACTAATACTTTGTGGTTAAACCATGTATCTATAGGAAATGTTTTCCAAACACTTTGTTATGCAAAGTTCATTAAACAGGAGTTTGCAGCAGTTGATTCAGAAATTCCACATGGCAAAGTCCTTTTTGAAAGAGGAGAAGCCAACGGCAATAACAGAGGATTCAAATTAATATCCTGATTTCTCACTGCATGCCTGCAGGTTGGAAAGGGCAGAGCAAGCTAGAACAGCAGTATGGTTCACCTCTAGAAAACCAGACAACAAATCTCTGCCAGCAGCTCTTCTGCTGAACAGAAGGGGCAGCACTGGAAGACTTAATCTGATCTGTTGTGTTAAAAAGAATTTCTCTGCTAAAACGTCCCTAAAAACAAACCAAGAAGAAGCGGCACTTCAGAGCTCCAAGAAGGGTCAGAAATGGGATAAGATAGAAGTAGAAATGCAGAAGATGTATTAAAAAGATATCATCACCTCTTGAATATGTTTTGTCAGCTGTAAACATCCATAGTTGCTCCATTTGCACTGGTGCAGAAGATGGGAAAAGGCTGAGCTTGTAGCACCAGCCGCAGTCTGCAGGCTGGGTAGCTGCCTCCAGCCTTCCTGAACAGTCACAGGGCGAGTGCTGCTGAGGTGAACTCAGTTTAATAGGTTGCTACTTACAGGCTTAGACTGATTTACAGGTGTTTGCCCTGAAATATGACCATCCATGTCATCACTGCTAATCCTCTCCCATCTCTGAAATCCTCCCACTTCAACAGATAGCTATTTTTGGAGGAGAAAACCACATACATACCAAAAAGCAACAGCTCCCTCTAAATATCCTCCTACAGGAAGGGCAGCCTGACTATCACACACCCAACAAGTTGTCTAGTACAGCACAACACCAAACCCTCGGTTGCCTCTGTCACGGCGGGTGTCAGCCATCTGCATGTGACAGTAATAACAGGGATGTCACAGGGAGAGCGCACACAGACCTCACATCCTCCTCCCCTTGCAGTCTGGTAGAAAACCTCCTGTCGGCAATGCAAAGCCTAGGAAGCATAGCTGGGCTGCATCCTGGGGAGCAGTATTTTCCATCTTTCTCTGCTGAAGACTTCTTTTTCGTTTGCCCTTTCAAGCTTGTGACCTCTTTTCTGCAACTGAGTTTCCATCCAGCTTGCAACCCAGTTTGGGATCCTGACACGCTGCTGGAGACCCAGCCTGATGGATCCAACGGCTGCAGCACTCTGATGCTCTGTACTGGTGAATCAGTTTCTATTCCCAGCACATACTGCTCCAGCACTGTGGTAATGACTTGCAGACATACATGAGAACAAGGTTCACAGTATAGGTAATCTAAAAAAAAAAAAAAAAAAAAATTATCTTGGGATAGAAAGTATATTTACAAAAGTAGATAACCGTTTTTTCCTTAAGTAATATATCATATAGGTACTGACTGCATTGCATTCATCTGTCGCTTAGCTTAGAGACTGCTGAGTACAGCTTCTAGAAATCTATCACTCACAGCAAAATACAGCTTCTAGGAGCTCCATGCCATGCCAAGTCTCACACATGGAACATAAGACCCGATTATTCTGGCTGCTGTGTTTTGCTCCATACCCACAGAACCTGCATGTTAGTTATTTTGAAGGATAGCATGCCTCTCTGTTGCTTTGGGATTTTCACGTGGCTGATATGTTGGTTTGGCAGGTCACTGAGTTTCATAGCTTTGCCAGGTACCTGGGCACACCGTGGGAGACATGTCTTATCCACGAACCACAACCAGGAGAACTGCAGCTGGAAGGAATAGCCTAGGATTGGGGGCCCCTTCCCATCACAAGGCCCAACACATCTACCTGGTGGGAGTCAAACAAACCTATTGCAGAGCCTGAACTCTAGGCATCAGGATCTCAGTCAACTCAGTGTATTCCATAACTTAGAGGATCAGATGCATAGGCACAGGTCTCCCATTTTTTAACCCTTAAAAAAGTCCAGAAAGCTTCTTGAAATTTTCACAGACTTTCCAAGCAGCCAAGCCAAAAACAAACATGAAGCCAAACTACACAAGCTAGAGACAGAGATAAAACTGGATGATGAAAGTCCACAGGGATTGTGAGCTTTGTATCCAAAATCACAGAGAAAATTCATCTCTGCACTGCTGTAAATCAGGCACATTGGAGCTCACAATACTGCAGGAACAATCCCGTCCAGGAGTCCTCATTTCTTTTCAGTGCTACAGAACCAATAGCTCCAGTAAAAGCTGATGGTGACTCTAAGTGCTGATGGTGCAGGGATCCCATTCCCTGCAGCACAGAGTACAAGGGACTCCTCACACGCTTCACGTTTCATCTCCACCTCTCCTATTCTTGGCCTTAAAAGAACACCAATATTTTAAGGTATCTGGGTGCATAACAATACACTGCAGCCTTCTGTTTCTGGGGATGCTCCCACTCTCCAAAAGCCTTCCTTGGGATAGACAGCTGCATATTTGAGTTTTCACCCTGTTCAGTTTTCCCAATGGCTTCCTCCTTCTATCCCCTCCTGGCTCTTTCCAGTACATCCTGTTTCTGTTGTTCCCCTGCTATGCATGCAGTTCTCTGTCTTTTCTTGCTTCTTTTTGCTCTAGCTCTGCACAGCAGTTACTTGTTAGTTACTCAGAATCTCAATAATTTAGGTCAAAAAGCCTGGTGAATCTGATGTGGTTTGTTTCACATAAAAAGAGTGAAACTGAAAACCACCTTATTCTTCTCAACTGAAATGCTGCATCCCTATTAATTCAGGTGTATAAATAACACACTCTAACACTGCATCAAGGGCTCTGCTGTGTGATTAAACCTGCCTCCCTGACCTGTAATTAGAAACTTTTCCTCTGAAAGGCAGTTTGCAGAGAGAAAAGGAGAAAGAGAGAGAGAAGGAACCAGCTCTCAGACCCAACAATTTTGTTCTTAATAAATTATTCAGAGTTTTTGAAAGTTGAGCTGGATTTCCATCTGGTAGCATTAAAGACCCAAAGGGAAGAACTGAAGGATTCTCACAGCAGAACACAACAGTACAGAGCATGGGGCTGGAAACAAGAAGCCAATTGAGAAGTTCACTGTGTCCTCTGCCTGTCCCTGTTCAGCTGCTGCCTTTGCACGCCTGGACTTCCGCAGATCTTGAAGCAATGAAGAGTGACCCTCCACCAGAATCCCACTTAGATAGGAAGTCACATGTTTGGAATATAACATTAGAAGAAAACATCAAAAATTCAGCAAATGCTTTACAAATATCAGCAGAACCAGACAATGCACACACAAAATAGACGGTGATGGTCATTAGTACAGAAACAATATAGAGACCAGTTTGCATAGTCCCACACAAGTAAATATAACCTTTTCCAGACAAATAATTTAAAGATTAATTCATTAATGATTAAACTGATCTTTTGCTCCGGGGGCAGTTAGACAGCACAGACCATTGTACTACTAATGATGGTAGCCACCGTTAGTTGCAACCCCAAAGGTACACCTGACGTTATAAGGTGAACTTCTCATTTGGAAGTATGGACAGAGTAAATGTCTCCTTCTCCTGAAGTAATAGTCAGAAAAACTATTTCAGCCCTATGTAGACTCATTTTAACAAAAAAAAACACAAACAAAAAAAAAACAAAAAACCCCCACCCAAATAAAATGTTCCATCTTCCACAATGGATGTCAGTAATCTTTACTCTTTCCATAAATTTGGCATAGAACAAGCTTTAGAGCACCAGCTAACACAAGAACTGGCCCCAGGATGAAAGGTCTCTGGCCTTGGGTATTTGGCAGCTGTTTCCAGATTTCTGCTTGATTTCAGATCAGAGAGATTTTGTGATGAATTCCTCCTCTGGTTACACCTATAATCTGTGCTGAGGGTGTGACCACCATCATAGTTTCAGTCTTTTATGTTTTCAGGCTCAAGTTTGCAAGAGCTCACACTGGGGGAATTGAGCGTCTGATAATTTTCTGCATAATTGTCTTTTTCGAGGAACTTCACAAGGCTGATCCAGGGAAACCTTATGAACTGAGACATCAGGTTTGAGGGGACTCACGTGAGAGAGAAGAAACCTAACATTTACATCTCAAGGACCTATTGGTCAAAATATCAGACCTCACTGAATTCTCCAATGCTTTATATCTTCTGCTGTGGTTTTTTTTTTTTTTTTGGACATGCATAATTTTAACACAAATAACAGGCTAAATCTACCAAAATATTAAATTGTCACTCGTGGAAACGTCTTCATTTCAGGCTGCCTAAGTTTGCAAATGTATGAGGTGCAGAGCCATTGGAGACCACAACCCTGGCATGGGGGATGCAGGACTCCATGAAACAAAAGAGTCCTTCAAATTCAATAACAACAACTTTAAGTAATCTTTTGTGTTTGTAATGTGGTGGAGTCCAAGTTTATCACAGAGCTGCCAGAACATAAATCTGATACAAACTACTTTGGATTAGATAGCACTGCAGAAAGAGCTTTACTGGGGTACTGTGACAAGTTTTATGAACTTCTTAAAGAAACAGAACTTGGAAATACTAGCAGTGTTGTTAAGTTATTGCCTTGTGGGTTTGAACACTCAACACCAAGAAGAGAAGAAAAACAGCTAACAAATTCAGAAAATAGAGCAGTACTTGAAACTTGTATTAAGACACCTTTTGTTTTTCACTGAGAATTTTAAGTCAGTTGGACTTAAAGCTGAGTCCTGTGAATCCAGCATGCTCTACCTGCCTCAAATGCAACCACGGGCTCTCGTCCCCCGATTTTTACAAATCCTCAGAGTTCAGTATCACTTCACTACTCTTTCCTCTGTGGGTCTCTCTCATCTTTTAACGTTGGTATGCAAGTACATGAGCAGAAACAGGTAAAAAGAACTAGGAATTTGCCATGTATCAACTTCCAGAGACTACCTGCCTCTACATGGTACTTTCACGCCCAGGGGCTGCCCAGTAGCCCCTGAGATGCACCAGCATGAAGAGGAGCTGCCAGGCAGGCCGTTTCAGCTGCTCTGCAGGGACCAAGTTCACAGTTAGCTGCTTGTCTGGCTCTGCTCGGAGCTCTGTCCAGCCCTGGGCTCCGCTCTAGCCTGCCTGAGTTACTAACCAGTTTCTCTGGTTTTCAGCAAGTCATACATCGGCCAGAACCAGCCCACATGGTTTCAAAGAACCTTTCCTATTTGCTGCTGTGCCCCTCCTTGCTCTCAGCAGCTCTGTCGGTACAGCTGCTCAGTGCTAGATGGCTGGCCTGCCCTCTATTTCTCATTTATTGAGGGCAGTTCACTATCTATAGCCATTCCTTTGAAGATTTTGCTCTTTTATACAGGGATTTACTCCATAAGCTGCACTCCCCCTCTGCACAAATGCCTCATATGCCACCTTTCCAAACCTCTCAGCTCCCCCCACAATGCCTAGGGCATGTCTGTGCCCCCAAGCAGGCTGTGCAAGGCTGCTGGAATTCCAACATTTTCCTCTTCAAGAATCCCTCATTCTCTCCTACAATAGCAACTTAATGTCTCATCTACCTCCTGTCCCTGAGCAAATGGGTCCTCTAAATGTCACTATCAGGGTTTCTGTGTACAGCTAGCTATTGCTGTAGCAGGGTACCCTCAACTCCCTCATATCAGGGTTGCTGTGAATCCCTCATCCTTTTTCCTTCTAACTTTGGATCTTCATTCTCCTCCAGTTCTGCAGAGGTTGCATACAAGCCCTGTATTATTATTTATCCGGTGACAGATCTTTCAGTGCGCTCACATGACAACTTTTCTAGAGTGATAGACAGAGATGAGATAAAGATATTGGTATGCGAGTGCTATCGCCCAGTTGCTTCATCTGCAAATGCAGCGGTAACTAAATTACTGCTGCTTCCCTATTTTTCCCTTTATTTCCTAGTGTTTTCACAAATTAGTGGTGTCCCTTCTCTCCCAGTAATAGTAGTAAGTCTCTGAAATTTTTGCAATTGATCAGATGGAGCATTTAGAAGTTGTCCTGTTCTATGAAGTCTGAGAAAAATGATGTCCAGATGAGTATGCAGCCTTCACAAGCTTAGCCTTAAACATTATGAAAAAAATCAAAGGGATCCTTTCCAACCTTGAATTAAAGGAACCACAGTGGGATAACCTTCAGTTGGTACCTTGAGGTCTTGGGAAAGAGAGGGTTTATGCGAGGTTTTCTTGGTAACACCCCAAGGGACTCCCAAATCTCAGAATAAAGGGAAAGGCGGATCCAATAGTTTGCATTATTCCCAACCTCCAGATGGAAACATGGTACTACACTGAAAAATTACTCCCAAAAAGAAGGAATTGGTTTGCATCTGTTGTCCTCCAGGGACTCTGAAGAACATCTTTTCTGTTTCTCTGTACAAATATTCTTCTAGCTTTCAGAATGCAAAGAGGGTTCTGAAAATGGAGCTGGGTTTCTGTGCATCAACTCAGTCAGAAGGTGCCATTACTACATAGCAGCTTTGCAAATATGATTAAAGCCTGAAGCACAATGCTGTGCTCCATGGGATATATCGGACCCACACACTGCCTTTTCAACACTCTGCTTTTTCTAAATCATGTACATTATGAGTGAATAGGAGAAAACGTGTAAACAAGAACAGAAAAGGTTGTTGCAAGTTCATTAATTCTGATCACTTAATAAGCTGTAAATTGAAGTGCATGAATTCCATTCTCTTGAACACCAGGATAAATTTGAAGAATCTCTATTGACTTAATTTACACTGATATGCATTAGAATAGTTTCTGGCACATTCAGAATCAAAATAATTATTATAGCAACATTCAAGACCAGAAGGTACCCAGTTCCCATTTAGATAACTAAATGAGGGCCAGACTTAAAAAAAGTAGAGACTTCACCACATAAAAAAAATAATCTTAATTCTTTTTTAAAGGTGATGCACAGGCACAGCCATGGGACCCAGACATTTTAGAGCTGCAGGACTGGCCTTAAGCAGCACGGTGATACTTTGCACCTAACTAATGAGAACACAGTGCTGTGCAAAAGAGTGACTATTGTCCTCTGGTCCTGCTTCTTACAGAAGAAAAATATGAACTGTATACACGGAGGCAGAACTATTTGAATAACTTTGTCATGCCAATATTCAGAGGCGTACTGATACATTTCAGAGCTTCTTTGCTTACAGGTCCCCCTCAAAGGTTACAAGGAATCCAGGAGGATATCTTTCCATGCAAAGACAAACATTGCTTTGGAATTCTTTACTCTCTAGTTAGGATGCTGTCCAAGAAATCTTAAACTCACTTTCTTGGAAGATAAAACAGTTGGCCCCTTCCAGGTACCAGAAAGAAACCCTAACATTTTCAGGAACACTAAGTTTCTGAAACAATGACAGAGAAAGACATCATGGTGGGAGAAGGAAACCAAGTCTCCAAAAAACAAAAATCACTGGAGCTGCTCTGTTGCAATACCACGAAGTTACCTCTGCCTTCTGCTGCTGCTGGTTTGTCTGCAAGGAAGTCCCAAGAACATAGATCTAAAGTGATGCCCTTGAAACATGCAGCTATGACTGACTGAAAATGATCCAGCGAAGTGTCTAGAGAGCTCCTCCTGCCGGCTGTTTTCTTGGCAGTCTGAGCTCTTGCCAATACACCCAATTTTCACGTTATCTTTTCAGGAAGTTGAAAGTGAAGGGAGGCAAAGATAATGCCACATCTTTCTTATTTGTCGTAGAAAGAAACCAGCATGATCCCACAATGTCTCTCATGTCAGTGCCCATTTACTCTCTGACTTCTCAGACAGATAGAGATGCTCTAAGTCTTTAGTCAATGCCAGGAGTAGGACAGTGCAGGAGCTGCAGAGGAGCTTGGGGAGCACGAGGAGCAAAGGCGAGCTGGGCTGACAGCAAGGCAGGCAGGGACAGGACCTCAGTGTAAAGGGGCACAGTGCCACAGTGACCAAGCAAGAAGAGCAGAGCAGGTCCGGTGACAGTAACCACATTTGCCAGGAGCCCAGTGACTGTCGGACAAGCCCACAGGGATGAGCGAGGTCTGAGGCCAAGCCAGAAAGTCAAGTCAGCAAGGCAGGGTCGGGATCAGCAAGGTTCACATCCAGGCACAGACACCCGTACAGCCCACCCCAGACAACGACCAAGGACAAGGGCAACTCTGTGCCGTGGCTCCCAAGGGAAGCGGGGAGGCCCCAGCAGGCTTCTCTCAGCTTTTTGGCACACAGCTCTTTTCACAGCACTCTGATGCCAGGTTACACTCCACCATATCAGGGCAGACCTTGAACACAGGCAGCCAAACCTGTAGGACAGGGGAAAGAGGTTGCAGAGTCAGCTGGTGCGCCCAGGGCCCTGACAACACACTGCCCAGCACAGTGAGTGACGAACATAAAAATTACTTGAAGTGCTGACAAAAGAACCTGAGTACAAACATGTCACAAGGGTTGGCAGTGTGAAAGAGTAGCAATCTGTACTTCAGCTGTTTCAGGGTCTGGTCAGGAATGACCTTCGCAGGGCACTGTATGTGTGCTTTTGTTTTGCCAGTCTGTTGGGACGCACTTCTTCCTAAGCCAGAGTAAATTTAAAACTGACACTGGGATATAATGACAAAGTCCCTCCAAGTTTTTCACCTATAACTTACACCAGAAAAACACAAATGTAAACTAATCCTGGCTTCCCATAAAAAAAAAATAAAATTCATCCACACCACATACTCCTTTGTGATGTTTCAACTGCTCAGTTCTTTGTTGAAGCTATGCCCCAAAAGAAGAAAGCAGACAAGACATACGGGCATCCCATTTCCTACCTCCACACTAGTAACATTTGCCATCTAGCCCTGCATTGGCTAAATCTTGCAGGTATGTGTGCCGGTCCAAACTGCCAACCCTGCCTGCATGAGGAGGTAAAACGTCCTGAGGCAACAAAGCTCAAGTGGCAGGTGAGAACTATCTTCAAAAAAGGAGCTTGTCAATCAATGGGGGGGAAGACTAACCCTTTGGAAAAGGGTGACCATGATTATCTTATTGAGTTACAACAGGAAAAAAAATCAAAGACAGACACAGAGGGGAAGGGAAAGAATGCAAGGTGAGCATCCCCATAGTGTTTACAGCTTGACTGACACTGACACACTGCTTAGATAAAATTAATCTGTCTGCCCTGCAAGGGCTGCATGGCTGCAGCAGAGAGAAATGGTCTACTGGAAAAAAAGAACATCTTTTATCAATATTGATAAAAAACATCTCCAGATGATGTGAGCTATTTTGGAAAAAAGTCACATTTACAACAGGGACCCCTAATTTTGTTGAGATGGCCAGGGATATATTTTGTCTCCTTCTGTATAGAGTACTGAATGTACACAGGACTGTTACTAAATGACGTTCCTCTGCCAAGCAATTGTATTCCCGTACTTTATATTTCCAGTGTGAAAACTCTAATGAAACATTTTAAACCAAAGCCGTTTCCTTGGAGCTGCCTCTGACCTTCTTTTCCTCCTCTCTCAGCCGAATCTCCCTGCCAGGATGAATTCAGACCTAATGTCTGCTCCTCCCACCAGGCTTTTGGATATGTGACAATATCCTAGTCACTGGGAGCTGTGCCTGCTGGTGTCCATTGTCTTGTGTCCAGTTTGGGAGAGGGCTTTTAAGGAAAAGCCCAGAATGAAATTTATGGAGTCCAATGATTTACAGGAATGGCCAACCACGTAGCTGGTTTCTGCACACATCTATCAGCAACTTGTGAGTCCTTGGCAATTAATTCACAAGGCTCCATCACGGGAATGGTTCAAGGCTCAAGAAGAGGCTTTCGAAAGTTTAAAAAAAAATTTTGAAATGAGGGACCAATCTCAAAATACTACAACCCTGTGCATGAGCTAGGGCTGTGATCGGATACAGGGGGAAGCGTAGGGCATGACTGCCTACCAACCTGCCAGGCAGCGCCTGTTTTACTCCCTAGCTGAGTCCTGATAGGCACAAAAAGGAGACACACCAACCAGAGAGAAGCTGCTGGCTGTGCTCTGTGGAATGCATCTGTTCTATCAGTTCAGTGATGGGCACAGTATAGACGTGCAGTCTGTTCACAGCCACTGCTGAGTACAACCAAGCAACTACATCGTGACACTGAGGTCCCAGTGCAGTGAAAGGAGATAACATAAGGTCCAAGAAAGCCACTACTCATAATGGAGATGCTGAGTAGGGTATATTGCCCCAGTGGAACAGGAGTGGGTCTGTGGGACAGCGGATCTAGACCATCAGCCAGGTACAGCAAAGTGCTGCTGATGCAAGACCCTGGATAATCCAACAATGATGCTCACAATACAGTGGGGTACTAACAGAAGAAAAGCAAGTTATATGCTTTATTTGCAATCAGTCATAATCTGTGGGGATATTATATGCCCACACCCCATAGTGTCATCCACTTTCTATGGCTTCATCTATACTGCCTGCCCTATATAGTTCAGGCATATGAACAAATACACACCTTGGTAGAAAGTAAAATCATGTTCTCTGTTAACATCTGTAATCACACTGCAAACAGGGTGCAAAAACCTTTGCAGATATCTACCCGATTCCCACATTAAATCAGTATGTTACTCGACAAATGCTTTCATTTAAAGACCAACTACCTGCTAGGAATTCACAACTAGGTTTGAGCCCTTTGTCTAAAAACTCTTAACTTTTCTTCTTCTGCCCCCTGTCCCCCCCTTCCATCAGTGTTCTGCAATTTGCCAGCCTCCTTTATGTCTCAGTTATGTCTTCACAATGTGAGGCAGGCAGACCCATGTGCCCACAAACAGAAAAGCTCCTCCAGCTCACAATAACTCAGCAGGCTTCTGTGATTTTCAGAGACTGCATTACTGTGTGCCCATGTCTGCTGTCAAATTACTGCCTGGACACTGGCTCCATGGCTAACCTCAGCCTTACCCCAAACATGAGACTGTCCCTGAGCCCTCAGAAACATTAATCTTCTCTTGCAGCTCTTCTTACAAAGTAGTATAAACCTGGCTGACACTTCTAGGAAATAAAGAACACACATACGCCTCCAAAGACATATTATGATTTTATGTCCTCTTTCTGCAACCTACTGAGAGTGGCCGTGCTCCCTATCGAGCATTTAAAACACATCAAAACAGAATTGAAGGGTGGAAAGTCTTCCTGAGATTTCTAAAGGAAAATGGAGATAAAAATCCATAAAAAACAATCCTTCAGACATAGCAGAGGTTGAAAAATAAAATCTAAACCTAAGTTCATTTTCCTCTTTAGCCAAAGTTCTGGCAGTCCCAGGACTGTTCGAACTTCTAGCTGCTTGTCACAGCTCTACCATCACAGCAGTGAGGAAAAACTCTGAGCACAGCTACTCCAACCTTAGCTGCCTTCCCCTTAAAACCCCCACCCTGCCCTACTCTATCTAAGGATATGAAAAGACAATAATAATAGGAAGCTGTTCCTAGAGCTCCTACAAGGGAAACAGTTATTTCCATGCCCTGCCTTATTTTAAATACCTGTACATTGGGAAGATGGCATGCACAGATCATACACAAACCTGTAATTGAGGCGGGATTTTCTCAAGTCATAGATGTTATTGACCGTAATTGCTGTTGTCTGTTTCGACCTTCTCCTCGAGGTGTCTCCACCTCCCATTACAATGTCACAGCAAAAGAAGTTCCCTGGTGGTCTGCAAAGAAGCAAAAGAGCAAATGGCAAAACAGAATTGACATTGTTTATATAATATAAAATTAATTCTAGAACAACAATTCAGAGAAAGTAACATTGTTGCATAAAAAGCAGACAAAATAGTTATTTAATTGACAGATGGTGCTACTAACAGCAACATTTTGCATATATAAAACACTCTGCACCCCAAATCCTCAAAATGTTTTAGAAAAAGGAATAGACTACTATTCTTCAGTGTTTCACAGAAAAAGTGAATCATAAGGCATTCACAGGGCTTTGTCAAAGTAACCGACGATTTACCACCAGAATGAAGAATAGAACCCAGGCTTTTTAATCCCTGTTACTCAGTTGTGTACATTATTTTAAAGCAGTCCTTGGATTTACTCATTTTAGCGTAGATTGGGTAAAAAGGAGCACTAAAGCAGAAAGAAACATGTGTTCTAAGTCTTAAAACAAGATTTTCCTCCTGGAATGGCAATAAGGATACCCTGCAGCCTTAGGTTTTCTATGCAGCCATAAAGCCTTCATCCTCTTGACATCCTCTAGTAGCCAGGATAACCCCCAATCCATATTCTATGCCCAGTGCATGCTGCAGGAGGCAAAGATAACAAAGGCTGCGACAGAACTCCATCAGGGAAGTCCTTTTGGGCCCCATTTCCATCAGCTCATAAAAGGAACAGCCTGGACCCACATGCTGGGCTCTGCTGATGCTGCTCCAGGCTGCGGCTCTTCATTTGCAAAAGAAACGACCCATTCATTTCTCCCTGACCTCTGCAGACACTTCAGACTGCTGACCTCATCTGCTGATGGCCCCCACCACTACTACAAGCTTCCTCAAACAGGTGCTCCTGGACTAACACCTCTGCCTTCCCAGGCAAACTGAACTAGTGCAGCTTCAAGAATCCTGTATCAGGGCTCCCAAGGGGCTGTTTGTGCACACGTTGGGAATGTCTGGCCCTCAAAGCATTTATTTCCTATCCAGAAAAGCAGAGGCCATATGAAAAGGAGGTTTTAACTGAGTCAACTGAAGTTAAAAAAATATACTTTCTTGTGTGTACATGTGCACTTGACAACACAGATCTCTTCCCTGCAACTACTCACAGCCACACTTTACAACTGCATCTTCGTATTAGTGTGTGGTTGTACAAGTAGGCCCTGCAGTTCCTGTAGAGAGCAGAGCGGCTTGTGACTGGGGTGCTCCCATCTCTGCAGGAGATTTCCAGACTCAGTTTTGTGTCGATGGATAAAGGTTACAATAATACTTCAGCAGGGAAATCCATGTGCTTGCATCGCATTCCAGGAAAAAGACACATCTCTTCAGACATGCTCATCACCTACATTTACCTTGGCACTTGCAGCCTTATTACCAAGAGTATCACAATCCATATTGACTTTTGTTCTTAACAGCCCCATTGTAGCAAGATTACACCATTTCACAGGTAGGCACAGGGTAGTGAGTCTCTTGTCAAAGATCACAAAGGCATTCAGTGGCTGAACTGGGAATTCAGTGCTGGTTTTAAGTCCAAGTTCAGAGCCCTGCTGACTGGACTACTCTCTAGACAATAACATTCTTCTACTCTGCAGAGAGATGGGAGCTTTCAGGTATGTCTGGAGGAATACCGAGGTCCTCAGATGGAGCCACAGATATACGCAGCACAAACTTAACTTAATTTTTCAATAAAAGTGGCATAAAAATAAAGCAAACGAGGTCAGTTCTTCCACTGGTCTCCAAAGAACACCCAATTATCAGAATGAACATAACCATCTTTGATAAGTAAGCCAGTTTGGAAGCTGAACTGTTTGTTCCAAGTGCCACATAGACACCAGCTCTTGCTACTGGCAGAAGAGGCCTGTGAATCAGAGCCCGAAGTCTGATGCAAGAAAAACTCAGGCATCTCAAGCTGCTTTCCCCTATTAGTTTGAGAAAGTCCCCTGCCTGCTTTCTCTCTGAGTAATTAAGAGTGAAATCCTCCTCATGGTGACCCCAATGCTCTCAGCCTAGGCTGATTTACACATGAAAGGAACCCTCTGAGGGGCTTTCTCCCTTTCACATTCACAACCAGGCAGGACCTATAAATAAAACCTTTCTGAAAACAGGAGCTTTCAAAAAGGTCTGTGTATGTGTGCAAATGTATACGAGAGAAAGGGAAGGGATGTGTGCACTTGAGAATGCGTGTGTTTGCATGCATATGTGAAGAGTGGGTGAATGTGCATTCATACACCAGCCCACAAGCAAACAAGTGTACTCAGAAAAGCATCTACGTGGATGCGTGAGTGTGCAGAGGTAGTTGGGAGCACTTACAGGAGCGACAGGGCATGTCCAGGCTGGTTTCCAGCTAGCACAGTTCCAGAAGACATTCACCCAAGTCAGCTGAGTCACTCTAGAGTTACACATGAAAAAAATGAGAGCTGATTTAGACCCAGTTGTGCATATGCGAGTATGCTTGTGATGCACTTTCCCTCTACAAAGCAGTAAAGTACTTGCAGAACAAAACACTAGTGTTTTACATTGCTTTGGATATAACGTGAGAGGCAACAGAGAATCAGGTCTCATGGCGTGTGTTCCTATGGCTTTGACAGAAGGTGAGATTTTTTTAAAAGGCTACATCTTCTCAGCAGTCTGGAACAGAGACTTGAAACACAAAACCCCTCAAACTCTGAAAGATAAAAAATGGGAATGATGCCATGAAAATGAAGGTCAGAAAATCAAAAAGACAATGACTGCATTTACAGTAGATTATAAACACAAAAAATGCGTAGGTGTGCATCTCTACTCTCCCTCCCTCGCTGTCCTGTTCACCCATCTGTCTATGCAGTCCGGATATTTCCCCTTCCAGGAGGCCTAAGAAGGACCCTACACAGCTTCCAGGAAACTGGCCGCTCGTGTGACCCTGCCCTAATACAAAACAGGTGACACGGAGCTCCGAGCCAAGCCAAGGCTGCAGGGTTTCATAAAGCAGGTACTGCTCTGTGCGTCCTTGCTCCCATAAGAGAAGGCTTTTTAAGACTTGGATACAATGTGATAATTTGAGAACTGCAAACTATTTGACTCCACTACTCCTGACCAGCTGATTCATTTGCTTGCTTAAACTGCATCTGTGCTCTATGCCAATGCCAGCAGCTGGGCTGTATGTGTGCTAGCACCACTGGAGCTGCACTACTGCTTGGTGGGAGACCCCAGGGTGGAAGGCAGGAGGATGCTGCACCCTGCACTGTTCTGACTTCATCACTACTCATCGCAGCTCTTAGATCTCTCCCTACCCAATTTTTACACATTTAGAAGAAGCAGGCAGAAAGGCACAAAGCAGTAGACATAAGAAGTGCAAAGCCTCACAGAGGTGCACAAAGCACAAAATGTCTCTTCTGCCAGTTCAAAAAACTCTTCCCAGCTCCTTGCGCTAGGCAGGAGTGTGCGAGCAGGGATGCAGAGCTCCCCTCCTACTGAGCTCGCAGCTAAAGCCCTCCCCCAGTTCCCAGGGTCTTCAAATGAAGATTTGCATAGTACTTCCAGATCATTCCCGAGAGAAGGGACAATGGCTCTCTCAACGCCCTCTTCCCCCCTCCCTCCTTCACTTACAAAGCTGATAAAGCCCTGGTGAAAAGGGGAACAAAGGATTTACAGATGGCAGAATATTGATTTCTGCCGTTCCAGGACTACAGGGAGAAGATGAAGAACCCCCCAGAAACTCTGTGAAGTTTGAGACACAGGCCGTATCTCTGCAGCACGAACTCCACGTTTGTTAAGAGACTATCTGCCGGAGGAAACATTGCTATTCAAGAGGGATGAGCAGGTCCCTGAAAACCTGAAAAAGCACAGAGATTAGATTACAGTCCGAAATCCCAGTGAGCGTATTTGTTGTTCCCAAACCTCCTAAACGGAGAGGCACTTCCAGTGAAAGCAGTTTGCCACCAGGCGGGCCAGTCCAGCATTGCTCCGAGAGCCTTCGGCCCCAGCAGACAGTATCAAAGGCTTTTATAAATCGCATCTTATCAGTGATTCATGCTGTTATCTGTGTCCTCTTCTCTCTGCTAGCCACCACTGCAGCCAGGAAAAATAAGAAAAAGAAAGGTGAAAGATGAGTCTTTGGAAAGCAGCCTTTGCTTCTGAATTACGGTAAAACCTCCCTATCTCAAAACTCACTAACTTTTAGGGCCATTACCTGACAGCTAAAGAAAGCTTCCTGCCTCCACAAGCATTTCTGTGCTCAGTACATATAACGCTAAGCTTTCTTTTGTGCTACAAACATTCTTTTCCAGCTTAGCGAGTCAACTCCACCTCTACTGAAGACCAGCTCACTGCAATCGTTCAAATTTTGCTAAGGTGAACAGTGATACAATCCAAAGTGTTCAAATCACTGCTGCACACTCAACAGGAGATGTTTCCTGGGCAGCCAAGTCAGATTCCAGGAGTTCTGGCCTGACCTCCACCTGTCCCACCACCACACTGAAAACAGCTTTCTCAAAGTGACTGGCTATCAGCACTTTATATATATATATTTCTTTTTTTTTTTAATTTCTCCTTTTTTACACCTAACTTTGTAGCAGTTCTGGACTCGGAAGGCTTCCAGGATGCTGCATCTTCTGGAAAAAACGTGTGTTAAAATGTCCTCAAAATGTTGGCTTTTTAAAGGTGATAAGCTAGTTTCTAAATCAACCTATAGGCCCTCAAAGAGGTCAGCTTTGGAAAAAACTCATATTAAGTCCCTTCTGCAAAGCAATAGCGCACACCAGCAAGTGCAAGAGGGGTTCCCACACCACAGGTCAATAACCCAGACACACCTACCAAGTCAGTGGCAGAGCTGACTGTGCATTCACCAGTATTTTCCCCACCCCTTTGTAAAAACACATGCTGTTGGGATTACTGCAATCATCACAGCGATACTAACCATTACATATAGCACAGTTAAACATATTTCATACAACTATATAAAAAAAATTCTTCACGATACTTTTAAAATATCTAGGCTTCTTCAAATACCTGCCTGTCTTATCTCAACGAGAAGTTTTTCACATGGAATCTTTTCTGTCTTCCAGTAGTCACTCCTAATTTACAACGCTTTTAAAGAAGAGGTGAACCAGACCCATTAGACTCCTAATAGAGAGATTAATTGCAGCTGTTGGGATGACAAAGCCTAACAAAGTCACATTTTAAACCAGTGTAACTCAGACTGTAATGCAACCACCACCATGCTCAGGTTCAGGACAGACCTGAACCTCATTTTCAGTTGCTCTCCACAAGTCCCTTGGAGCTTCGTGGGTGGAAGAAGTGCTCACAAGGAACTTCGTTTAACCTGGGGCAGCTGTGCTGAGAGTTGCCACTACTACATACTGCTCTCTGCGAGCATTTTCTTCTCTGAAGAGACTTTTCAAGACTGTCAGAAGAGTGAAGGTGTCGGACAGAACTAGGGAGAAGCACACCTTGGCTGCTCTCACCTTCTGCTAAACTCTTGCATGTTGTCTTTTCAGGCTATTGCAGCAGCACAGCTCACAAATTCTTTGTTTTAGAAAGTACCTTTCCTCATCTTAGACAGAAGTTTGCTGCTTCTTTTGCTGATCCTTTTTTGTTTTCTCTCCTTTGTAAACATTAGTGTTTGTTGCTTGCTTACAATTCTTTTTGCTACAAACAAGAGTGGTTTCCTTTATGTAGCTCCTCCTATAAAAACAACACTGTAATTTGCTTTAGGATACAGAACTTAATCTTGGTTTCATCACTAAAATATGAAACAAAATAATTCTTGCATCTTCTGTTCCCAAGAGAAGTCACATGCAAATTCCTTTCTTAAATTCTGGTATTACATACCTCATAATCCTGAATCCAAAGGATGCAGGTGGAAAAAGGCAAAAAACTACCTCCAATACAGACAAGAGCTTTGTGACACAGCACTTCCAGACTCATTCAGCAAAGTACGTGTGCGCACACATGGTGAGGCACACAGTAAGCTGCAGTGGTTTCAGCTCTGCACTGTACATAATGCCTCACGTCAATGAATACAGAAGGACACCTCTGTAGGTACACACAATGCCACCAGGGAATAACTTCTCCTTTCAGTATGGATGCAAGACTGTTCAAAATTATTAAACAAAATAATATGAAAGCAAAAGCCTAGAAGAGGTAATTGTGATTAAAAAAAGAGAATAACAATCAAACCAAAGTACTTATTAACAGTTTACACTGCAAAGATACCATAAACAAACAACTGAGCAATATTTTTATGCCAAGGTATGTTTCACAACAGTCTTCCAAGATCCCAACCATCTTACTATTCCTATATGCTACACAGCAAATTTGGACACAAGCCCTGCTCCGAGTGAAAAAGGGGGGAAAAAAATCATGCTCCCCAGCAGCAAACACAGCTCCCTACCATCTAACAACCATGCTGTAACAGCAACTTGCCATGTGCTTTGGTCTTGCCAACAGAAAAGTGATCAGTTTCGTGAGACCAAGGTAAAATGTGAGCCTGTGGTACCCCTGGCCAGAGCAACACTGTGTAATAACGTAATTCCAAACCAGGACAGAGCTCTTGCACTTTCCTTTAGCTCCTTTTCATCTTTCACAGATGCATGCTTCATGTGACAAACCTCCTGCTCCTTCCATGAACAAACCTTTTTAGGAAGAAAACACAATTCCTTCATCATCACTCACAGACCAGACCTTACCACTGCCCCTTTCTGAAAGCCCCATTTCACTGCTTTCCCCCCTATGTCTGTTTCAGTCTCTCCATCCACTAGGGCAGTCCTCTCATTTTAGTGCAGGGGTTTAAAGTGTATGAAAATGTACTCTCCATCTGCATGGCTTCTTCCAAAGGTCAAACAGCCAACTATCAGGCTCCAATGAAGAACTATAATAAAATAGGATCTAGGTATTTGCAAATTATTTTGCAATTTATTGCAAATTAATTATTCTTGAGATCTTGTGTTTATTCAAGTGATGTTACTATTTTAGCAGAATCATCCCAGGAATCCACACCATTAAAAACTCATCAGTGGTTACAAAATTGCGTTTCATTAGTGACAAACATCTTTTTACCATCATGATTGAAACAGCTTCTATATTGCAGTGATGGGATTGGTCCCTAATGTGGAAAAGTCAGATTAACAAAATACAACAGCTCTTCTCTGTTGTTGCATAAAAGAAACTCCAATACAGCTGTGCAATCACTTCACTGCCAGGGAATCCTACACAGGACAGTAGGGCTGACTCCTGGGCCACCTGCACTGAATTTAAGTCTCTGAAACTCGCTCAGGGCATCCACCCCGGGGAGACATCCCTCCCCAGCCTTCCCTATGTGCGACGCCATAGCGCGGTATGTTTCCTTCTGCTGTGGAGAGCTGTCTGGTCACAGGTCCCACCCAGCGCTGCCCTTCAACACC
>NW_009649175.1:829892-834479 GCF_000708025.1 Charadrius vociferus | reverse complement strand
GAGGGGCAGGCTGAGCCCGGACCCCCGCAAGAGGGGAGCGCTGCCGTCGCCCTGTTACAAATGGGAGGGAGGGTTCGTTAATTCCTCGTTAATGTACTAAGTGCGTTTCACATGCACTTGGGTCACTAACGCTAATGGAATTGGCGATTATTGTTGTAATTCATGTAACGTTTCCGACTAGCCCGCCTATGGAAGCTCCTGACCTTCGTGGTGGCTCTGCCCGGGGTTGGCGTTTGCATGCTGAACTGCTACTTGAAAGCACAGCACGAGCACGAGAGGCCCGAGTTTGTTCCTTACGCTCACCTTCGGATCAGGACCAAGGTACGTTTGCCTGCTCTGTTTAAAGGCTCTCTTATTTTCCGTCATTGCAGAGCTTCGTCTGAGATGAAGCTTCGCACTGTGTGAGGTGCTGTGTACGTAGCCATGATCTTAACTCATGGCTGTTTCTGAGGCAGCAAAAGAGTTTCTTACAGCTCAGATGAAGTGCCTGTGGTATTCATAGGCCTCCCACCTTCAAGTAACCCTGCTGCTGTCTTGCTGAACAGTGTTTCAGTCCTAGGGTTGCCGTACTTACCTTAAATTAATACAGATCTATAGGCTAACAGAGGAGATCCCAAATTCTAAAAACTAGGGTCCCGTAGTGTAACACAGTCAATGTTTAAGCAATAGCCAAGATCTTGTTGTCTAGAGACAGTGGCTCCCAGCTAAGGGAGACCATTTTCCAATTCTGGCTGCCTACAGCATGGAAACAGATGCTGACTTGCTGAATTCATCAGCCTGTCCAGCTGCGTGATGTTTGAGTCCATGTTGCTGTTGCTTTCCTGTGCTGTATAGATCATTCAGTCAGCTCCCACTGCCTTATTTTCTTTCTTCTTTCAACAGCCTTTCCCCTGGGGCGATGGGAACAAAACTCTATTCCACAACCCCCACGTTAATGCTCTCCCAACCGGTTATGAAGATGAAAACTAAGATCCTGACCACAGCCAGAACTTTAGCTCTTCCTGTCTTGGACCAGAATGTTGTGTGGGAACCATTGTTTAGGGAACCATCATTTAAGAAATTCTACATTCCTTCTGTGATGAAGCTAAATGGTGTGGGCTCTGTACTTGTGTAGAGGTCCTTTAAATAAAACAACTCTGAACTTGAATTTAGGATCTGACTCTTTTGTTAATCTGAATCCTTGGAAGTTCTTTAGTTTAGCATTTGCTTAAAACATTGAGGCTCCCCCCCAGGACACAATGCAGGAACAAAGGGCTGCAACTGCCTGAATGTTGATATCTGCTCCTGTTGTTAGCGTTATCAGACACAGGAACACATTCAGCACAGGACATTATGCTATTTCATATTCATGTCTGGCTTAACTGATCACTGTAAACCCACAGCCAGATGAACAGGTATCAAGATAATACTGTACATTAAAATTCAGTATATACTGAAGCACATTCTCTGTAATCAGCTATTGCAGTATTTATTAACAGTCATGAAGGCAATTTTCTCTTAGCCCCTTCTGGGAGAGGGAGTGGCAGCAAAGATGTTTATTCAAGCTCTGCGTGCCTTCACAATGTTAATCTTCAGCTCTTGCACTTTCTAGTACATCAGCATGTATGTTGCTCACAACTCCACTTTTCATAAAGCTGCAGTCTGGTTGTACAAAGTCTCTCATACAGGTGTTACAAATGAAAACACAATTTTTGTTTCACTGCATATGTCTTTATAATGTATACTGTGTCACTCAGAAGCTTCTTTACCTAGAACTTAATTACCTTCCATAGTTAAAAGCCAACTCTAAAGCCCTGAGTCTGTTCCAGTACAATATCAAGTTTGAAGTTTTTCTTTGCAAGTCAACTGTTTTCCTCTTACTTCTGTAACTTCTATATTTTTTTTGCATGGTATGAAAGAGAGTGCTATGTCTTAGCTGTTGTTAATACTTATTTTCCCAAAAGGAAGAATGCAGCAGCTGACTTAGCATCTTGCTTCTGAAACAAGTGGGCACTGCAGGACACCCTTCAACACATTTCAATGCAATTTATTTCATCCACTTACTAGTAAAATGACTAAGACAAGCTTTTCTGTGTTAAAATCACAGAACAAGGCACTAATGGGCATAGTTGTTTTAAAGCCAGCTGACAAAAATCATGTTTATTCCTACATGAAGATCATAGAAAAGTAAAGTGGTTGTATGTGTTATTCCTTAAAAAAAAGCCAAAAGCCACATACTTGACAGTCCCCAAAATGCTATTTATGGTGCTCTTAGGAAGACCTTTCCCTTAGCTTACTATTTTTATTTATACCTCAGTGATCCAGCAGTTCAAGTGTCAAAAGCTTGTTTTTAAAGTGCTACATTTAACCCCTCTACTGCCATTGCACCGGCTGTCTCATGCACCCGAGACCGGAGCGTGGCTAACCCAGACTACCTGCCTGTGCTCAAGCTGAGGTGTTCAGGCCGTCGCTGAGGACATGGGGAATGACGGCCCCAGCTGGCTGCAGATCCTGATCTTCTGCGCAAGTCCCACACTGCTCTTGGTGTCTGGGGTCATTACTGAGGGGCTGTGGTGCAGACAAGCCAGCTATTATGTTTGAGAACTGCACCCTTTTTTTTTATTTATTTAAAGAGAAACTTCTGAACAATCCTTCAGGTAGTACTTAAAAGCAAAGAGAGCAAAGCTCACTTTTTTCCTCACTGTAATTCTAGGAGAATTAGGAATTTGACTTCTCTTTTGTCCTCAGGCCATAATATTTTTTTTTACTTTCATTTGTGTTGGTGTAATGAGAGGGGACAGCTTTGCCTCATCCCTATATTAGGATCAATGAAAATCTCGCTCACAGGGCCACTGGACAGGGTGGATCCTGATCCCTCGCTTCTCTTCCAAACACTCTTTTTCTAGTTGCTGCAAACATTTCTGCAGCTTACAAGCCAGCACAAATCACTTCAATTTGGTTTCCTAGGTGTAAAGTAAGCACAGCTCAGGAGCAGCTTCATGAGCTGGTGAGATGCCCAGGTGGCAGCTTTTCACATTATCAGCTGTCAAGCTTCAACCCAACATTTCCCTCATTCAACACACCCTTTAACTACCACAAGCCAAAGTCAGCAGTCACAACAGTGATTGTGACCAGCCTGGTGCTTTGTGGTAGTGTGGAAAAGGACAGCCAGGGCTGTGCTGATTTTATTGCACAAACACATAATGCCAAAGGGGAGAGAATTCAAGTTCAGGGTTGTTTCAGTACCTCAGAAAAGGCTGAAGTAGCCACCTCTGCATTACAAGTGTCCGCATCAGCTTCCATTACAGGCCACCTCTGTCCCTCCTAGAGGTCACAGTCAGATTCTACCGTACAGTTATCTACTTGAACAAAATGTAACCTGGTTATATTTATTTTAGCTAAGTTATTGCAGGTCCATTAGAGTGCTTTTATACCATCCCTGTTGCTGATAGAAAATAATGCTTTAGCGCCTCAGCATTCAGGGTCACATAAAACAAGCTCCTTCCACCAAAATTCAGCAGCGTAGAGACAAGACAAAGTAAATCAACCGCCTTTGTACTCTTTTAAACACTTTCAAGTGTTATATAAATAAGCAAGAGAAATTGGTAACAAAGCAACTACTATATCAGCCCACTCAAATAAGCATTCTCCCATTATAGAGTACATTCAATTGGAAGTTAGTTCAAACGGCTTTTCACGCTGTTAGATGCTGAGCCACCACCAAAATTCATCGAAAAGGAGGCAGTAGTTACCACATCATCCAGTCTTTTTTGTGTGTGGTTGTTTGTTTTTACAAGCGGAGAGGATTCCTTGCTTCCTAGAAAGCAGCTTAACAAAGATCTTATCCAGGTGGTGTCTAGTCTTGTGCCTGGTGATGTCGCTTAGTCCGAAGGCTACGTTAGTGACTCAATCCATACAGCTGAGGTCAAGAGGAGTTTTCAGTTTTTCCTTTGCTTGGGCCCATGAACTCCAGCCCTTCAATGGGTATGTCCTTTTCCTTGATCGCTTTCTGAAAGGAAGAAAAACAAACCCAAAAAATTAAACTAGACATGTCTTTATAGTGCTTAGTGATGCAATCACTGGTACAAAACATGATCTAGAAAAAGCAGTGTTAAGGCTTCGATATTAGTATGTACCTAGAACTCGTGCTGAACTACCACCCGGATCCTATGGCATAAAGGCACCACAGCCGCTAAACCAGCAGGCTTAACAAGTTACGTTAACGAGAAAAATACAGTAAGAGACACCTGTAAAACATTATACGTCATGACCGGCAGAAACGGGAGACAAGAGACAATCCGGAGCAGCGCGTAGCAGCAGCTACCAGGAGGGCGGTATGTGGGTAAGCCCAGTGGAAGAGCACTTGGGGCGGAGAGCGAGCGGGCGGGCAGGGCCGCCGGTGCACCGGGCAGGGCGAGGGCCGCACGCACCTGCACGCAGAGCTGGTACCGCTTGAAGAGCTGCCCGCAGGGGTCCTCGGCGCTCTCGCCCTTGAGGAACTTCTCGGCGAACCAGCGGTTGAAGCACTGGTCGTACTCCCGCTTCAGCTCGGTGCACGCCTCGCCTACGCTGTTCATGGCGGCGGCCGAGCGCCCGCCCGCGCCCTCT
>NW_009649175.1:827634-829781 GCF_000708025.1 Charadrius vociferus | reverse complement strand
CGGCAGGAGCACCCGGTGCGGTGCGCCCCGCGCTCGGTCGGTGGTCAGAAGGAGGAGACAGCATGACTTGGATTAACGTTAATTTCCCAAGAAAGTACGAGAAACCACCATGTCCCAGCAGGTGTAAACTCGGGGTTTTCCCATGTAACCAGGTTTTGGTTAAAAAAAGACAAGCGGCTCTGTACGAAACGTCCTCACCTTTGCCTGTTTTGTCCGCATTTGTGTGCCGGTACAGCAGACGGTGACGGTGGAGGTGCTGGACCACTTGGAACACCTGGCCTTGGTCGACTTCCGCGATGCGGAGGGTGTGGAGCGGCTGCAGAAAGCAATCCGGTTTGCTGATCAGCTTCGTGAAGTGAACACTGATGGTGTAGAACCTATGGATTCCGTCCTGGAGGACAGGTAATGGGTCGCCTCTGTTTAACCGTTAATGCATCCAGCTATTTCCTTCTGTAACTTTTTTCCCCTGTAAATAAGCCTGGTTACGCGTCTGGCTTACAGCAGAGTCTTACTGTGGCTTTGCGTGGAAGGAAGATGTCATTGGCACCTGTGGCCTTTATGTGTAAGCATAGCAAAGGTGTGCTCCAGTTCTTTTGTGTAGCTTACTTGTCACGAGCAATCTGCCCACACTGCTCCCCAAGTATCCGTCAGTGGCGTTCCCAGTTGCTTCAAAATGTTCCAGTACTTGTCTCACTGCTTACTTAAGACCAAAACCAGGTTTAGAGATAAGCCACACTTCAAATCTCATATTTATAGAATAGCTTAAAGACAGGCTAGTAATTTTTGTTCTTCAGGTGTCTGTATCTCAGGGAAGATGATGTGACAGAAGGCAACTGCACGAACGAGCTGCTGAAAAATGCGAGAGAGAAAGTAGAGGAATATTTTGTAGCCCCACCAGGTATTGTCTTGCTTACAAAAACCTCTTAATTTTGCTTGAATTAACCCGAGGAATGTAACCTGCCATAGCTGCATTTGCTTTCAGAAATACTAGCTTGTAATAAGGAAGTACTAAAATAAGTTACTGTAGCCATCTGTAAAAACCAGACTGCAATCTACTGGTCCAAAGCAGTACAGACGCTAACTTTAGAGTAAAGTTACTGCACATGCTGAGTGATGATTTACAGGGAGTCAGAGAGGACTTGCTTGCATTCCTTACTTGCTCAGGAAATTTAAGCTGCCTGTATGTGCTCAGAATAAACTTGAGAAACTAAGCTCTGCTACCTGGAAGATACCTTACAGCTGGTCTCACACAACTCTCTCTTTGTTTTTTATCAGGTAACATCCCTCTACCAAAGCTAGAAGAACGAGATACTTTTCTGCAGGGCTCTTAGCGAAAGCCCAGAACCCAAACACAATTTCAGTATTTTATGTGGGAAAACTTAAGATTTGTACAGTCACGGATGAAATATCCTGGCACGTATTTTCACCAAAAGAAGAGCACTTGCAAGACAATTTACAGAAGGAAGGTGTAAGATGTTTAGTAGCGCTGCTGAAATTTCAATGTTTATGAAGCTGGAAGGCAAGATGACAGATCACTTCAGTGCTTTTATTTAGCAAAGCAAATTCAATGTTCTTTTTAAAGTTACTGAATCGCTTAAAGGCCTTAAAGAGAACATTAAAAGGTTATGATTAAAAAAACCAGAACACTGTATTTTTCCTCAGCTATTTTGTCAGGAAAACAAGAGTTTGGCAGGCTGTATTTGCCTGTTTGTCACCTTTAGCTCGACTCTGGCTGTGACCCTGTCAGAAGCAACAAAGTCTGGTTTGGAAGAGTCCATAACGTTGCTGAGGATCTCTTTGGCATACGGACAGAACTCAGATTTTCACTACGGAAGAAAAGGCACTTTGAGGAGATCAGTCACTCAGATTATTGAATATTTCTGTTTTATCTCTGTGCTCCATGTCTGTATGGGTTACCTTCTGTTTCACACTTTGTATTTTTATTCTGACAAATTAAATACTAGGAGTTGTACATAATTTGAGAAAGAACTTTTCACACACAGAAATAGCTGCTCCAAAACTAAAAATATTTGCCATCAATATGGCAGGAAATATAAATTAGAGATTAATGATACACATGCATTGTTTCTTATCATCTCAAAAGCCCACCAAGCATATTAGAAATATGATAATTTGAAAAACACTGA
>NW_009649175.1:823123-827583 GCF_000708025.1 Charadrius vociferus | reverse complement strand
TGCTCTTAATACCATGTGTACAAGCTGCTTTGACAAGCTCCCTCTCAGGCCATTCATTATGTGCCCTGTGCAATGGAAAAGCTAGGCTGAGTGGAAAGGACTACAGCTGCCTTTGTGGGTGTAAGAAATCACAGCTGCTGGGTAGGATCCACTTTCACTCACTGCCCTCAAAGGTTGCATGTTTGATAAACTTTGAGCAGTTTTTTTCTGGAACTTTTTTTCTTTTTTTTTTTTTTTCATATTTCTCTGGCAGGAAGTGAGAGGAAACACTTGTCTCATTCTTATTTGTGCAGTTACTTCATTATTTGTTTAAGCTTCCATAATATACACACATACATATACGGATACATGCATACACATAAATCATGTAATTATTACGATACTTGAATTCTTTCAAGGGTGTTGAATTAAAGTCTATCTTTAACCCAACTAATCCGATTCTCTTCAAAGCTGCAACACTGTATTAGTGTTTTAGTCTCAGGCTTTTCAAGACTCAGACCCTGCAAATGTTACAAGTTTTACAAATATACAAGCTAAGCCTAAAAGTCATTTATGATGCATATGTAAATCACGACAAGGAAAGACCTCAAGTCACATCATATAACAAGCATGTTAACAGAGAATTCCTAGTTGGAGAAATCCCTACTTGCTCTGTCCATTTTGGCCGCCTCCTTTGACCATCAGAGAGAATGGGGACAGTGTTATTCACATAGAAAAAAGAAGAGGAATTTGAGATCGAACCATATGGCCACAGGAGCCTCTAACCCAATTTATCATCAAGTAACTATTTAAAAAGAACAACCAAAACAACAATTTGGGCAAAGATGATCCCATATTCCCAATGCAGCATAGGCTAAGTGTAAAACTGCCACTTCACTGCTGCTCCCTTACACACGCTCCAGTGAGAGAACAGACTGCCAGATGCTTGTTCCCTGCAGCCCAAACTACATTAAAAGTGGAAAACGTACATTTCCTTAATGAAGGGGTTTGTTACAACTTCACCACTAATAAGGGAATTACAGCCCTGACTCAGACACCTGCAACCACCAAACCAAAAACCTGAGCAAAGGCCAGATGAGCTGCCTACGGGGCAGAATAGGTTAGTGCCTCAGTGTGCCCTTGGCGTGTCTAATGTGGGTGCTGCACCCTACGGGATGGTGCAACACCCCACTGGGCCCTGGCTGTGTTGAGGGATATTAGTTGTTTAGCGCAAATAAGTAAGTTTTAATTAGAATAAATTACTTATGGTGTGATTTGTGCTGTTTGCCTAGCTTTACTTAGCATGAGTAACTAGATCGGCTGAAGCCTTTAGGCTGTGAGAGAGTTGTTATTCTTAGTAATTTTCCTAGCAGCTGGTACAGTTTAGTGTTTTAGTATGAGGAAAACGTTGATATCACACTGATGTTTTGGTAGTGTTTCTCCCAAGCCTGGGACTCTTCAGTTCTCCATGTTCTGCCAGTGAGTGCAGGTGCACAAGGAATGTAAACCAGAAGATATGGAGGCTCCAACCCTCGACTGAAACTGCAAATCAACAAGATAAGAGCCTGCCTGCCTGGACATAAAAAAAGAATCCAATTAGATGTTAGAAGACCCCAGACCAAAAATCACCATTGGACTAAAAGACATGTGGGCAGTGCGTGAAGGGCACCTGAGGGGCGGGTGTATAGATCACAAGGGTATAATTGCCCAGGGATTCTTTTGTTTGGCATCCCTCTCTTTGGAGGCACCCAGCCTGGGCTGTTCTTGCTGTCTTACCTTCCAATTAAATTAATTATTTTACAAAATCCAACACCTGAGACTCTGCTGGGGTATACCTAGGGTTGAGCCTGAAGAAGGAGGAAGCACACCCAAGAGTAAGTGTGTGTGTGTGTGCGACACCACGAATGCTGTGTGCATGCTCGGGCTTCAGCTTCTCCTTTAACAGGCTACACCCCGAGGTCGGGACGAGATGCCCCACATGGTGCTGGTTCATCTGCTTTCACTGCGGGGCCTCGATGCACAAGCGGGTCTGGATCTGGGTCAGATCTTTACAGTGTTCTGTCACAATACAATTTATAAATGCAGGTAAGTGAATAGATATAGTTAGGACATGTGTAATAATCGCTACCTGTAAATTCCTTGTTAACTGCAGTGTGGCAAACATAATGTATATTTGTGAAATAACTCATCTTTTCTCAGTTGTTAATAGATACAACAAAAAGAAAAAACAACTGTTTGGTTAAAAAAACCCAAACAACAACAGGAGGCCAGATTCTGAGATGACATAAATGTATCTAGTTCCCCCAGAGACCATGGAGATAGATAACTTCACTTACACCTGCTAAGGTTTTTCCAATGCTATGTAGGTCTCTAACATACAAAATTGGATTAGATGCCTTAGCATACAGATTCAAGGTTTACAAAGAAAATTTCAAGGTGGCGATTTCTTCAGTTTTACGGACAAAAAGAAAATGGAAGTTGCTATTTTATTTCTAATGATGATTATTTTATATTTTGGTAGTAACTAGCAGCCCCAGGAAAAATCTCTATTAGATATAGTGATACAGGATTCAACAGAGAGAAAAGAAAAAAAAGCCTCAACTGAAAAGTGCTTACAATCTAACCTCCATCTGCAAGGGAATCTCATGATATGCCTCATCCATTACGCAACTTTCTTCGGCACCTCCTCTACTGCAGCTATCATCTCTTATGTGTATTTGTTCTGCCTTCCCCTGCAGCTCTGGCCTGAGGAAAACTATACTTTTACATTCTAGATTAACAAGTAAGGCTCTAATGTTTCTCTTTAAAGCCATGTATCTCAGGCTTTAATGTTTCTCGTTAACGACATGTATCTCACCCACACTGACATTTCCTGCAGTCGTCATCACATCTGTTCCTTCAGCTAACCATTTCTTAATAAATGCACAGAAATTTGCCTGCAGCTACCAAACACAACCACCTCCTCAGAGATTCATGGGTGTTTCTGAAGTTCATTGTAAGCACCAGGAAGATTGTTAAATGGTTCGGTTCCGTCAGCACAAAACTGCCTAGTACTCAAAGAACCATTGCTGGTACTGCAGATACTACCCACAGTTCTGTAAATTAATTGCTTACTGTGGCTCTGAGACTATTCAAAGCTTCTTCAAGTTGCTAGCACACAAAGTCTCTTATGCCCTTTCATGTGCTGCCTTAAACCAGATAAATTCCCTTAATTTCATAACTTTCAGAGTTGTCCCTAACACATGCTCCTGGCAGCAAGACAGAAAGCAAAGCTGGGAGTTGCATCTCTTCTAATTGGAATGATAAAATCCGAGAACTAAAATCAGAAGTTATTTCTGGCATACTTTAGAGTGACAAAAGTTCTACATTATCCAGTTTTAATAATTTGGGGACAGTATATTCTTCTGAGGTTGCCTCAGAGCTTGCAAAAGCAAAAGGTTACTTGCAGTTATGCTAATTTTGCTACAAGTGACACCGAGCATGTAACTATACTGTACTAACACGAAAAATATTTCCATTTCAAGTGAGGCATATGACTGTTCTTGAGTTTTTTATTTCTACAAGGAAATGGCAGTCCCACCAACCAGTATTTGAAAACCTTTCTTTTACATCATCCTGTGTTGTTTGCTATAGACACAGTTCAGAGTCCTGTTATTAACAGATTATCAGCTATGGAAGACTCAACAGCAATTTTCTAGCTGCTGACAATCATATAAGCAGAAAGTGCCCCAGGGAGAGTGAAACTAACAAAATGGAGCACCGAGGATCTCCCAAAATGTCTTGTTTCATTTAAACCAAACAAAAATAACAACAAAAAAAAGGCAGACTTACAGAAATGTTGGGGTCTGCAAAAGATGCCTTAAATGAGATGTAAGTAGTCTGATAGATTCAGTTCACTGAAGGGTGAAGTTTAGAGCTGACTTCATCATACTTGGTAAACAAGGGTAAAAGATTTTAATCAGAGGTCACTTAGTCTGAAAGACAAAGACAAATTGAAAACAGACCTGTAAGTAGGAAAGATGATCAAGTGCCATTTATAAGCTATAGAACTCCTTCCTTCGACATGGGTGGTCTTTCCCCTCAGTAAAGGGCACCTTACTGAAAGAGCCATTCCAGTTCAAAGAGAAACAAAGGCCTGCTGCAGAGATTACTGGGTTAAATTTGGTATCTGTGATCTGGGCTGGGGTGAGTAATAAAATGGCGTTTGGGACCCACATCTCAACTATGGTAAGGTGTTTTACAGAAACCGGTGGACACATTAAAATGCATTGGAGGCTGAGCTTATTCTAAGGAACAAGTGTTTTGGCCCAGAATCGCTAATTAGCAGGTGCCAGAGGCGAAGAGCGTGGGGGCCAGAACTGGAGCCTTTCCTTGCACAGCTGAAATCCACATGAAGGTCCCCAGGAGCGTGCGCCCTGCTGGACGTGCGGGCCCCGCTCTCCGGCACCTCACCTGCACGCTGCGGCGGGGACGCCAGGCCG
>NW_009649175.1:813141-822646 GCF_000708025.1 Charadrius vociferus | reverse complement strand
AGCCTCTGGCACCGCCGGCAAACGGCTGCACAGCCCCGGCTGCGAGCGGCCGTACCTGTGCGAGTGCCGGGCAGGCGGCTGCGCCCGCAGCTTGGAATTCTCTCCTTCTTTGCTCGAGCCAGGCAATCATGAGTGATCGAAAGGCAGTGATCAAGAATGCGGACATGTCAGAAGAGATGCAGCAGGATGCTGTGGAGTGCGCTACTCAGGCCTTGGAGAAGTACAACATCGAGAAGGACATTGCCGCTCACATAAAGAAGGTAAGTGTTTTCTCGTGCTGTCCTGGTGAAATCTCTATGTGCATGAAAAATCAAACAGGAAGAATGCTGCTGGGCAAGTAGCTCTAGCGAAACAAGTTCGAGATACTAGATAATCAAGTTGGACTTTTTCTGTAGGCTGGTGTTCTTATGTTCCTTTCCCCACCCTTTCTGTGGAGTCTTCCAGGTTCTTTTCTCTTGCAGTACCTTCTGCTTAAGCCTTTTCTGCCACTGTCCCATTGTCCAGGTGAACAGGGCTGACTGTCCCTGGGACTGATCAGCTGGTACAGAACAGAGCACAGGGGCCCTGTGGCGCCTATTTGAGAAGTGGTGGGTTGCTGACCTTGTAATAAGAAGTGGCTTTGCGTGGGTTTTATTCTCCCACCATCACATGTAAGACAAACTGTTCATGCCAATGCAGAACAGATGGTTCATAGCTTCCAGTTTGTCGGATTTTCTCTCTGACTCCTACTGGGAGCCCGACTGAGCTGCAAGTATTTGAAGGATTTGGTTGAGCAGAACATGAACGCTTGCATGCTCTCACAGAAAGTCTCTTCAGCTGACAGCTGTTAGATACTGCAGTGCATCACCACTGACTGCAGGGCTTTACTCATTGCAGACTTGCACACACAAGTTCATTTGAAAGCCATAGCAGGCTCCTGACACCAGCGTGTAGGAAGGACACGGTCTCATTACCTGCTGTCAAGGATGGGGCAGAGAATTTTCCATCTGGAGTCCTTTCAGCATCCTTGTTCAAAATGGCTAATGAAGTCAAAAGAATGGCTTAATCTGTAGAGATGCAGAGCAAGCAGTGAAGTTCTTAAAAGTTACGGTTTAAGACCATGGTGTGACTTTTAGGGGAAAAGTTACCACCCCAAACATATGTTTTAAGTTTATTCCTGCTCAACTTAGAAGCATGTTTTTTTTTTTTGTCTGACTAAGCAGCAGATGAGTTATAAAGTGACAGATGATCCTTACACTTAAGAGCATATGCTGCTCCTTAATTGCCTTCTTCCAAAAGTGATACTTGCTAACAAGTGGCATATCACTGCAAAAAAATCCTGTTAGACAATATTGGTACAATTATCACGAAAATGCTGAATTCTTAGTTCTCTCTTCTGCAGGAGTTTGACAAGAAATACAATCCCACTTGGCACTGCATTGTGGGAAGGAACTTTGGCAGCTACGTGACTCATGAGACCAAGCACTTCATCTACTTCTACCTCGGCCAAGTCGCTATTCTCCTTTTCAAGTCTGGTTAGAACCACGGACTGTTACTGAAACTTGCACCCGGTTACGACTGCACACTAACTCGAGGCAGCCTCCCACCCCAGCCTTCACGAGAAAACCTTTGTCTTCAGGTCTTTTGTTGTATTGTTAATGGTCAGGGATTTTGCTGTAGCAGCTGGTATTTTCATTGTGGCTATAAAAAAGGCAAGAATGTCTTCCTTGTATTTATTTTCTTTCAAAAGACAGCTTCTTTGCTAATAAAACTGTTGGAACAAGTTCATCGTTTAAGAGTTTTCGCTACACTTCTGCCTTCTTAGTGCTTGCGTTACCCTCTTTATTCCACTGTGAATGATGGAGGAACATTCCCACCTCCACAGCATCTGAATACTGAGCTAATCTACGAACACATCTCCAGTCAGTAAGAGTCAGTCAGTTTCCGTGGAAGAAGAGAGACTGCTTTTCAGTTCTTGATAAACAGATTTTCAGTGTACAGAGCTTCCAGTGCAAATGCTGGAGTTTAGACGCATGGTGCTGCTTTCCTGATTTCAAATGAACAGGTGAGCTAAAAGCAATAGTCCTTTTCTCTCCCAATTTTCAGAAGAGAGAAATTTTCATAATAGTTCATGACACAGTTCTCACATTAGAATGTAAATTTATACTTTCTCCATATTTTTTCCCTGTCTATCCTGCTACAGAATCATCTGTTCTTTAACAGTTTAGTTTAAAGAAAAGAAGGAAATGCACATTTTTACATAGAGATTTTGCATCTAGCACTGACATAGAAAAAGATGTATGGAAGTGAAAACACATCATCTCATCCCAGAATATAGTTATGGGGTCATTCTCCATGAGAAGAACAACTCCTTTCTTAGAAAGGAAATCTCCTTACAAAAGTTAAAGCATTGACCTAAGTGAAAAGAGTTGATGCAGAGCTGTTTTATTTCACAAGCCTTCATTTGCCTCTGAAAGAAGTAAAGAATCATGGGAAAAATCTCTTAGAGTCCACATGACAAAGATAATGACAGCTTAATAAAAATCTAATAAATCCAAGTAATTCTCACTGGTATAATACCCTCCTCAAAGCTTAGTGAAAAAAAAAAAGAAAAAAAAAGGAGGCATCTTATTCCAAGACAGGTCAGTCTATTTCTGTATGCACAAGACTGGTAACTGACGTTGCTTCATTTGTTAGCATTGCTCAGTTTTGGCCATGTCCCTTATGTTGCACTTGAAGGGAAATGCAAGTGTAAGAAATGCCAGAGGAATCACTTCATCCACAGGTTTCTCAGGGGAAAAAGATAGCTGATGTTCTTCTGGGACTGCTGAGCAAGTATCTGTTGCACAAATTCTTAAAACCCCTCTTCAGTCTTGATAGCATTAAAATTCCACAGCTTTCATATTCCTCAGGAAAATTACACTTCCTGTGTTTTGCTATGTAGCAGACTCACAGTTTGAAACCTGAGTGAATGGCAACAATGCCCGAGTTTAAATTCTGGTAATCCACTTTAAAAAACCCTGCATCTTCTATCATTGCCTTCAACTCCTCCTGAAAAATAATAGTTACATAATTATAACAACCTGAAGGCCTCTAAGTCAGCTGCCTGCAAGATTATGTTGTAACCGTGTGTTCTGTGTTACTGAATTCAGAAAAATACTGTCTTACCTGAGGGGGAAAACGTCGGATGCTCTCCACGAGATACTGGTAAGACTTCCAGTCACCAGCGATAACTTCACCCAGAACAGGGATAACTTGGAAACTGTATAGATCATAGAGCCTGCACAGACAGACAGCAAATACAGATTATGCAAACAAGTTTAAAACCAACCCTCTCCAACACAAGTATCTGTATCTGATTTTAAAAGGGCACAATGAGGTGGCCTCAAAGTGTCTGTCTCTTATTCTGGCTGAGTACAAATAAGAGAGCCTTGTGACATGGCATAAAGTGTCACCATGTTCCTACCTGGAAAGAAGAGGGTTGCTGACGTGACTAAATTCAAGGCAGAGAAATCTTCCTCCTGGTTTCAGCACACGATAGGCCTCCTGAAGTGCCTGAAACAAAGGAAATGTGATAAGTTTGTTTATGTAGAACAGCACCTGCCTATAATCATGCCACATGATGGCAAATCAGTGATGAACTGAGGGGAGTAAAGAGAATCCCGACTGGCAATCTCCAATATTTACTCATGGAGAAGCATCCCAATACAAGTACAAAAAAAACCCCACAACAACCCAAACAACCAACAAAACCAAACCACAAAAACTCTTGCTGCTACATAAATAGGTTTATACCAGGCTTTGTGTCGAAACTATGATGTCAGGTTGGCAATTTTTCTTCTTTTTCCCTACTCTTAGTTGATGAATGTTTGCCAGCAGAGCTCTCGTAATTACAGACCAAACCCAAAAGGGAGAAGGTGACTCAGCTACAAGAAGCTGAAAATGAAGAGAAGGCATGATAGATATTTTTTTTTTTTAATCAAAAGGAAAGATTTTACTCAACTGTGAGGCACACCCAAAGGATCAAAGAAGAAATGATACTGGGTTTTGGATGAGTAATGTGTGAGAACAGGGAGGAAGAAGAGCAAAGAAGAAAATCTTTGGCTACTTTGAAAATTCCATCTTCTATCCAAAATAAAAGACCTAAGAACCACCCAAGTCAAAATTCTGTTTACAACTGTACTTTTTTTTAAACAAGAGCACAGCAGAGTTGTATTCAAGAACCTCTGCAGGTTGCACATCTGCTTGGCTTCAACTG
Organism: Charadrius vociferus; assembly: GCF_000708025.1. Classification (NCBI taxonomy): domain Eukaryota; kingdom Metazoa; phylum Chordata; class Aves; order Charadriiformes; family Charadriidae; genus Charadrius; species Charadrius vociferus. Next base: position 818,409 of record NW_009649175.1, on the reverse strand, counting down.
CCATGTTCCTAAAGGATAAAATATAAACGGTACACATACATGACAGGAGCTCTGCAAAAGAACTGGAGGCTTGGATGTGTTTTGTATCAGGTCTCTAGGGAGCTATGCCACCAGACTGCTGTACCCGTGAAGGCAAAGAGCCTGTGCTTCAGAAGGGTGCAGACAAAGCATCGTGAAAAGCCATCCACATTAAAAGAAATTCAAAGGCACACAGTTCAAGGTGGTTTGGATCCAAATGCTACACCTTCCACAGAAGGAGCATTACCAAGGTTGTAACTCAGCCCTCCAAAACAGACAACTAGTCTAGCTGGACAGGTGATCTAACCTATCTTAACCCACAAGACAGCTAGTCATTCTTGAAGGACAGATACTGTTTAGAACAAGGGGTACTACTTAGCCTAACTAAAATCATACTATTTTTTCATAGGAAACCGTACTACCAGACAGACAGTGTAAAGACACCGAGAAGCAGTGGGCTGAATGGGTTACTTCAATGCCAGCTGCTTCCCACACTCTGCTCTGGGAGCTCTGCTGGCTCAGGCAGGGAAACAGAATGGGGGAGGAAGTGTTGGACCCACAGCGGGTGGGATATACATCAGGTGTTTCACGAGGATTTGAGACATGCAGAAGAGCTGCACTGTGCACGTGTAGATCCAGTGTCATCGTAAGTCAGCAGAAGGTAGGGAATGACTGTACATTCAGCCCTTTTTGCCTTAGAAAGATACTGTGTGGCTTGCTAAGCTGGATGGATTGGGCGCAACTAGTATAAATCTAACTCTTTATGACAAAGGCGGGGTATTTAATTGCATTCTTCATATAAACAAGTTGCACACTACATGCCACTTATTTTAAATGTTTCAGGAGTAGACAAAGATGTTCCTTTATCCAAAGGAATTCCTCCTTTACTTTCTCCGCTAGAATAAAAAACTTCTGGTGAATCGTGAGGACCCCTTGTCAGGATACACTACAGCAACTTACCAAATCAATACGAGTTACATTTCTGATTCCAAAAGCAATTGTGTAAACATCAAACATATCATCATCAAAGGGCAACTCTTCAGCATTCCCAAGCACCCAGGACAAGCCTGCAATAAAAGCCAAGGACGCAGAATTGAACTCAGACTGCTCCAGAAAGACTAGAACTTATCTATTAAAGAAGAAAATTATTATTAATAAAGTGATATTTAAAACTAATACTTCTATTTTTTGGTTTTGTTGGTGGAAAGACACCTTGGTCTATACTCACAAACTTTTAAAGGCCCTGTACTATATAGCTGCCTTTCAAGCAAAGTAGTTAACGCTGCAGATCAGCCAAAACCTTCTTCTGCATATACACACACGTGTTCACAGTGCCTTAGCCTGCCAAAAAAGATTTCACCCAAATCTTGCATAGTAATGGAAAGCAACTGGCTTTCCCGAAACTGGCTGCCATTTGTTTGTAGCAAAGTTGCAAAAAAAGAACCTCTGCTCAAAGAATAACTATAAACAATGATTAATGCCTTGCCATGCAACAACAGTTGAAACACTTAAACCATTTTGCTAGAACGCTTATATAGATTGAGGAACATGAAAAGCCACACTCCCTCCATCTGCGCTATCCATATGTGATCTTGTTGCAGTTGTGTTGCTTCCTAAAACCCCAACGGATCAAGGCCATGACTATCTATGGAGCACGGGATGTCCAGGTTATTTGTACCAAACATAAGACGGCTCAATTTAGAATTAATAGTTCTTAAAGTCACTGGTTTTGGTGAATCAAATGCAAAACAAACAAACAAAAAAAACAACGGAAAAAAACACTGCAGAGATCAGCAGTTTCAAAGGGCAATATGCTGGAAAGTGACACCAAGGAGAGCAAAACGCAACAGAAAACAAAAGTTGTTGCCAAGAGACATTCAAATTTCATTTTTACAAAATGTATATATATTTGTAGTTGTAGAAAGTACTATATGCAAAGCAGCATACAATGTTATTAAAGCAGCAATTATTAGTGTTATTTAAACCTAGACAGTTTGAAGAGACACCTAAGAAGTGAGCATCAAGAAAAGGTTTTGAGCAACAGCAAAACTGTCCCTCAGAATACACTGTGGTAAAATCACAGGCCAGGAGTTTCTAAGTGGATACATAAAAGGGGCTGTCAGTGTCCAACAAGAGGAACTGGGGCATGATGCAGCACAGGCTACTACTCCTTCTGGACAAAATGCACAATCAGTGATTGTGCAACACACATGTTTCTTTTCAGCATGCACAGACCCCACTGTTGGTGAATGTACATAGGAAAATAGTGAAAGACAATTCTGCCCCTTATAATTTTAAGACAAACAAATTTTAGACCTCAGACAACGAATGGATAAGCAAGCTCAGAAATGACATTACTACAACAGGGAGGAATTGCATGAAAAACAGAAAGTAGAACATATTAAATGGATATGTGCTGAACAAGGGAGTGAAAAGGAGTAAGAAGTCAGAATTGTGCCACAGTGGGGTGTAAGGCAACCCAGGCTGCAAAACAACAGTTGGGCTTCTGCAGCAACAATGTACGGAGGAAGAAAATTAAAAAGCACAAACACTCATTTTGAGAATTTGGTAAGTCACAAAAATAGTAAAAAATGCAGCCAATTAAACAAAATGCTTTATTTACAATAGCTAGGAGGCAGCATCAAGCTTTTTTCAGGTCCTAAGCTATAGTCATAAAGCTTTTATATTTACAATGTTGGTACAGTTCAGGTGTTCCCAAACTATGATGCATGAAGAGCTCTGGACAGGCTTGCAAGCTGCTCGGATAAGCACAATGCAAGCAGTCTGCCAGAGCTGGAAGAACCAACGCTTTCACAATTAGCTCGTTTTTCAAAGAAAAGGAAGAGGCAGGGAGGCAATGGCCTGGAGTAACCCACCAGCAGGGAGAAAGAGCAGCTGAGAGAACCTACGCCAGCAGCTTATCCTTCAGCTCCTTTGTGATACTGAGCTGTTCTGTATGCCCTTCAGCCTACACTATCTGTAGGCTGAAGTCCCAACAGGAGTGGGGAGCAGGGTGAAGTGAAGGACATGCAGGAGATCTCATAACACACATGGAGAGGCTGCCCTGGGCATACCTAATGGTGGTACCCAGGCAAACAGAGTTTGGAAACCTGCTGGTATATTTTACATTGCTAAAATATTTGCCAAATATCCATAAATGAAGAGACGATAAACAACTATCATACAAACGCTGAGCCACAAGCAGGACTTCTTTCTCTATGTCTTACTTCTTAAAATCAGGCTTTTCAATCAGGATTGGCGTGGTCCCCAACAAATTCTAGATATCAGTGAATTAATCCATTGACCTGCAAACTAACATGTGATATAATTCAGTTTCTCTGAGTATTATTAGCATATGCTCTAACTGTGGAAAGTTTTATAGGTTCACAATACGCTTTACTTCTTGTATTTTTTATTTCCTGCCTTGATTCTTAGAATACCCATCATAAGAACTTTTGTGTAATCACTCTAGGACTGAGATCTTTTGCATTATCTCCCTTAGTAAAATCATATTCATTTGCACAGATATGAACAGCAGGTTTAGGTTATTTAACCAATTTTGAAGGATAGCTGGGTACCAGACCTCATGGACACTTCCCTAAATGTATTTCTGAAAGTTCAAGTATTATTCCAGAAGATCACTGTACATCTGAACAACATACTACATACATGCTTATTGAAAAAGTAACTCAGCATCGGCAAACATATAAGCACAGCTACAGTATACACCATAGCTATATAATCTATATTGTAATCCTGAAGGGGTGATTACCCGATGGCTTTCATGCATCAAATTCTTGCTATCAGGCATGCTACTGAAATGGTACAATGCATGACTTACCTTCAGAGTAGCCAAGGTTCTGTGCTTTCTGCTTCCCAACTTTTAACATTTCTTTGTTAATGTCACAGACCACCACTTGTGAATCCCCTAGCGACTTAGATTTGTCTTCCTGGTAACTCTCAGAAATCTCCTGCCATGACAAATTCTGGTGGTGCTTAAGCTTCCGCTGGAGCTGGCGTTCTCGTACAGAGCGAACATAATTAATAAATCGAAAGGCGATGTCACCTGCATTTGTTTTAAAAGAAAAATGTATGTTTTGGAATGTTTTCAGACTCCAGGAAATTGGAACATAAGGCTTTGAACATAAAACCGAGTTTTTTGAGTTTTTTTTTTTTAATGTATGTATATAAACAAAACTAAACCCCACAAACAGTATAGAAAGACAGAGAGAAAGCCAGTGTGTGTATATATAAAAAATAATATATAAAGGGAACATATTAAAAGCAAAGAGTCCGTGATGTCCTACAAATGGGAACAGTTTTCCATAACATATCATGGCTGTACTATAACACTTTCAGAGCCTTGGAGCAAGATATTACAAAACACCAAGAAGTTAGCTCTCAAGCCTTCTGTGTGAAAATCAAGTAGATGTTTCCCCAGTTTTAAAGACGAGGAACTGGGGGAGGGGGGAAGGCTAGGCAACTGAATTCTGAGCAGACTCAAAATAGTCCAAAAAACAGCACGGCATTGTCATGTGGAACTCACCAAAATTATTTACCTGTTCCTCCAGCAACATCAAGAAGAAGTGTTCCTGGTGAAGGGTTCATTTTATGCACGAGGATATCCTTCCACACTCGATGAATCCCTAGAGTCATTGAATCGTTCATTACATCGTATTTCTTGGCTACACTTTCAAAGACCTGGTAAACTGAAAAAAAGGGACACGATAATGAGATGTAATTTACTTAAAAATGCTCCTGTGGAAGTGAAATGTGTCCTTTACTGCCTCGTGGACGTCTGCCACCATGTGGAACTGAAAAATACCACCTGAAAACTCCTTACAAAAAATGTGATCGAATTCTACCGAACCTGTTGCCTGACAAACGTGTCTTTGAAATAACACAGCCTATTCCCGTAACCCTTCCAGAGCTGAGGGGAAGAACCGAGCTGGCATAACGCTGGTGCTATTCACCGAGACTCCCGGTAATGTCTCAAACCAATGGCCCACCTCCCACCTCTAAAGACACCTCCAACACCCCTTCGCCCCCACAGCCCGCGACCCCCGTTGGGCTCCAGCCCGACCCAGCCCTCCCTGCCCCGCACGGCTCCACAGCGGACTCCGCCGCCACCCTCACTTTTCTCCCTCCTCTCCGCCTCGGTCACGGTCTGGAAACCGAAGTGCGTCTCCGGCCCGGCAGCGAGGCCCCGCACAGAGCCGCAGAGCGCCCGCAGAGCCCCACCGCGGCGGG
>NW_009649175.1:812007-813129 GCF_000708025.1 Charadrius vociferus | reverse complement strand
GGGCGAGGGGCGGCTCCGTACTCGGCTCCGGCCCCGACAAACGCAGCGAATCGTGAATCCCACTCGGGGTACTTATCCCACGGCTGTCCCGCTGCAACCAGGGCGAAATCCGTCCCTGGAGTTGATACATGGAGCGGGGGGAAACTAACCCAAAGGCAACACAGCGTATTTGACTAATTTTGCAAATAACTTTTTCTAACCCTTTCAGATTTTTAATTTTGCAGTCTCCTGGCAAAAGTCAGTCCTCATGGGGAGCAGGAGAGAGGGTGGGTTTGTGGGTTCTGACGAACTGAGGGGAGGAGTGAAGGGTCACCTCCGATTCCTGTCAGAAGCATTAGTACAAATTAGGGAGTTTTTCTTCTTTTTTTTTTTTTTTTCAAAAGCTGCCACGCTTATCACACTACTTGAATTCATCCAGAAATTCTATCAGCTTTGTAGGTACAAGAAGTTACTTAACCCTCTCTCATGAGAGATTACATCGCAGTTGAGGCATTCCCCCAGGACCAGCTGCTCCCACTTGCCAAGATCTCCCTTCCATGTTGAGACTTAGTGCTATCATCACACCCTACCACTATTTTCTCATATTTTATCTGCAGAATTAAGTAAAACCTAAAATTTGGATTTTTTTTCCCCCCCTCTATGCTCTTTGCAGCATCGTGCCTTGCAAAACATCACATACGTTGTTTGAGTTTGGGTAGGTTTTTTTGTTTACCTCAGCTATAGGGAGAGATGTTTGCCTACCAGAGAAGCGGCCGGGAGGGCCTCTCTCACGCTGTAGTCACAGGCCACTGTACAGACGCCAGCGGCCAGCCACGTTCAGGCAGCTCAGCCGTGAGGAAAGAAAGGGAAAGGCCGAGCAGAGGCTGCGCACCGCCTGAGGGCGACCAACCCAGCCATACCCGCAAGCAGGGGGCTGCGGACACACCATGCCCCGGGCCCGCCCCGGCGGAGGCTCTAAGGAACCCGGGGCCTCCCCTCACGCAGACCGCGGGGTTCAGCCTCCATCTCCACAGCCGCCCGTCGCTATGGAAACGGGCGCGGGGCATGCCGGTCTGAAAGAAACTGCTGAAGTAAAATGCTACGAGAGCGCCGAATGCCGACCAATGAGCGCCCGGGGGGTCG
>NW_009649175.1:806045-811208 GCF_000708025.1 Charadrius vociferus | reverse complement strand
CGAGCGGCCGTACCTGTGCGAGTGCCGGGCAGGCGGCTGCGCCCGCAGCTTGGAATTCTCTCCTTCTTTGCTCGAGCCAGGCAATCATGAGTGATCGAAAGGCAGTGATCAAGAATGCGGACATGTCAGAAGAGATGCAGCAGGATGCTGTGGAGTGCGCTACTCAGGCCTTGGAGAAGTACAACATCGAGAAGGACATTGCCGCTCACATAAAGAAGGTAAGTGTTTTCTCGTGCTGTCCTGGTGAAATCTCTATGTGCATGAAAAATCAAACAGGAAGAATGCTGCTGGGCAAGTAGCTCTAGCGAAACAAGTTCGAGATACTAGATAATCAAGTTGGACTTTTTCTGTAGGCTGGTGTTCTTATGTTCCTTTCCCCACCCTTTCTGTGGAGTCTTCCAGGTTCTTTTCTCTTGCAGTACCTTCTGCTTAAGCCTTTTCTGCCACTGTCCCATTGTCCAGGTGAACAGGGCTGACTGTCCCTGGGACTGATTAGCTGGTACAAAACACAGGGGCTCTATTGAGCTCTCCTGTGGTTTTCCTCTGGGAGAAAACCTGTTTTACGTAGTCCTTAGTTTCAGTTTTATTGAACTTAATCTTAAGGATCTGTTCACAGTTCTGCCCAGCTGGGTCAAAAAGTGCAGGGAAAAATAGCTTTCTGCAAGTCTACTATAAACGCACCTCTCCTTATGTAGTGACCTAAGCCAAAAAAACCCCAACCAATCCAAACCACAAAAAGTCCTGGTGGCACTGATTATGTGTTGTTTGCAAAGTCTGTGTCATTCTTTATGTAGGATTAACAATGCTGAACATGGGAAAGATCTAGTTCTGATTATATTTCCTGCTTCGTCAACTCAGGAGAATGGAGAAATCAAAGAGCATCAATGGAAGTTAAACTGATCTGAGTGGAAGAGCTGTTTAAAAAGTAATTCAACTAAGCAGAATGATTACTTCCACTAGAGAAATACTGGTTTGCTATGCCCATGATACAGAAAGGCATTTTTTTTCCTAGATGCAGGAAGTATCTATGACATTGGAAAAGAGACTTAGTATTTTTCAGGTACTCTTTGTAGCACGTACTGGGAAATTTGTAGAGGATTGTTTGAAACATGTAGAACGCAAATTCTTAGGTTTGTTGATAGTGCTGGTGTTACAGAGCATGTGGCAGAGAATTTTCCACCGAGTCCCTTTAGCACCCATGTTGCAGATGAACAATGAAGCCTAAATTATATTTTAATAATCTCTGCAGGTATAAAACTAGTGGTGAAGCTTTTACTCGAGGGCTATAGTTTAAGATCATGGTATGAACTGGGAGGGGGGAGGGCAATTTTCCCTGAACAAAGGTAATGTTTTAAACTTACTACTACTCAGATGGGAAGCACTGTGTCTTTTTTGGTGGATTTTTTTCCTTTTGTCTAAGCAGCAGGTGAATAATAAGATGTAAATAAGATCATCCTAGTACTTAAGAGCATCTGCTCTTCCTCTAATTGCCTTGCTCAGAAAGTGAATACCCATTTAGAAGAGTTCTTAATTTCTAGTGATCTGTTTTGCAGGAGTTTGACAAGAAATACAATCCCACTTGGCACTGCATTGTGGGAAGGAACTTTGGCAGCTACGTGACTCATGAGACCAAGCACTTCATCTACTTCTACCTCGGCCAAGTCGCTATTCTCCTTTTCAAGTCTGGTTAGAACCACGGACTGTTACTGAAACTTGCACCCGGTTACAGGACTGTGTGCTGACTCCTCTGACTAGTTACTGCAGCCTTCCTGAGGACGCAGACCTTGATCTTCAAGGGCAATGGCAGGGATTATGCTGTAGCAGATGATGTTACATTGTGGATATAAAGAGGAAAAATACCAAAAAAGTCTTCCTTGTATTTATTTTTTTTTCAGAAGGCTGCTTCTTTGCTAGTAGAGCTGTTGGAGCAGTTTTGCCTTTGAGAGTTTTATAGCCATCTACAGTATTGCCCAGTTACTACTTGTGCTATGTAAGTACTGACAGTGTTTAGTTCTTTCTGTTCCAATCTTCTCGTATTCTGATTTGTGGGGTTTTTTTGATCATTTTCCCCTCTTGTGTTGCTGGGTGTACTGTCCCAATCCTGAACTGTTTCTCTGCTGATTCCTCTTGGAGAGCTGCTCTGGAAAATAAAGGCCACAATCTGCCCCCACCGCCAGGTTGTTATTTCTGGCTGCTTTGTGCTGCCTGGGTGGGGTGGGGGGGCTCCCCCTGGGCCACTCCTGCAGGCTGGTGTGGCGTTGGCCCAAGCCCTTGCTGCCATCCAGTTGGGGCTCGGTGCCGGCTCGGGGGCTCGGTGGGGGCTGTGGGAGTGCCTGGGGCCGGTTGGAGACTACAGCTCCCGGTGCGCTGCACGGCAGGCGGAGACTACAAGTCCAGTCATGCAGTGGGCCCACCTGGGAACGGCTCCATCCGGGGGGGACACTGTGGGTGCTGGAGCACTTGGGCTGTGTGACCTCTACCACCCCTGTGGCTCCAGTGTCCCTGGCAGTGAAGGGCAGCAGCCTCAGCCAGGCCTGCAGTGGGGGGATCAAGAGCCCGAGAGTGGTAAGAGTGGGCAGTGGGAGGGGTGGGCAGCAGGCGCAGAGCGCCTGTACCCATGCGAGGGCCAGGCAGGTGATCTGGGCAGGGAGCTGCTCCCGCAACTCTGAATGCTTCTCATTGCTTGATACAGACATCCACCGCTGACCAGTCAGCCCTGATAAAGGACACGGATGTGTCCAAAGAGATTCAGCACTGTGCTCTGGAGTGTGCTATTTGGGCCATAGAGAAATACAGTGTTGAAAGAGAAATTGCAGCTCTTGTAGACAGGGCAAATGTTTGATTGTAACATCTTTGTTGAACACTATCCACACCAGGAGCCAAGCAGGGTGGGTGTTGTGCTTTCTGGTAAAGCAAGTTCTGTGGACACAAGTTACACTGGACTTTGCCTGTGGGCTGGTGTCCCTGTGTTCCTTTTCCCATGCCTTACAGGTACCTTTCCTAGTTTTTGTTTTGCGATACCACCTATTTTAATTGTTTTTTTTCACTATCTTATTGTCTAGCAGAATAGGAGAGCATCTTCTAGCTTTTCACAGTGTGGCTGATTAGCTGGTAGAAAATACAGCCCTTTGAAGTTTGCTGTAACTTTCCTCTGAGGAAATGCCTTTTTTTTTTACCTAGTGTTTGACTTAAACTGTGTTCAAATTAGTCTTAAGCTTCTGTTCATAGTTGTGCGAGATTGGCTAGCTGGTTCAAAATTTGCAGGCAAAAGTAACTTTCTGTACATCCATATTCACATCCTCCTTTTATGTGCTGAACCATGCTAAAATTCCAAGTCTTGGAGCACTGTTTATCTGGTGTCTACAGAATACCTGATTCTATGTATGCATGGAGAAGAATAATGGATTTGCGAAAGATCTAGTTCTGATACACCTTCTACTTTGCCATCTCATGAGAATAAAGGAATCAAAGGGTGCCAGTCAAAGTTGAGTATTACATGAATCCAAGTCGAAGACCTGTTTGAAAAGTAATTCAACTAAATGGTACAATTGCTTCTGTTGGGGCGGTCTTCCTTTTCGGTCATGTTAACAGAGATATAAGCAGGTTTATTTTTTCCACTTGTAAGAATGGCATTCTATGGTAGTGGAGAGCAGAGGGTTTGAGCTTGTCAGATTTTTTTTCCTGAGGCTCCTAATTAAGAATCTGAGAAATTGCGGTGAGGAGATCACTTATCCAGGGTTTGTAATAACTGATCAGAAATTCTTGCATGCTCTCATGCAAAGTTTCCTCATTCGAGAGCTATTGGATATGGCAGTATATAATCACCAACTCAAATGTTCTGCCTGTAGTAAAGTTGTATATCTTGGTTTTTGAAATGTGTGGTCAGCTTCTGAGTACTATGGGAGAACATAATTGCATGACCTGATACTTCAGTGATATAGTTTGAGAACATGGTATGATTTTTTTTTTTTTCTGGGGGGAGAAATTGCTGTCCCTGCACTGCAGCAGGTGAGGTATAAGAGGTAAGTAACACAATCCTTATACTTAAAAGCATATGCTGCTTCTTAATTGCCTTTTCAAAAAGTGATACTTATTAAGAAGAGAAACATTAATGATAGAAAATCTGTAGTCAACTCTTGGGTGAAAACTGTGCTGAGTTCGTAGCAATCTCTGCTGCAGGAGTTTGAGAAGATATAAGTCTCACTTGGCATGGCATTGCATTGCAGGAAGGAAATTTGGCAGCTCTGTATCTCGCAAGACCAAGCACTTATTCTTCCTCATGCCTGGAGTAAAAATTCTTCTGTTTAAAGCTGGTTAGAGCTATAGGTGGTTGTTCAGAGTTGCCTTGTGCTTGCAGGACTGCACTGTAATGGTGGCAGCTTAGTGCCTTCAGCTGTCCTGAGGAAGCAAACACTGGTCTTCTGGGGCAAGGTCAGGGATTTCTCTGGAGTGGTTGGTGGTTTTGTTGTGTTTAAGGGGGGAAAGAAGGTGTGTGTGGGGGGGACGGGACAGGACCAAACCGAAACAGAATAGCCTTGTATTTATTTTCTTTCTAAAGTTGGCTTCTTTGCTAATAAAAGTTATGTGTATTCTATCCATTGGTTGTGTTCCTCCTCACTCCCCTGTGAACAACCACCTTTCAAAGAAATCTCAAATCCAGGATGTCTGAATGCTGAGCTGCACAGAGGAGCCCTGCGGTTAGATGGGACTGCTCTCAGGGATGCGCAGGAGTCACAGCAAGCCCTTGGCCTAGGTGGGAGCCAGCCTGCTTGCCTGGTGGCCTGATGCTGGTGAGGCCTGTGCCGGTAGAGGTGTGGAGCCTCGGAGATAAGCTCCATGTCCCGTGGGTGTGTTCAGCGACCGCAGTCTCTGCTGGTAGCAGCTTCCTTAGCTGCCCTCGGAGCTCTCTGTCCATTGGCGGTAACAGACAGTGCTCAGCCAGTTTACTGCAAATCTGCGTTTACCGTAAATCCATCTGCCGGAGAGCACCGGAGCGCCGTTTAGCCCAGTCTCCGTCCTGTCCGCTTGCGGTGCCCTCGGTATCGCCGCAGTTCCAGGCAGCGCTCAGGCCGGGTGTCCGCCGTGTCCCCGCCAGTCGTGGGCAGCCGCTTCGGCGGAAGAGGGCGGTGCGCGCGGTCCTGTCGCTATGGGGACGGGGGGAGG
>NW_009649175.1:803511-805436 GCF_000708025.1 Charadrius vociferus | reverse complement strand
TGCCGGAGCCTCTGGCACCGCCGGCAAACGGCTGCACAGCCCCGGCTGCGAGCGGCCGTACCTGTGCGAGTGCCGGGCAGGCGGCTGCGCCCGCAGCTTGGAATTCTCTCCTTCTTTGCTCGAGCCAGGCAATCATGAGTGATCGAAAGGCAGTGATCAAGAATGCGGACATGTCAGAAGAGATGCAGCAGGACTCTGTGGAGTGTGCCATTCAGTTTCTGGAGGAATGCAACATTGACATGACACTACAGCTCACATAAAGAGGACAAATGCTCGCTCCTAATGTTTTCCTCCTGAACACTATGTGAACTTCAAAAATCAAGCAAAAATGTTAGTAAGTAGTTCTAGAGAAACAAGTCCTGTGGACACTAGATTATCAAGTCAGACTTTCTCTGTAGGCTGGTGTTCTTAAATTCCTTTCTGTACCCCTTATATGTACTCTTCTGTTTCTTGACCTTCTCTTTCACAATTCCGTTTATTTAAGTCCTTTTCTGCTCTCCAAAGGCAGCACTTGAATAGTAATACTGAGTTCCTAGTGTTCTCTTCTGCAGGAGTTTGACAGAAAATATAATCCTACTTAGCAGTGCGCTGTGGGAAGGAATTTTGTGACTCCTGGGACCGGTCACTTTGTCATCGCCTGCCTGGGTTCTGTTACTGTTCTTCTCGAAGGTGCTTAGAGCCACAGCCTGTTTCTCAAGCTGTCATCTTGTTCCTCATTTGTGTGCTAATGGCACAAAGCCTGGTGCCTTCAGCTTTCCCGAGGAAGCAGACCTTGGCCTTCAAGGGCAATAGCAGGGATTTTGCTAGCATGGTTGATGGTTTTATTGTAGTTAGGGGAAAAATGGGGAGAGAAAAAAAAAAAAAAAGGCTTCCTTGTATTTATTTTTCTTCCACAGCCAGCTTCTTTGCTAATAAAAGTTTTGTGTTCTGCCTTTACAAGTTCTATGGCTATGTACATTCTCTTTCTAGTATTGCTCGTGCTATTTCTTACTGCCCTGCGAACGTGGATGACTAACATTGTTAGAAAGTTTCTTTTCTCAAATCCAAAACATCTAAACACTGTGGTAACCATACTTATAATGTGGTTGGTAATTCTAAGAATAGGGAACAAACGGGAGTTAAAATAAGGCCTTTCATGAGGCTTCTTCTAAAATATTATTTATTTGCTCTGCCACTTTGCACTCCATCCCTACTTTTCTTGTAAGAAACCTGGGAACTGCTCTCCCAGTGAACTTGAAGCTGTCATCCCTAAATTAATGGGAAAGGGATCAGCACATGCGATCAAGATCTCTGAATATTATTTTAAGGGTTAATTAAAATGCCTTTAGAATCTGTTGCCATTTTCTTTTGCTTTGAAGGAAAAGTTTTAAAGTATCATTTAAATTAGGCATTATAGAGTGGTTTTTTTAATTTTTTTTTTTTTTTAATTTCACGATGGTTTGCTACAATTCAGTGCAAATACTTGATTCTCTATATCCTCTCAGGCCTCTGCATTCACAAGCTTAACCCCTAGTGCTGTCACCACGCCTGCTGAAGAACTGACGGCGTTTAGTTCTTTCTGTTCCAAACCTCTCGAAATTCTTCAGCTTTGTTTGGGGGGTTTTTTGATCATTTTCCCCTCTTGTGTTGCTGGATGTACTGCCCCACTCCTGAGCTGTTTCTGTCTCGGCTGATTCCTCTTGGATAGCCGCTCTGGAAAATAAAGGCCCCCGCCGCCAGGTTGTTATTTCTGGCTGCTTTGTGCCGCCCGGGCGGGGGCTCCCCCCTCCCCCTGGGCCACTCCTGCAGGCTGGTGTGGCGTTGGCCCAAGCCCTTGCTGCCATCCAGTTGGGGCTCGGTGCCGGCTCGGGGGCTCGGTGGGGGCTGTGGGAGTGCCTGGGGCCGGTTGGAGACTACAGACCCCCGGGCGCCGCGCGGCCCGGGGG
>NW_009649175.1:781210-803020 GCF_000708025.1 Charadrius vociferus | reverse complement strand
GGTCGTTAGCGGTGGCCCCTCGGCGGCCCCCGGGTCTGGGGGATGGCCTTGGGCCGGGGCCGGGGCCGTGGTGGAGCTGAACTTGTCCTACTCGGGCTCTTCGCCTTTCGGCTGGGTTGAAAAAGCTCCGTTTCAGGTCACGGCTGTTTTTCCTTTCTTTTTCCTTCCTCTTCCGGCTGCGTTCCCCGCTGGGCGAGCTGGGGTTCCTCCGCTCTCCGCCGTAAGAGTTAACGCTCTATCCCTACGGGCACCGCAGTAATCGGCTTGAGAGCTAAAGCTTCGGGTTTATAGTAACAGTACATGTTTGCTGGTGCCTGTTAAGAGAGAAACCTTAACTTTGTTCTGCACTCAAGTTGTGTGCGCTCGCTTTTGCGCGGTGCCGAAGGAGGTCTGGTATCGACAGACGGCGTTCCCTGTACCGGCTGTATTTCAGTAACCTGCTTTGGAGGAGCTCAGAGTTAGTTACGTGTTGTTTTCTCATCTGGGATTTAAAGCAAAGTGTTACGCCTGTCATTGCAAACGGCTAGTTTTGCTGACATAGCAGTTCATGAGGAGCCATTATGGTTCTTGTCATCTCTCTTTTCAAGGTAAGACCTCAACTGCCTTTAGTTCTCTAAAGCTGTTTGGGAGCAGAGTGTTCCTGGGAACCTTGCATTTTTTTCCTAAAACCTAGAAACAGGGCAGCAGTCATTAAAATTAGTGTTTTTAGTCCCAGAAGTACATGTGAGAGTGTCAACAGGTTGCTACACCACCATCTCTGTACTAATTTCCTTCCTCCTCAGTGGTTTGTTTCAACTGTATTACTTCAGGTCTCTGAGAAAGCAGCAATGTATTCGAGGGGTTAACAAAATGAGTATCTGGAAGGTGTTGACTCCTTCTCAGACCTTCTAAATGCACTCAGATCCCGGGTAACCAAGTATTACCTGCTCTTCACCTCTGATAACTGGTCTTCCATGGGATAGACCGAGGTGAGTGACATGGGAGTTGGCTCACCTACAGCTCCTCAGGTTGTGGTGTAACTGTGCGATCGTAGTTAAGTTTTAACTTTAGATTCAAACACATGAAAGTCTTTTTAGGAAGAACTTTTTTGGCAGTCGTTTCTGGAAGAACTCCTAACTGATTTGCGAAGTTTTTTGCATCGGCGACAGGATTTGATGCAAGGGTCTTATTATCCCTAGCTACTCTTGTTATTTTTCAGTCTCTTTTTTTTTTTTTTCCATCTAGTGAACAGACAAATGGAAGCAGGGGATGTCATGTGCTAGGTATGCAACAAGAGTTTAAGAACCAGATCTTTGGCTTGTGATGGAATAACAAAGGGTATAAACTTCTCCGCATGTGTTGCGAGAGGCAGTGTGAAAGGCGAGCAGACACGAGGTTTTCCTGTTGTGGAGAACTGGTTTCTGTCCCTCTCTCGCCAAAGAGACACCTCATCACTGCAGCTGCTTGTTTTAGTGATGTGTGATGCGGTACGGAGGATTGTTCGCAGAATATAAACATCTTTCAGTAAGGAGTTAAGATGGCCTGTCCTGTCCTGTGGCCTTTAAGTGGAAGAAATAGTATCTGTAGTGAGGAAGAAAATAAAAGGCCTGTCATTCCAGCCCAAAATAAAAGCAGTAAGTGATTTTTGTGGAATGCCACTTTTGACTAGCTTGAAACAATGTCACTAGTAACAGAGGAGCAGTGAGGAGAGAAATCCTCATGTACCATACTCTTCTACTCCTATATAATAGGCTATCTTTTAATTAAAAAAAACCCCAACTTCTTTGAAGACTTCTTTTTTAATAAAACAGAGGATAATTTTGTCTCAACGTAATTCTGCTTCTAAGATGCTTGTTTCTTAACAAGGGTAAAGGGATGTGGAATGAGTTGCTTCCTTTATGGTGCATGGAAGAGGCCTGGAAAAATTGGAATCCCTTTAATCTCTTTAGGAGCAGATATGTATTTGGGAATATCTTAACTGGAGGGTACCGACAACTAAAATGAGAAGATTCCCTTGGTCAGATTCAGACAAACAACCACAAGACAAGCATAGAGGATGCAGCTCTGTTGAATTGTGGCTATGTTTTGGTAGCCGTTGCATGCGAGACACTGGCATGTCACCATATGGGATTTTTTTCTTGATTTCCTAATCATTCTATGTGTAGCTGATGTGGTCCACCCAATTTCTCTCCTGTTTTAGGAGAGGTATAGGAGGTATTCTGAAAATATTGTGTCTCCTTTGAAATGGAAAATATTCTTGATGGACCACAGACCCTCCCCAAAACGCTGACCTTTTGTTGCATAAGTGACTTTTGCACTGATGGTCACTGGCTTTGAGTCTAGTCAGGCTCTCACCATTTAGACGCATTTCGGAGTTACCTGCTGTGATCAAGTCCAGAGGAAGAAATGAAGAAGTGGACGTTCGTGAAACCTTGCGGTAGCTTCTCCTTCCGTTTCTCTTGCAGCACAGCTTGAAATGGGCTAAATAGGGTACTGTAAGCTCTTGTGCTTGTGGAAGTTGGGTTCCAGCTATCCTTCAAACTTGGCCTTAGAAACTAAATTAACGTTTCCAATGGAAGGGTTTCTATAGGTTATATTAGTGCACCAACAGGAGTCACGTCCCATCAGGATGGAATAAAGTAGCTAAGGGAAAATAGGCTTGTTGGGTTTCTCTGCAGTCCAGGAGACCTGATGGACAACATTGGTTCTCTCAAACTGGGCCTTATTACAGTGTGAGCATGCTTAGCTGGGGTGGGTGACTGCTCCGTCACCTCTTGCTCACTGGGATGTTTGCCTTAGCAGCAGCAGTAGCTTCAGTGTGTTTTCATGAAATCACCCTGGGGCTTAGTGTGATCCACCACCCAAACCCCTTACGCAATACGGTTGGCTTCAACACTGCTCAGGCGAAAAGAAGAGCCAAACAAAGCTGGAAGGAAACTGCAGTCCTCACCCCAATAGCAAACTACTGCAGCTCCAGGACTGAAGTGGTCACCTAGAGCTGCTTTTAGTCCTGCGAACTTCATCTCCTCTCTTTGGATCTTTGGAGATAGAGGTCCTCTGACAGAATGCGGCATCCAGCAGGAGAAACCACAGATGGCAAGACTTGCTTCAGAAGGAAGAGTGGCTTGGTTGCTAGTTTTATGAAATTATATAGACAGTATTTTTTTTTTATAAGTCTGTGTTCTCTTGAAGTGTGGATGGGTAGATATATTTATTATAGGTTAGACCTTGTGAGACTGGCAAAAGGACTAACTGAGGAGCTGAGCGAAGAGTAAGTACCTCACCAGAGCTGTTGCTCATTCCTAATTTGCCAAGAAAAGAGGGAGGAAAGAAACTCCCAAATCCAAACCTATGCTACTTAAAATGGATCTAATAAGAGAGGATGGCAGTGGCAATCTTCCACTTTTCTCCCTGCATGAGTGCAGATAGCCCTCTCCTGCCCCGCTCTTCATGGGAATGCAAGGAGGGATGATACAAAGCAGAGCGCTCCGTGACGTGTGGCCTGCTGGCAAGGTTGGAAGGAATGGCGTTGCTTAGATTTGGGGTGGGGGAAAGCTGTTCCGGTTCACAAATGCATACTCCAAACTCCTGGTTGTCTGCTGACTGATTTCAAAACTACTCTGATGGACCAGAATCCTCATGAGGGTAATTATTCTGGGAGGAGAAACTTGCAATCAGTAAAATCAGGTTTGAAGGTTAGATTGTCATGTATGGTCCTTCCTAAAAAAGGCACAGGTGGGGAGAGGACTTTTCTACAGAATGTGAGAGTCATTAGAGGGACTCCCAAAGGCTCTTGGAGTTGGTCTGAAAGGACCTGTAGTATCACAGGAATGTGTGTAACCCAGCTGACTGACAAATTGGATGGTGACTCACTTGATTAAAACTCTAAGTGGTAGGAAATTCTTGTGTCAGCTGCAGGTACAAGCTGTTCTTGGGCCCTGTAAAGACCCACTTTAGGCTGAACTTCTCCTCTTGAGTTGTTTGGTTTCTCCAGTTGGTGATTGCAGAGAAACTGCAAAGTCGCTGTAGACACAATAGGCACGTGCTTCTCTAGCGTGTTCACTGAAATTGCAGATTTAAGAGGGTGGCTGAGCTCTGAACTGACAAGCTCTGCTCTTGAATAACTGAAGTAGTAGTCCAGACCTCTTCAAAATACTTAATTTTTTACTAGCGACTCAGTGGTGTTGATTAGAGCCTCTTCTCTATAAACACTCTCAAAAAAGGTCTATCTAAGTAATCATTCAGCCAGACCTGGTCACACCCTCAGTACTTGGCAGCTTCTGGTGTGTTTTTTTCCTGATAACCCTCAACCCATGTCTTTAGCCTGACATGTATTGTAGCGCTGCAAGCTGTGCAGGCGTGTGTTTGAGTTACACATCTGGGGTTCTGATGGAGTTGGTTTAATTCTGAATTAAAGGATCAGCCGTTTGAATAGCAGAGTAAATGACCGGTTCTGGTGACAAAGTTTGTCTGCAAAATGTCTCTTGTCACATCATGTGAAAGTAATGATAAAGTCTTTTTACTTCTATAGCTGTAGTTGCAGGCAAAGACTGAAGTCCGCCATGTGCAAGAAATAGCAGACCACCACAAAACCCAGTCAAACCACTTTGATTACTTATTTTTAAGAAGTCGGATCCTCAGTAGTGTACAATAACACACAGAACTTCCAGTCTACTGGCCCCCTCTTTCTGGGGGCGAAGCGGGGAGAGAAAACTAAATATAACAAAAAAGTGAGACTTTGTGTGGATGATCCAATTCCAGCTGTTCTAAATGCTCAGGTAGATTGGAAGTGGTGCTGGGGAAGGGGAAAGCTGGAGGCACTGGTAATGAAAACTACCCATATGGATAACGTGATTCTGAATCACAGTGGTGTGTTTGCCTGCCAGGTAAGATTTATATTAAGGGGTGGGGAGGATTACCAAGTGCGAAAAGGCAAACTGGTAGGCTTTAATAAAAAGGAATCTAGATATTGTATGAGGCGTTACTGTTTGTGTAACACTTACTAAGTATCCAGAGTGACTTTGGGGCTGGCTGCTGTGGGTAGACGTCTTGCTGGGCCTGTGGAGTTTTGCTTCCAAGATTATCAACATACCTCTTCTACAAATAAAACTTGGGGCAGTTAGTGGAAAAACTAGGTTAAGTGACAGGTAAGCAATCTGCTGTGTCCTTGGGGCAACTCTGGTCCTGTGTTAAGACTATTAGAAATACCTTCATAGTATTAATTTTCTGTTCTAGCAGTCTGGTGAAGCAGCTGTTTAGACACAGGAAACCCCTTTCAGGAGCCTGACTGATTTTTCTGCTTATGTGAGCTTTATTCCTGCCGTATTTTGTTTTGTGCTTCACCGCTGTGTCCTGCGTTAGGGTCAGTGGTGTGTTCAGCATGCTTTTGAGCAAACAGTTCTTGTTGCATAGGTTGGTGGACTTAGTACTTAGATATTAGGTACGTGCCCTGCAAGGCCTGCATTGGGTTTGGGCTTAAAGATCGATTAGCATTTGTTGGCCTTGTGAAAGAAAAGGCTATTTTTAAAACAGAATTAGGTCTGTTGGGGTCTTTGAAGCGTAGGGGGCAGAATGGAGTGAAAACAGGCAATGGGGTCTTGCAAAGTGGGAGACTTCAAGACAAAGGCAGGGAGCAGTATATTTATATAAGGGAACGATGTGATAAATCGTGTGTTTTCATAAAATTGAATGAAAAAAAAATGAACTGGTTGTTACCAATTTTTGTAATGGGGCACAAAGGTATGGTGTTGGTGTTTATCACTCAATGTACCAGGTAACACGCTAAGTCTGGTGATGGTGATTCCAAATCTGGATAAAGAAAATTCAACCATTCTAATAAAAGATAAAGCACAGCAAATGCATCCTTTTATAGCGTTTGGGCAGTGATAGGTGTGAAGCAGTTTCGGTTGCTGTGGGGGTTTGATGCCCTGATGAACACCAGCCTTTTAGCCAGGGCCCAAGGCAGTGGCCGGGGTGGGCATGTCTCTGACGTGAAGCTAGCTGAGCTGCGGTGCGTGTGGACAGCCCTAAGGCTGCTGATCTGATTCTTGGTGTGGTTTTTTTTTTTTCTTTCAGATGGAAAGAATGCGAGTGGATCCAAACAGCGCTATAATCGTAAAAGAGAAACTTCATATTCAAAAAATGAGAACTTTTCCAGTCAGTCCCGTCGCTCCAATTCACAGAAAAGCAAAGCTTTTAACAAGATGCCCCCTCAAAGGGGAGGTAGCGGCGGAAGTGGCAAACTTTTTAGCTCTTGTAATGGTGGAAGACGAGATGAGGTGAGAATTGTAATGTCATGCCTCCAAGGCCTTCTTTCTTGGGACGAGAGGATCACTCTGACCTGCCTAGATAGGTCTTCTGTGTTCAGCTCCTGGGCTGGGACGGGAAAGAGCAATAAGAGGTGCAAACATCGTTGAGATGCCAGAGTGAGCGTGAGCAGAGCAACTTGGCAACAACAGAAGAGGAGTGTTCTCTGCTCTGAGAGACTTGCAATAAAAAAATACGTCCTGAGGAATGGGTACCTAGACAGGCCATGTACATATCTCGTGAAACAGAGGTCCTTCATGAAAATATCTAGTGATATAGTTTTTAGCTTTTAAGTCTGAGGTGATTGTGTCAAACCACTTCAGTGTACAAGTCTGCATGTATTGCATTGGGAAAATAATTGTATTGGCCTTGGTGACATCAAGATGGAGTAAAACCAGACCCAGGCTTTTATGCTGATGTGGGTCTAAATGCTGTAGACTATATGTGGGTTTTCGTCGATAGTCTTATTTTTTCAGTTATAGCGGGTGAGCAACGCCGCTCACCTAAATTGCTGACTGTCAGAACTCCCCTGCTGTGTCAGTTGAATTATCTCATTCTTTATTTCATTATATAAAAACTAACCAAAAGAAGTACAATCTGTGCAAATAGTAATCAGACTTGTTTACTTTTCATCTAAAAGAATATTGTCAGGATTTGAACATCTTTCTTCTGTTGTTAACCTGGACTGCTAGGTTTTGCCAGCTTTTACTTGTCCTTATGTCGGTGGTTGTTATGCTCTCCTCCTTTTGATCAGTGTGGGTTAAGGCCACTCAGTTCTAACTTTCAGGTTTTCATGCGCTTCTAACGCTGCACTACTTGATTTGCAGAACTGGAATGGGAGAAGGTGAGTGAGTGGATGCTGCGTATTTTGTACGTAATCACTGATGGGGCCTTGGTGTCAACTTACTGATGCTTTTGCAGTAAACTGTAGCAAGTTCTAACAAATGCTGTTGTCTCTTAGGTAGCAGAGGCTCAGCGGGCAGAGTTCAGCCCTGCCCAATTCTCTGGTCCCAAGAAGATTAATCTGAACCACTTACTGAACTTCACTTTTGAACCCCGTGGCCAACCAGGCCATTTTGATGGGAATGGACATGGCAACTGGGGGAAAAGGAACAAGTGGGGACATAAGCCTTTCAACAAGGAGCTCTTCCTACAGGCCAAGTGAGTGGAAGACTGGCAGGGCTCGTAGACTTCTACAGAGACACTGAGCTGTAAGGGATGATCAGCCAGGGAGTTGTGTTTGACCTTGACTACTTGTATTGACTTTCAGGGTGAAGTTACCTCTCTGTAGTGTTTTTAGTGGTAATGACTGTACTTGAAAGAGATAAAAAATACGTCAACAAACATGTCAACTTTACCTGTTTACAGGTGATCTGATGGACTGAGTCCTTTAGATACAAACCAGTTAGTCTTCTGCTCTGATGTTCTAGCACTGCTTGTGGAACATGACAATCCATTTAGGAAGCCCTGTGTAGTTCTCTTACAGAAGACGATTGTTTTTTTCCAAAAAATAGAATGTTGAGATGGTAGGGGTAACAGTTGCTGGATGAAAGCTAATTTGAATTTACAAGTCCCAGGAGCAATTACTCATGTGGGTCTTAGTTCTTAAACTGCTGATTATTTCACAGACCACTAGGTATGTAGTATAACCCAAATGATGACCAGTATAGTAATCCAGCAGCAGAATTGCTTTTGACTGGAAATAATGGTCACTTTCACCAGAATTTGAAGGGTATTCAGGACTTCCTGTGTCTGATCATGTTAAAGATAACAAAAACTATTTTCAGCGTTGATGCTTCTGATTTTTCCCTATTGTTTTGTGGCTTATTGTAGTGAAGTCTATTCGCAGGTACCCCAGTAGTTCTAGTTTTTGTGAGCATATTTCTTCCACTTGTGGATTCCCTGTTTTTTAATAGATCCCTGATGGAGCTGGCTGTTTCTTATGTTTTTCTGGAAAACCACTCTGACTGGCTCATTCTGTAGTTAGTATGTGATGTGTCTAACTGAAATTACACACACCTGTATTCTGGAAATCAGGTTGTGAATTGAACTCTCTTGGTTTTTGTTGGTAGAATTTACTGACTGCATCCAGCAGTTTTCTGCTGGACAAAGAAGCAGCTCAGAGAATCCTATAGGGTAGTTCTTAAAGAATTTTTAGAAACAACTGAGTGGATCATCTGTCTCTTTGCCTTTCCCCAGCTGCCAGTTTGTTGTCTCTGAAGAACAGGACTACACAGTCCACTTTGCTGATCCAGATACCTTGGTCAACTGGGACTTTGTGGAACAAGTGGTCAGTTGTGATGGGCTAGATTTTTTTTTTTTCTTCTTTTTAAGGAGCTCAACCTGTCTTTAACTGCCTCTTTATCTCTGTGATGTTACGTAAAACTCAGCTGTTTTTCAGTTGAGGCCTCTTCTGTCACTCCCACAATACTGGGAAAGATCTGTCATGGAATATATTATGAAATACTTTCATGACAGGAAAAGAGAAGTGCTAAAATCTATTAGGAAAATTAGCAGCTTCTTCTTGCTTTCGCAGATGGGAGCTCATCAAAAATAGTATCTGACATTCTGTAGACAGAGTCCTTGTGATCGAGATATTAACAGAAAACTTGGGCATGAGTCCATGGAAGAGGACTAGAGTGTAGAATTTTGAAGAATTATTCTGTGCATAGGTGGCCTATCTTGCCTAGCAACAAAGTGGAAAATCTCTTGAGAATTGTGGTCAGAACTTTGGCTTGCCTCAAGTAGAAACTTTTTATCTGCCAAGAGTAGTCTTGGAGTATGGTGTACCTGGAGAGGAGGTAAGCTTACTCTTACCTGATGCTACAAGAGAGCTGAAAAAATCTAGGTGCTTGCTAGGCAGTTATGTCTCTGCAACATACAGATGCTAATAAAGTGTCTGACTAAACTAGCATGTTCATGGAAATTGGTAAGTTCAGTCTCGCAGTTAAAAAAGGGCTGCACAAGTCTGCTTGTGTCAGTGAGGTGGCAGAGCTCATTTGCTGTCTTCTTGGCATCTGAGTTCGGATGATGAAGATGCTACTAACTCTTACAGATGATGGATACATGAGAGGAAACATGGGAAGAGTCACTTTTTTAATGTCATTAGATTAGAAATACCAGATGGGTGGCTTTGAAGGTTATTCCATGTGCAGTCTGAAGTTGTTATTCATTTACAGAGTACTTAATTTCTTGGTAAATAAACAGAGCCTAAAGAGCTGGAATATTAATATATTAGAGTAGATCTTACAGGTGGCTTGTTCTGTAGCACAGGAACTGATTTCTAGGTCTAAAACTTGTACCATTCTTCTCCTGTGCCATTTCAGCGAATTTGTAGCCATGAAGTGCCCTCTTGCCCAATATGTCTGTACCCACCAACTGCAGCAAAGATCACCCGCTGTGGGCATATCTTTTGTTGGGCATGTATCCTTCACTATCTCTCTTTGAGTGAAAAGACCTGGAGCAAATGTCCTATTTGTTATGGCTCTGTTCACAAGAAGGACCTCAAGAGGTGAGACTTGATATTTATTAAGTGATGTATCTTTTTGAAATGTTATTTTTACCCTACTAACCTCCTCCTTACATTGCAGTGTTGTTGCTATGGCAACACGTCAATATGCAATTGGTGATACCATTACGATGCAACTTATGAGAAGAGAGAAAGGTGTTCTGGTAGCACTGCCCAAATCTCAGTGGATGAATGTGGTGCAGCCTGTTTACATCAGAGGTGAGTTTATGCGAGTACTGCTGGTTGGCATCGTGCTCCTAACTGTGACGAGGACTTGTGTGGAGAGGATTTACCATGGCAATGCCATGCTGTCACCTTAAAATAGACCAGACTGCAAAACATGGGTTTTAGCAGCTGAAAACCTTAATGACTACATATTAATAATGTTTTCTACCCACACTTTGTTTTTTGTAAGGCTTTAACTTGTGTGCTGTTTCCCTTCGAGGTACTGCACTGCAGACTCCTGCCTTCTCAATCATCGGTATTAATTTGATGTGTATTTTGTCGTACAGTCATTGGTGTCACTCTTACTGCTTTTGTTGGCTCTTCAGTGTCCTTAACTTTTTCTCCTCCTGGCTCCTCATTATACAGCTTAGCAAAAATAACTGTCTCTGTGCCTAAACTGTTTCAAGGATGTAATCTTCAACAAGGTTTTCATCATCTTCACTTATCAACTAAAATCTGAGAATGATATGGGAAAATAATCAAAATTATTGCAAACCTATTCCAAACATCTGTTGCCTGACTTCTTCAGTTCTCTCCAGTCAAGTAATGTGACTAACATATCATCATCTTATCTGTTAGTATCACAAAAATTTTGTGACTAAAGAAATAATTTTACTTAACATTGCTGTTTTGTGGGCTGTCTTGGCTCACTTCATTTTGCAGTCACACTTGTGAAAGGCTGCGTGCATTTAAGCGCTCTGTAAAAAGTCAAGTCTCCTCACGCATGATGGGTATCCAGCAGGCAGGGTATGTGCTTATGTGTTCCTCAGAATTTGAAAGTAAAGGACTTTAAATCCTTTTGTAAAACAAACAACAAATATGGGATTCGAGATCGTTCTAAAGGTTGGACCCTTGGGGAGCAGTAATGTAGGGACTATACTAGTGTGTGATGCTATGGTTGCTGTAAGCTTTATAGCTAATGTAAGCTCTCTCGTAACAAAGACGACTGCCTTTTGCTAAACTTGTATTTCTTTAGTTTACTATTTCTGTTGTGCTGCTTGTAAAAAACCTCACAATAATATTTTGTATGGATTTTGAATAATTCTGGGTTTATGAACTAGTTTGAGCCAAAACAGAGGTCACTTTTGCAGAACTTTCCAGTTGCAGTATTTTTGAGTATATAGAGAAGAGGAAGAAGCAGCAGACTGCATTGTTTGAGGAAGTTTTGACCACCCAAGCCATCTCAAAGCTGGTGTTTCCACAGCATAGAAATTTAGACTTGATTTTTTTGATGTGTAGCAACTGAATGGTGAAGTGGTGGGTTGAAAGTGCCAGATGAACTGCTGTGTGGGGGAGATGTGTGTAGCAGAGCAGGTATGTGGTACCAGCTGGTGTCATCAATGATATAATGGTAATATGCAGAGTCTGTATCAAACTCTGGTTAAGTATTGTCCACTCTGAGGTGGAATAACTCACAAAATTGAGCAGTAACAAAACTTCAGAAGAAACAGCAGTCCAAACATGTGGATATTAATGATTTGGTGCTCCTTCTGTTCAGATGACCAGCACAGTCAGTATTCAAAGCTGCTTCTGGCATCCAGAGAGCAGGTCTTGCAGCTGGTGATTCTGGAGGAGAAAGCGGCATTACTGAAACAGTATGAGGAAGAAAAACACACCCCAGAGGCTTGCTTTATTGAGGCGGCTATCCAGGAACTGAAGGTGAGAACCTTCAAAAATCTTTACTTTTAAGAGTATGCTGAGTGATGAGCATCTATGTTCTGCTGCCTAAGTGGTTGTGTGTGATTATTCTGGTCTCCATGATGTAAATACTAGCAAAGTGGTGATGTTTGCTGCTAGAATAGCATTATAAGTCTTGGAGGAGACTGTTGCCTTTGGACCCCTGGTGTCTGGCATGATGCTCAAGATAACAGAACAGAATGCTTTTTACTGAATGGTATTCCTTCCATAAACGTAAAGGAGTTCTGCTTTCAAAGGAAGATGTGTTTCACTTTTAGCTCCAGCAATTTCTGGGATAACTTCTTTTGGGCAGACATGAGGAGATCTGTAGAATATTCATTCCTTTTCAAAGTCTTCGGGCATCCTCCAGTGGGTGTGCTTTCTAGTGACAAGAAGGAGAGGACCTCTCTTCAAGGGTCACTCTTTGTCTACAGATGTATTACAGATTTATGAAAACCTGAAAGGACAAGGCTAAAAATAACTATGGCGATGGTCTCCTGGCTTAAATAGGAAATTGAAACTTGTTCTCTTTGGATGACCTGCAGGAGCGAGAAACAGCACTCTCTGCTGACCAGGACAAAAACAATGGCATTGCTAGAGTCAGTGCAGCTGTGGAAGAATTGGTCCTAGAAAGCTCCAAGGCTGTGGAGCCTGCAGTTTCCCAAGAGAAAAAGGTGGGTGACAACTCTGCTCTGGCAGATCCTGTTAATACTGCCACTTAACACTGCAGTTTATGGTGAACTGGTGCCAAAGATTTTTGCAGAGATGATAATCTTTTGAAGGTGGTGATGTGGTACTAACTGTATGCTCTGCTGTGATAGTGTGGTGTTGAATATCTCTCTGCATTTGATGAGGAGCTTGTGGAGCCTTGCTCTGATCTGGCAAGTTCTTCTTCGCCGCCTGTGGAAGCAGAAGAGGCAGTGCTGGATGAAGAGGAGGTACCTGAGGTGGACATCATAGGAGAACCTGATATGAACACTACAGAAGAACCAAATCCAGCTGAAACAAGCTACCAAGAATCTAAAGATACAATTAGCAGTGGACATCTTAGCAGCTCTCCTTTTTACTATTTTTATCAAGGTCAGTGCAATGAGACCCTAGAATCATGGGGACAGAGTTGCCCTCTTTGAGATCCTTCTTGAGGAGGATGTTTGTCAGCTTGTTAGATGCAGCTAACCCCTGTGAAATGGAGCTCCTGAGAAAGGAGCTTTAATTTTGTTACTCGAGAGTGCACTGTGGTGGGGAGAAGGGTATTGAAAATTAACAGGCAAAGAACAAGTGATGATATCTTATCTTATAGCGGAGGATGGACAGTGTATGTACCTTCACCCTGTGAATGTTCGATGTCTTGTTCGTGAATACGGCAGCTTGGAGAAGAGTCCAGAGAAGATAACTGCAGCTGTAGTGGAGATAACTGGCTACTCAATGACAGAGGTAGTTATTTTATCTTCTTATTAATTAAGGGCCCTTGTTTTAGCAGATTAATCATTGTACCTGACAGATGAGATTTGTTTCTCTTCAGTAATAAGAAATAATAACTATTAATGGGTCGGCGTGCTGATCCGTGAGGGCATCTCTGTAAGGTGTAGTACCTTAGGTAGCTTTTGATAAGTAGACTGCAGTCTAGCTTTTTTTTTTTTCTAGAAGGTAGGAAATTCTAGGAGTAAGAGAATTGCAAGTTTAAGATTGGTTTGTTGTTAAAGCTGTCTTAAAAAAAGGAAATTTTTTTCTCATATAAGACAGTAGCTTGAACGAGACAGATTATCATCTTTCTCAACCTGAAAAAGTGTTCTGCCTCTGTCTTGAACAAACAATTGTTTCTGAGTATCAAGAGGTGGGACATTATGGAAAATAAAGATGGAAAGAAACTTCAGTGTTTGAGATAGAGGGAATGAAAGTGTTTAAGGCACTGAAGTTCTGGACGAGGGGATGGGTCTTGGATTCCTTTACCTCGGATAAAGACAACTGTAAGAATTGGCATGTGCAGTAACAACTATACATAATTCTTAATTCATCTTTAAGGAAGGATACGCTCAAGTAAGAACCTATGTGGAGGTAGTAGGGAATTGTCTTCAAGTTTTTCATCTCTGTGAGGAAAAACACAAAACTCAGCTTGTTTCAGTCTACCAAAGTGGTGGTTGTTGGTGCAAATAATTTAAGTGTAGAAGTCAAATTCGGTCCAGTGCAAAAATAATTGTGTCAGAATACTGATATTGTAGAATTATTCCAGTGATGTGAGTGAGAAGGGAGAAATAACCAGAAAATCAGTGAGCAAGCTGGAGTAACTGCATCCAAATCTGATTTTGGTGTAGTAGCTGGAGATCTTGGAGCGTTTGCTTCTGACCCAGGGCATCCTTCACGTGTTTATAGTTTATAAAGTGTTATTATTGTGTCATTGCTACTATTTTTTTTCCATTTGATTTAACGAATGGTGAGTGTTCAGTCTCCATAAGCTATTCATCACTATGGCAGCCTCTAGACCTTGTTGTGATAAGATATCTGCTCTTTTTTAATCAGGATATAAGACAGCGTCATCGCTACCTCTGTCACTTGCCCCTCACCTGCGAGTTCAGCATTTGTGAGCTGGCTCTGAAGCCACCCATCATCTCTAAGGAGACTTTAGAGTTGTTTTCAGGTTGGTACTACCCTTCTAGTATGCTCTGTCATGTATCCGTGAGGGTGAAGGGGAAGTTGTTCTTATCTCTCAATGGCAGAAAAAAAGAACATACAGAGCAGCTTTATTCCTCTTGCACCAACTGTCTGATGGCTACTAGACAGAACAACCCCAATTCACTGTTTTATAAACAATAATTATACAACGAATAAAAAAGCCTGACTGCTTGGAAGAGCATATGTTGTTTGTAAGCACATTTTGTTACTAATGTGTTATAACTGAATGTGTTGTTCTCAAAGCTGGAGAAAAACATTGCTGAAATATTGGTTTGGGTTTTTTGATATCCAATGTTGTGCTTTGCTCCTAGATGACCTTGAAAAGAGGAAACGTCTACGGCAGAAGAAAGCTCGTGATGAACGACGACGTGAACGCAGAATTGAGATAGAAGAAAACAAGAAACAGGGCAAATGTAAGTAGTGATTGAGCATAACTGGTGGATTTCCAGTCATCTTTAGTTGCTGAGCTGATTTCTTGAGCTCTAAGGCCTTTAGTTTGTAGCGTGTACTTAGAACAAGATTACAAGGCATTAGAAACGACGTCTGTAAAGCAAAAAAAAAATAAGCTGTTTTAGTCAGGATGTTAAATGATGTTATGCAATTCCTGCATACTTGCCCATTATGGGAGAGACAGAGGGCATTTGAGGGCACAGCTATCTCCATGGTGTATATAGCTCTCAGGATTCTTAGTTTCAGTTTTTATAGTAATCAGGATATAGAGTGAAAAGTGAAGAGGGGAAAAAAAAAACACCCTAGGAACTGCTTCCATCCAGCAGCAGGGCTTGTACTGGTCTCTAAAATAGAGGGTGGAAAGAAAATTGAGTTGGCACCTCCTAGACTCCTGAAGCAACTTGCGTATTGACAGTCCTCCCCCACATTGTGTAGTGCTTTAATTTAAAACCTCTTCCTAGATCCAGAGGTCCATATTGCTTTAGAGAATCTGCAGCAGTTCCCTGCTTTTACCTCTTGCCCTGGAGAAACTACCAGCACTGATCATCAGAGCTTCTGTCTGTCTCCTCTTGGCAGAAGCCCTGTGTTTCAGACAGGTGAGCATCTGGAAAAACCCATCACATCTAGTTCTTGATCATTCTTTTGGGATCTATTGCTCAGGTCATCACGCTGAACTTGCTTAATACTGATCAAAGTCTGCTTCTTTCCTGGATTGCCTATGGGATTGAACACAAAAGGCTGACACGGCTAAGAAACATTCTGGTCCTTTGTCTGCTTTTTACTACCTCTACTTCAGTGACAATATGAGATCTGCACTGTAGTTACTCCATCTTTTAAATCTTTGCTGAGGCAGAAGAAAAGAAATTCCCCAAAAGAGGGGGAAAAGTGTGTATGCCAGGAAAACACTACTGGCATTTTTTCTTTCTACCCTCTCCATCTTCCCCACCACGTTATATTAAAATCAAACGTAGTTGATGAACACTCAGTTAGGTCATTGTCTAGCGATTCTTTACCAAATGTTTTATCTTGCAGTTCATAAAAAATATTAAATAGGAACTATTCTTAAATGTTTTTTTTTTTCCAAAAAAAAAGCCCTAACAACCCCCCCTGCAAAAAAAACCCAAACCAAAAAACCCCACACAACACCAAAATAAGCAGACATAGACACACACACACCAAAAGGAAAGAAAAATAACCCAAACTCAAATCTCCTTTAAATAAAAAGATTGAGGAAATTTGAGAGGTCCCACTGTGTGACTAATGGATGGAATTAATGAGATAAAAATGGTTAATTACATAAGATAATAAAACTTTATTTCTGTTTCATTCTGATAAGCAGCGTAATGAGTGCCTTTGCCAAATGCAACTGGCTTTAATTATCTGCTGCTTTCTCTGTAGAGTCTGTTCCAACTCCACTGTCACCTGCTGCCAGCCAGGTCAGCCCGTTGCTCTGTGGGAGTTTAGAAGAAGAATCTCCTTTCCCTTCCTTTGCCCAGGTAAGCCATGTAGCAGAGTAAATCTTGTCAGAATTGCTTGTGTCTTAGTTGAGGATTAGTGTGAGAACACAATTGCTTCCCCCACGAAAACAATGTGGGATAGATCTTATGGAGACATCGTGGGGTTGGAGTGCTTGAAGGGGTTCCCAGATTCTCTCGCTGCTTAGGGGGTGTGCGGGATTGTTGTAGTATGTGGGATTTAATCATATCTTACAACTTCTTTGATAGATGTTGAGAGTTGGAAAGGCAAAACCAGAAACATGGCCCAAACCTGCTCCAAAGACAAGAGGTAAGAAAATTTGGTAGTGCTACTTCAGGTTCTTTATCATGCATCTATATCTAAGAAATCTTGTAACTTCGCAAGAAATATCTGAAGCGTGGAGGGGCCCATGCACTGTGAGAGCTTTATAAAGCTTTCTGCCTCTCAAAGCCCTTTCCTTCTTTCAGATGAGAACACTCTGGCGCTCCCTGTGCCAGTGGATAGTGATGGAGAAAGTGACAGCTCTGACCGCATACCTGTGCCCAGCTTCCAGAATTCCTTCAGCCAAGCCATTGAGGCAGCCCTCCTGAAACTGGACAAACCGTCCACAGCTGATCATTTATCAGGTAAAAGGCGGGGTTGAAGGCATGAAAAACTTCAGAAGTGAAAAAATTGAATATTTCCCCTTCTTCCTCTGGGAGAAGGGATAGCAGCATTTTGGGGACCAGATATTGGCCACAGAACAGTTCTGAAAATTCTCAGGTTGTGGTTTCTGAACAGCTTGACGAGGGCTTCTGTTAGCTTAAAGCAGCTCTCCTAGTGGGAGCTGAGATCTCCAACTAGCAAAGGGTCCTGTTAGGACAAAGATGGCTTTTGACAATCACATTTGCCGTGTCTCTGCTGGAACTGAATTTAAGCTTTCTCCCAAGGAAGTTCAGGTTATGTGCTTTTAAAATAAAAGTATCAGAGCTGCTGAGCTACCACTTAAGTTTGACCAAAATGTCAAGGTAGCTGCTAGCTGAGATTTCAAATTAGGGAGTCTGAAGCAAGCTGAGATGAACGTAAACCTCTAACCCTGGTGCTGGCTGATAAAACTAATTTATAATGCTCAGTTGTGTTGTTTAGCTCTGGCTTGTTTGGAGACTGCATTAAGAGTTGGATGGGAGGGCCTGGGAGTTTCAGTGAAATTGAGTGTCAGTTCCAGCTGTGGTTTTTTGGGCATGGATGAAAGCAATACCTGTCTGAAAGGGAAACTGCTGCATGTTTGCAGTCCTGAGATCTTCTGTTGCAACAGCAACTTTAGAATCAGTTAGGCATGTTTATAGGTGTGTTTTAGGTGTGATGGAGTCTCCCTTAGTTTGTCTGCAGTCATTTTTTTGTTAAAATTAAACTACCTGGTGCTCAGCGAGTTGATAGGAAGTATCACGGACCTGTAGAAGTCATTTAGGCTAGGGAAGACCCTTTATCATTTGTGTGACATTCCTGTTCCGTGAGAAGAATGACAGTATCATTTTAATCCTTCACAGAGGAAAAGGGAGGCAAGAAAAGAAAGAAACAGAAGCAGAAGCTACTGTTCAGCACCTCTGTTGTTCACACAAAGTGATTCTGCTATTCAAGAGAAGTTTCCTCTCCTGGTTTTCTTTTAATTTTGCTTTGTTTTGCTGCTATAGTTTTAAGTATTTAAATTTGAACAGACTAAACTTGTGTTTCCAGGGCTTCTAGGGGGTTCAGGAGGAAACCATGACAGTATATGTTGAAGTAAGGTGGTTTGATTCCAACTGCTTAATCAGTTTATACTGAAACAAAGTTTTGAAAGAAATAACCCAGAGAAAAATGAGCCAAGGCTTCTAGTCTATGCCGAGTTGGTTCTTTTGGCCTAATAAGCAGTATGAAAGTCGTTACAGCTGTGTGGCACTGCCAGAATACTGCAATATTACCTAAGTGAAGAGGCAGAGCGCCTTTATTTCCCTAGAAGTATCCATGGGCAGAAGTCCATCTGACTGTGACAGTAGTGCTGTTCCAGTAAAGCTGTCAAACTGCTCTCTTGAGGAACTGGTTTCCACTGCACTGGAAACGGGCAAAAAAGCTTCCTGGCTTTAGAGTGTTAGCTGCTATATCTGTTCTTTTTCTAAAGAGCAAGAATTCCTCCTGTTCTCCTGGCTTGGAAAGATTTAAAGCTGAGGTGAGTGTAAAGCAGAACTTGGCTGCTTGGTTTTGAAGTGACTCTTGATGAATTTGTGTATTTTAAAATGTGTGCTGGCACTAGTGGTAGAAGGAACCTCCTGGCTTCTCTCAGTTGTTCAAGTCTGTTATAATGTGGGTGAGTGAGGCTGCTAATTCTCTTTTATTTTATTTTTTTTTGGCCGACCATGGGCTACACATTCTTTGTAATCTGATCATCTAGAATAAACACTCCACCCTAGGGCTTTTGGTAACTACCTGAACGGTGTTTTGACACTGGCTGCTCCTGAATTGGAAGAACAACTGATAGCTGGAGTCTGTAGATAACTTTTTATCTCCCAGCAAGAAACTGGGGTCTCTTGTACTGGGTTAAGGGCCTGTATCTGCGTGGTTCTGGGATGTAAGTTGGTCTGCACTAAGCACCTCGGGCTATAAACATGCCTCTTCTGGACCCCTCCCCGCTCTTTCTTTGGGTGGTCGCATTCTGCACTGTTTGTGGTTTGATTTGAGCTAATGAGTTAAGTGGTGTGGATTTTGTTGAATAAAATGAACTGTAGGTGTAATGTACCAGTCAAGGCCAACAGTTGCAATAAATCATGTGCACACGCACTTACAGTACTGCACACTTCCTGAGCTATAACCCAACTGTCCTGTGAACATGGAGCACACCACCACTTAGTTGCACAGCTTCAAATCTTACCTTCCGACTGACAGAATTCACGCCAGGGGGCTGCTATAAAGTACCACCTACCTTACAGCACAAGACTGACAGGTGTCTTCTGTTACCTTTGGCCCCACTCGCACCAGTGGTCCGCCTGCATTTGCACAGGCTTTAAAATGTTGATTTGCTATTTCCGAGGAAGCTGAGTGTTTGAGGCTCCTGGAGTCAGGTATTCGTTCTTAACACCACTGGTCAAGTCATCCATTGTGTCCCTACGTAAAAAGTTTATGTCAATACATAGATGTTTTATTTCAAAGCGATAGGCTCCATATTATACAAGTGCTTCCTCAAGGCACTTGAGCGTGTGCGCATGGGAGGCTGCTACCAAAGAGCTACTTCACAAAGCTCTGTATGCGGCTCTAAACCAGAAAGAAGGGGGAGAGGGAGGAGGTAAAGAGTACTTCAACTGCTACAGGAGGATAGAGGAAACACTTGCAAAACATTCTTTGAAAGCAGCTTGACTTCACGCTTGGTCACAATTAACTACACTTGATGAAAACACCGTACAGCTTGTCAAGAGAGTGCAAAGAAACTAAGACAAAGATGTCTGAAAGTAGTAACACATCTTGCTGTTAATGCTTACATGCACACTGGAAAATTATTGATGAAGGTAGAGAAAACAACTAAGATTGATTCAAGTATGTTGTTAGCTTCATTCACAGTACTACTGTTTGCTATTTGTAACAGTCATTTTAAGCCATGGAACAGGAGTAACTACTTAGTGTCTAACCAGTATCTGTTGTGTTCTATTACCTCTACACATTTATAGTCAACTTTTCTTTGCATCGGGAAGAGAGACAGAATAGCTGGAGCTGGTGTAACTCCCCTCCACATCTCACAGGCACTAGGACAAGGGAAGTGATGCGGGCAGGGAAGACTGTCCCTTGTGCAGGGGCAGTCTCCACAGGACAGCATCTTCAAGTTGTATCTTGTTTTCCTATGGATTCAAGAGATAATACCAGCAACGCTACTTTCCTGTAACTGATTGGTGTAAACTTAATAAATATCTAAGCAGTACTTGTACCTATGAGTTTTATAATGGGCTAGATGGAGTCGAGTCTTACAGCTCTGCCTTGCATTCCATGTAATCTCTGCTCCTGTGTACACAACTGGTGCTTTTGTGGCTCAAAACAATGGACAGCCCTATGGATATCAGCTGCAATTGAAGATAAGGTATAAAACAGTGAGATGTTTATGCTTTTTCTGTACCAAATGAGAATAACTACATTCCTTGTCAATGCCAACTGCCTAAAGCTCACTTCTACCTCAGCATGAAGATCACATTGAGCTGCTACACTCCTTAGGAGTGCAGGTGGTTTTGACTCCTGGAATGAAACAGGCAAGTAACCTACTTAAGTAAAACAGTATTTTTTATTTTAAGAAAAAAAATATTTAAGAGCACTCAAAATGGGGGAAATGAAGTCTAAATATGTACAGATGCTTTTTCTGTCCCCTGCTTTGCTTAGCGCTGAAGATAACTGGTAACATCTTGATTACACAAGTACAGGACAGAGTTGAACAGTAACATTTGAACAGTTACACTCGTAACATTCAGTCTGTCTCTATGCCATCATCATCTTCCTCATCTCCACTTTGAGACTGCTCTTCTGTCAGGGAACAGCTCAACAAGGACTTCTGTATACACCGTCTTTCCTCTGCAACAAAGAACAGAGGGTCATTACTTGATCTCTTCACATATGCTGGAATATCCTCGACATCTAAAGAAAGGAATGTTTCTCAGTTCAAGAGTTCAGAAGTAGATTTGTATATCCTACAAATCCCCCAGGAACTGAGGCCACGTTTAGGAAAGCGGCTGGAGGAACTCACCTTCATTTGTACAGTTTTGCAACAACATCAGCAGCTGTCTTCTATTATATTGAATTAGAAATTTCTGACATGTTCTTATAGTACCTGTAGGGGTCACAAGAACAATACGTAATAATCTACAAAACCAAGTGTTTTCAGAGCTGCTAGTATATTTTCTTTGCATCGAGTGACAACTTTATTAATGCAAGTGCTAAGAGGGGACTGTAGACTTCATTTCCACACTGTTGTGGTTAAGTGCTGGAATACCAATTTCTAACATGTAGTGCCTGTTATTTGCCCCAGGTGGTTAATTTTGAGGACGTAAATGATACTATACTTTGAAAATATATTTTAAAAAGAAAATAATGTAATAATACTATTTGCTGCTCTGGTTTTGTTTACATGTAATGAAGATTCAAGCAGAATTAATGAGGGTTTCAACAAAGAACTGCCAGTGCCCGTTTCTTATTTAGATCTGCTAGAAACAACTCAGTGGCACAAAGGCCGTGTCTATGGCATCCCCAGCAGTGAGGTGGGGTTCTTCCATTCTAGCAGGCCTGGAAGGTACGGCTGGGCACCACGGCCTCCCCCCAGGCCCCGGCTGACCTCCGACGTGCAGGGTGTTGAGGGAGCAGGGGTAGCGCTGGGCCCGGCTCTCCAGGTGCCTAACGAAGGGCAGCGCCGAGCAGACCAGCCTGTAGAAGTCCTTGCGGCAGCGCAGCAGCACGGTGCCGGTGTAGGCGTTTAGGTACTTCACTGCGGGGGCACAGAGGTACCGGTCAGCCCGGACACCCGCCCTTCCCGGAGAACC
>NW_009649175.1:774217-780678 GCF_000708025.1 Charadrius vociferus | reverse complement strand
TGGGCTCGCTGAAGGTTAATTCATTTGTTTTATGGCCATTTTTCGCTGTATTGCTTCTATCCGCCTTGGCTGAGGTGACCCCAGCCCGCTCGGTCTACTGGTAAATCGTCAGTTAGATGGAAACGGGACGTCCCGCCCTCACAGCCCGGCTTGGTCTGAGCGGAGGCGCGGGAAGGCCCTGGGGAGGAGGGTGAGGACGGGCCCGGTGCCGCAGTCACCCCCTGCGGCGGTGGTAGGTGGTGGGGCCGACGGCGTTAGCGGCGTGTCCAGTGCCAGCCCGGTGCTCCTGGAAGGGCTCTCTGCCTTTGCTGCCTCACAGAACTGTACTCCAGTAGGTATAGCTCCTCAGGCGGCTGGTATGGGGTGTTTTGGGGTATGTACTAACTGTCTAACAAATGAAAACAGCTGAGAAAACTGCAGAACAGAGCTACTTATCATTATTACTGTAGTGGTTTTCAAAGCTCTGATCTCTGATGGGTTATCTGAGGAAGCAAGGGGTGCTCTTCTGGTACCAGAAGAAACTGTGGAGAGGGGAAGCGGGGGTAAGGGAAAAGATGGGAGGTAGGAGTAAGAGCCAGTTAGGTCAGCGTCTAATTCATGGGAGAAGCACTTTCACCGAAGTCCCTGGAGCCAAATTGCACGAGAGAGCTGATGCACTATAAATTAAGTGGGAACTCATTGCTAATTCAGAGTGGAAACATCATCTTTAATGACCTTAATTCTAGACAATGAAAACAATGATAAACCCAGTGGAAATCCTGTCCTGGATGATAAACTTATGCCCTCTGAAACAGATGCCTGTTCTGCTGCTCTCTCCCTTTCTCTGTTAACTCTTCTCCTTCACCTGTGATCACATTTTTGAGTCATGTTTTTCTGAGAACTGCAGAATATGAGTCGCCTGGGGAGAAAAAAGCATGAAGTCTAGTATGGACTTGCCAAGAGACCTTTTCTTTTGGGCCGTGATCAAAGGGTCTGGGGGAAGTTTGTCAGTTTCTGAAGCTGATGCAGGTAGCATTTTCTTGATGACAGAAACTGCATTGCATCGATCCGTGCCATTATTGCTTTGTGTTTTAATATCTAAACTGGGATCTAGCTGTCATCTGTTCCACTTGTCAATACAGTGAGCTCCTAGGTGATAAGCTATTCTCACATTTTTGAGCGATATTGAACGTATTCCAGTGTGTTTGCTTTGTGGAGTGAGGTCCCAGCTTAGCCTCCCAGCCTGCCTGCCAAGGTATATTTGCCTGCTACCCCTGTCTTCCTGGTGGCATCCCCCATCCTGCCTTCTGAGTGGGCTCAGGTTGTCCTGTGCTGTGTGGGTTGCTTTCACTCATGCTCTCCCTCATTTCCTTCTCTTTGCAGCGGCACGGCTGGGTCTCTGACATGCAGACCATGTGAGTGCACTCTGCCCTGAAATCCAATAGGACGTGTGCACTGTGCATGCTGTAGGCTGGGCCCTATGTGTAACGAAGGCCTCTGTTTTCGGTCCAGAAGGCTGATTAGGAGAGACACGGTGCAAAGAGAGAGCAGTGTTGTGAGAGAGCCTTGTCTTGCTTCATTTCACATAGGATATTGCCTTTAGTTCCCTGTTGTTGGTTTGGAGGATGCACAGAGCGGCCCTGAGCCACCACAGCTCCCTGTACAGTCGCTGCCTGTGTTAGTACAAGCTGTGTGAGTCCAGTCAGGCGTCATGGTGTGCTGAGCTGACAGCACAGGACTAAAAGGTTACAACATCTTCACATTTGTTTTCCCACCTCCTCACTTCCATCCTCTGCCAGCTTTGCTATATTGATTCTGGCGTCAGTGATTCAAGAAGCTGTCACAACTGATGGTGAGTTATACAGTCAAGGTGGGAAAGAACTGCCTCCTAAGAAAAGATCTGAGAGAGGAGACTTCCGAAAATGCTATTTAAATTGAAAGGTGGGTCAAGAGTCCTGCCAAGAGAGAGGATGGATGTCTCTCCCACAGACTTGGAAAGGCAATGTGGCCTCGGGATAGCTTATCAAATAGAAGTCACGAAGGACAGAGTATACAAGGACAGGCAGAAGTAACGTGCAGTCTGTACACATTACAGACAATTTGTAAAGCAGTATGAGAACCTTGGGTAGAAGATTCTTTATGAGCGTAAATGTTCATCAGTGATTGTCCAATGCAGTGGTGATGCTAGGGAGGTGCAGGAAGAATACCAAGGCCTCATTTTCCCAGCTTGTGTTTGTTATGTGTGGTAGCGTGCATGTGGAGGGGTTATTCCCAGTCAGTCCAGGTGGTTTTATTACCATTTTAGTTCACAATTTGACATCTTACTAGGCTTGACAGGCTTGGAGATCTAGACCCTCATTTTGGATTTATATGGCATTCATAATCTCCAAATTGCGGGCTAGATCATGTTTGTATTGTCTAGAATTAACTGTGCTAATAAGCTGCAATAGACATCGTGATTAATGCATATGTTTTATTGTATGCAGCCAGCTCTTAGAGTTTGTATGTATTTGCTATAATTAAAATTACCAGCAAATGTGTTTGCTGAAAAAGCCTATATCAGTTAGTGAGTGCTTGCACTCTTTTTAGGTAGGATGTTTCCATTTTATAGATGAGGAAACTGAGGTACAGGGGGATTAATCAATTTGTTCATAGTAAATAGCTGTCAATCTGGAGGTGCAGAGCAAGGACATAATGTGAGTAGAAGGAACCAACGTATTAGTGCATATTGCATTTGAGTATAAGTCTTGTATGTTCCTCATGCATAAGGTAACCAAGTAATTACATTCTGGAGTAAAATTAGAATGCACTGGTGATACTACACTGGTGATGCATCCTTGTGATACCACAATTTGATCTTCCCTGTGTAGCCAAAACCATGGTTTTTTGCTCCCCCCTGGAAACACTGAACTGAATTTCCCATCAGGTGTGGTATCAGAGTTGGAGGTGACAACTACATTTTGTTCCACTGTATGCACATTGCATCCCCAGATAACCCTGCAGTTGAAAATACAAAACAATCTGGCTAAAATTAAAACTGCTTCTTAAATCCTCTGTCTGATGTTGCCTGAAGCTTTTTGTTTAGTTCATCTTCACAAGGTCACTGAGACAGAAGAGCGCACTCTCTGAGTGTGTTGGCCTGGAGCCTTTCATGCGGATGCTTTCATTTAACATTTGGGACGTTCTCCTTTTCCCTTCGGTCCCTTCCTTTTTACTCCTCCATTTTCTGTGTCTCTCTACTCCCCTCTTTTTGAGCTTGAGATCCCTCAGATCAATATATGTAGGAATAGAAGCTATCCTTTTTTATCACCTTAACATGTAATCGCTAATCATAAGCTTTCTGGGCACCCAGGCCGTCACGGGCCAGAGACTGCTGGTCTGTCTGCCAGAGCTGCCATGCTTGCTGCCTGCAGCACTGCCCTCATCTTTGCTGTCATCCTGCCACATAGGATATTTGTCTTGCAAAACCGTGTGTTTGAAGCAAATTCTGTTTCTACCTCTTTAGGTGGCTTGCAGTGTGATCTTGCACTACTCACTTGAAGATCAAAATAGTAAATTCATGTTTCTTTGATTTTTTTTTTAATAGTCAAGAACAGGAAATTTCCGTTCAGATTAATAGTGACTTTGTGTTCTGAGACACATCCCAAGTTTTGTAAGGTGAGCTTCCATCAAGATATCAAGAATTGGAAGCCACTTTGGAAGACTGACGCCAAAGTGTCTTATGAGTTTGTCTCGTGCTGTCTAGAATGACTACAGAATCAGGAGTCTTATCTTCTTGTGCAGCAAAAAACAGTGTGAGAGAAAGGCAGTGCAAAAAAGCTTTCTGCCAAGTGAGAAGCTGGCCCTAAACTTCCAGGCTTCATTTTCTCCAGCTCTGCAATGGGAATAATTGCAAATACTTTACTCATAGATACATGTTAAAAATTAGTAAAATGTCCACTTGAATGTTGTTAATTATCAAATATAGTAAAACTGCTTCTATATATGAGATCTGTAGGCAGCACACTTTTCAATTGCAGCAAGCTGCTGCAAGTAGCAAACAGCTGTTTCCAAACTAGTTAATTGAATTATGGCAAAAATTAGAATATTAGTTCAGATAGTTCAGGATTCTCTTTTCTCTTTCCTTTCTGCGTTAGGGAACACAGATTGAACAGTAGACCACATAAGTTACTATGTAATCTGCTGTGTAAAAAAAAACCCCATATTTAATACTTCCTTAATGGGGATGTTAAGATGGATTAATTATTCTTTGTTCTGGTCTCTGAAGATAAAGGGTAATTACTATTAATTATGTGTAATTGAAAAATTGCTACTTCACAAAGAAGCCAATAGCATTAGAGGGATTTTAACTTCTTGCTACCTATAGGGAGGCGTACAACATTCTGTAATATTATGGCAAAGACTTCCATAAACTTAAGAATGGCCTCAGAGAGTCTTACTCACTTTCCATCCCGCACTTGAG
Organism: Charadrius vociferus; assembly: GCF_000708025.1. Taxonomy (NCBI): domain Eukaryota; kingdom Metazoa; phylum Chordata; class Aves; order Charadriiformes; family Charadriidae; genus Charadrius; species Charadrius vociferus. The sequence continues at coordinate 776,237 of NW_009649175.1, read as the reverse complement.
ACCAGTATTTTCAGATATCTCAGAGCATGCAAGTGAGAAAGGACTCAGTGCTTTGTGCTGTGCTGAACAGCACTTAAACAGAAGAAGATGCAATCTGTAAGGCTGTTTGTCATTGATGGTGCTCCAAGACTTTTCCTCAGTAAATTTCCAGAAACCTGTATTAACAACCACAGGTAAAACAAAGGGAAAGTATTAGAAACAAACAAACAACAATAACAACAACAAAACAAACTCTTGGGCTTGCCTGTCTGGGAAGGAAGCTTTTGAAAAAAAGGAAAAAACAGCCCATGACTCTTTAATAACCAGTGCATCACCTGTGGGTCAGAACAGACAGTAGAGGTGTCTGACCAAGAGTAGAGATTATGTTGAGATATTTGAATTAAGGTGAAAAAGAAAAAAATACTATGATTTTTACAAGGACAGGGCACTTTGAATTATATAAAATTAGTAGATTCGTTAGCCTGAGACTTGAGATTCCTAACTGCCCCACCAATTTATGTTGGTAACTAAAAATCCTCAAAATATTTAGGTGCATGACTTCCTTCACCTTCAGTGAAAGCTGGGCACTTTCATATGCATAAGACTCTGGCCCTTAAGCTCTCTAGACCTCAGTTTCACATTGGCAAAAAGAGGATAATATTTTTCCACTTCAAGGAGTGCTACAAATCAATTAATGAGTTGTTATGCACTTAAACAGTATAATAATTGAGATAATAGAAGCTCTTACGACATAAACATAGCCTAACCTGAGCCGCCTCCTTCAGATATAAGTTGGTGTAGAGGCTTCTCTGAAATGAAAATGGTGTGTCTATGTTGCTAGTCTTGTAAATCTTTGCTTTCTGCTTTTTCTTTCCCCTGAATTCCCAAGCGCAGCTTAAGCCAGGGTCCTATTTTGCAGTAAGATGTGCTTATGTTGCCATATACTGAACAGTCCTTTTTCTATGTCTTTATGTTTAACTCCAGCAGCCTAGAGCAGCATAGGATCAGTGATGTCTTCTGCAGAGCACTCGACCACCTAATGAGGGAGGCAATGAAAAACATTTTCCAGTGCATCCATCACTCAGCTGCTGTGGCGCTGAGGCGAGAGGACAGTCATCCTGGAGCAACCTTCTATAATCTGTGCCTGCTGCCTGGCTCCAGCAGGGCCGCAGTAAGGCATGCAGGGAAGGAGGGGGGGCTGCCGTGGAGCTGCTCCATGGGGTACGGCTGGGGCTCCCCTTGGCAGCTGCAGGGTCTTGGCTTGTACTGGTGTCAGCTTGGTGCGAAGCGTATGTCAGTCACTGACTAGTTGGGGCACATGGGTCTCAACTCTTTGCCTGACCCACTCTGACAGAGACCTCCCCACCTGTCTGTTCTTGCCTAGGTCTAATTTTAGGTGCAGCATCCCACTGCCCAGCACAGTAAGTAAAAGCCCCTCAAAAGGAGAGCGGGGTGCAGTGTATGAGTGCAGATTTGAGCAGGGAGAATCAACAGCAACTCTTTATTTCTGCTGTGCTGACTGGGGGTGCTCACAAAGACCAATAAGTGCAAACGGATTTCCAGAGGCAATGGTTGTTACAGATCGAAGAAGACAAAAAGCACTGGAAGCGTCTGACCTATTTTGGGAAGCTTGCTGGGACTTTTTGCTTTGATTTTGTTCAATTTTATTTTTTTTCCTAAAGATATGCTTGCACCTGAGTCGAAGAGACTGTAAATATTTGTCACTTTTCCTAACTATGTGCATTCTGAAGACAGAAGCAAACTAAAAAAGATACTGCTGCATTTGCTAGGCTGATTCGACCAGTTGCCCTGAGGGCAGGGGGGGTTGAGCTGGCACTTGAGATGAATTCTGCCTGCTGCTGCTTGGTCCCAAGCTAAAGCTCCTGCTGATGCACATAGCAACCTTCTTGCAGTGCTTGATGGCATCTGCCACAGTGAGATGATTTGGGTGCAATTGACCTAGGGCACATCCCTCAGGCCACCTCAGTAAAATTCCATAGTGCTCATGCTGGAACTCAAGCAGTTGTTGCTATGTGACCTT
>NW_009649175.1:770552-774044 GCF_000708025.1 Charadrius vociferus | reverse complement strand
CTTTCCCTGTTTCATACCTGTGATGCTTAAAAGATCATGTTTATCCTGCTGTAACATTAGTGACTTAATTAGAGCTGAATTTGGTCCTACTGCCTCTGAACATGAGCAGCTTCCATCAAGTCATCTAAAGGATCAGATCTGGTTTCTTCTTTCTCTCAGTACTAGTGGCATCTGGTTTCATTTTCCATCTTTCCTAAGGGAGCTCACTTTTCCCCACATTTCAGCATATGCCTGTTGTATGTCAGCGCCCCAGGCTGCCTGTGTCTCTGTGCCAGGCCAAGTACCACTCTTCCAGCCAGCAAGGTACAAGACAGTGTAGAGATGAATGTGAAACGCATCAAGAATTGATCTCATGGACTGTGCATAGCTTAAAACTAGTACCTGCTTATGGGTCAAGAAACTAAGCTGGAAACGGTTAAGTGTGGGTTTTTTTTTTACCTCTGTGTAGGGTGCATAGAGGTAGCAAGGTTTTCATCCTGTAGTGTCACAGGAGCCAGGGTTTTTGCACAGCATGGCTTCTCTTCATTGATACCATAATGGGCACCTAAGGGACTTCTTGGGGTATATAACAGGGTGGGGCACTGCTGATGAAATAGCAGGGCTAGCAAAGGACATGGTACTCCCAGCATCGTAACTCAATGTCCAGCACTGTCTGCATGACATCCCCATTTATTTCTAAATATGCTGTCAGGGGAAATTCTCTACATGTGATGGTTTGTCTCCAGGAGATGGATTGATTCTTTTAACTTGTTCCACCTCTTCTCCTTCCCTGTCTCTACCCCAACCACTTGGCCAAAACAAAACTCCCTCAGCTTTGTTAGTGGCACACAGAGGGACAGCTATTTAAGCAATAATTATGAAGTTCTTTTTTGTAAGATTTAGGATTTTTAAAAAGTGTAAGATGATGATTTTGAGTGTTTATTAGATTCCTCTGAAACACAAATTCAACTTTAGCTCTCAGCATTTTTATGTATGTTCCTACATAGATAAACCCATCGCTTGAAAAGCATATATACTCTCCATTATTATAATGTTACCCAGTATTGTAAGACCAACATCTGTGAGTCAGATCGCAGACGTTAACAAAATAATTTTAAAATAATTTTATTTAATTAATTTACTTAAATTATGCATACTTTTATTTTTGGGACTTGCAGAGTGCAGGTGTTTCTGGGTAGGCGCGGGGGCAAGCAACTCCATTAGTCTTTTCATAGTCTCTTAGTATCAGAGACTGATGGTGTCACCTTATATTGCAGCTCATTTTCCAATAAAACTGCGACAGTTTATAATATGGATATAGAGCTTCTGCTCCCATTCACGTTCCCTCCTACTCTACCCTGTATTCTCCAACAGAAAGATATCACAGTGACAAACACAGAAAATTGAAGGACACATACTAAATCTCAAGTTCAATTCTTTAGTGTCTTTAATGCATTATAGCGTTACAGAGGAGGTGATGTTTAGAGGACAGGGGGTAAGTAACTTTAGATTAAGTAATGGACTTAAGGACTTCATATCCAAGCAGACTGTCTTTCTGGCTGTCAGTGCTGTATAACCGTGTCACCAATATCCAGTCTGATGTTTTCTTTATTATTATTCATAAGCTGCCATGCCAAAAAGCAATCAAACTCTTCAGGCTGTGCCGTCTTGGGGATTATCGCACTTGCAGGGTGGTTAAAGTCACTTCGCCTCGAGTCTTCTGCCTCTGAAAAATGCCCAAGGCTAATCACTGTGAAATGTGATGCCTGTCATGTCTTCTTGTTCAAGTATGTGCGGTGGGCCTGTCATTCACTAAAAGCCTTAACATCTGTTATTACATGGTAATCCTCACGCATCAGGCTTCCAAATAAGAAACTGGTGGAGCCCAGCAAGGTATGGCTCAGCCTTAGTTTGCATAATTCCCAGAATGCAAGGCAACTTGCTCTCCCTTCTGAAATCATTAATAAGCAATAAGAATATTATATAAGCTGGCATCTTTTTTTAAACCATGATAATTTCAAATGCTATTATAATTAGGACGAAGATGAGAGTTTGAGCTGGGGGAGGGAACAGACAAAGGATTAAGCTGATCTCCACCATGACGTTAGAAGGTGGCTTTGTCTGTTATATCCTAGTTTGGACAATAATGGATATGCTTTAGGCCCATGAAGAGGCAAATAGACAATTTATTTAAAAGTATTAATCCTTTTCATCCTGAAATGTTATCTCTTGCCATAAATAGGATCACAGCTTTCCAGTCCACTTATATTCTGACTAACTGACCCTGCAGAAAAAGCCTGAAAAGGAATATATTTTTGTGTTGTATCCCGATGACTATCAACTCCATAGTGGGTTGGATAAAGCGGACAAAAATGTTCTGTTACTGAGAATATCTCTGTTTAAGCCAGTGACTGCTAGCTGATTGCAACTACAGTGCTAGCACATCATAAGAGACGTGCCCTCTCGGGTAGTGGGTCCCAAGCCCTGACAGATCAGATGTGATATTTTCATGAAGAAAAATTTAGTGTCTAGATCGAGCAGGCAGTGTTTGCTGGAGAAGGAAAACCAGGTGAAAGTATGGTTTATAGATGTAACTAATAGGGCTGCTTTCTTTGGAATAGGGAAGATTTAAAAAGTCACTTGTCAAAATAATTTTCCCTCTAACGCTGCGGCAGCCCTCAGATCTGAGCATGTTCCTGATGTTCCCCCTCACTCACATGCACGAACACGGGGAGGCAGGCGGGAGGAGGCAGCTGCACTGACACACTATGGGGTTTGCAAGAACATGATGGCAATTTAGCAGAACGATTAAAAGATTGCAAACATTTATTAATAGCTTTGCTGCTGCAGCAGCTCTGCCAGAGAAGCCTTGCTTCCTCAGGGATGCTCTTACCTCCTGCTCGTTCCCTTCCAGAGCTCTAGAAATTGAAAAGTCAGGTTTGGATTCAGTTTCAGTTTAAAGCCACAGTTATGCACGATACTGCAGACCACTTTATCCCACTAACCAGGGGAGGGGGCGAAGGGGAACTTGAGTATAAGAAAGAAACAAGAAAAGGTGTGCAGAGCAAAAAGAAAGGATTTTTTCATTGCAGCTATTGTTTGGCCTTTCTTTTCTTCCCTGTGCTCCTCTCCCTTTCTCTCATTGCTTTTCTTTACCCGCTCCCCCTCCTCTCTCTTGGAACAGAGTGACTTTTTGTTCAATGTATTGACACTAGATTCAGATGTGGGTCTACAGTGTCTTTTTGATACTATATAACAAAATCAGTGAAAGACAGGTATAAAAGCAATATTGGAGAAGATCTGCTGAAAGTTCGTTCTGCAGAGCAATCCAATTTCCTAACACAAGCACAATCATTTCTGTTGCGATTCTCGTGACAGTGTTGTTGGCTCTTCAGATTTTTTTACTTTTAACACTGGGGAAATGGACCAGGTCAAGGTTCAGTATCAAAAAGGAAAAAAAAAAAGGAAAGGAAAGGACAATTGGCTGAACAAGAAATGACCTTATACTTCATG
>NW_009649175.1:748768-770402 GCF_000708025.1 Charadrius vociferus | reverse complement strand
TGCTGAAGAGCAGTAAGCGCTGTAAATGAGATGGGCAATTCTGATGTTTTTGAGTGCACAGTATCTGAGACATTTTTATCCCACAGACCAGATGATGGTGACTGACTGATAGAAGTTTGCAACAGGAGGATATTTATCCTACGCATATGGTGACCTCCTCCATATTCCTATCCACAGTGGAATAATCAGTTTCTTTCACTTTTTTTTAAACCGGGTCCTAAGAGAAACTGAAATGTCTGGACAGCCTAAAAGGAATAATTTTTTTCTGCTAAGCAACCATGACAGCAGATATGAATGCTCGTGTCCTCGTTGTTATCTAAAACCCTGCTTGTAACTGGGTAGAATGACAGCGCACCTCAACCATAGCTCTTCCCATACAACATGGCCAAGCGACTGGATGTGCCATTGGGCATCAGCAGCTGTCTACCCAGGCTTGACTTTTTAGTTCCATCATGAGAATTTTCTTCTATTCATATACACAATTTAATCATGCCACTTTGCGATTTAAGAAAAATCTCATTGCATAATCTCTACATCTCTGCTTAATGCAGTAGAACAGGCAGAAGGGAAAGCAAAGTGTAACCAGTGGATCAGAAAGGAGAAAAAATATTGTGGTGGAAGGATGCAGGAAAGAAAACAGAGTTGACTTGTGAGTCCTGCATTATTCTTACCTGAATCTGCTTTAGGTTAATTTGGCTTTTTTTGAACTGCTTCCCCCATTCCTTGAAGTTTTCCGTTAAAATATTTCCTTAGTCAGTTTTGAAGTGTGGTGTCCAATTTGGAACTTGACTAGCATGAATTTTTGTGCTAGTTGCAAGGGGATGTTGCTTGTGAAAAACATGTGATTATCTCTGTTCACTTCTGTATACTGTGCTTTTCATGGGATGACCTGGGAAACTACACAACCTGAGAGATAAGCATAAGCCCCACAGAAAACTTCCTCCCTTGGGATGTTTGAGGGAAGTCTGTATAAATTTCTGGAGAGTTTGGCAGGCAGCCTCTAGGGCCTTAAAAAGGTGTCATTTTCTAGGGAACTAGTACCATACTTTGAATAATCCTAGTCTAAAAGACAGAGAACCCACCTGCAATTGTAGTTTATACCATGGATGTATTTGGGCTAATTGCTTCTTCACTTCTTGTCTTTAGGAGCTGGAATTCCCTGTGCTTGGAGTAGCCAAAGAGTGACATAGATGAGGATGAAACAGACCTGGATGTTGGAGAGGTACCTGGTCTCAGGTGAGAAAGGATATAGATAGGATCCTGCAAACACCAGTTCAACAGAAGGAACTACTTTCAGAGATACTTTCTCTCATTTCTTGTTTGACGATTGCAAATGGCAGGCCTTTCCAGGTACTAGCAGCTATATAGCTTCAGCTGCTCTGCAAAGGTCTCATCCTTTCCTAGCAGAAGCCATTTCGATTGCGTTGGTTTCAGTATCTTTAATTTCCAAGTTTCCTAGGTGCGATAACAAGAGGATGCCTTACAGTCTTGAGACAATTAGGACACCTGTTGGTGGAATTGTTTTGTTGGGTTTTTTTTCATGTCTTGAAAGGCTGTTTTGGGATGTCTTGGTCTTTACAAATATTTAAAGCAAGAAATTTTATTTAATCAGGATGCCTTTGCCATTGGCATTCCCTCCCTTTGTCAGGACAGATGCTCCCTCTGGGTACACTGGCCATATCTCTTGAAGTAATTGGAATTGTATCTTTGCAAATGAGCAAAGAATTTGCTTTCTTATGAATTAGATATCTCTCTATGTCCTGTGTCTTGTACTGGCTACTGTGTCTGCATCCAAGGGGCAGGTAACAGGACTACAGCTATGGTTAAAATAACCTGCATTGAGGTTCAAATAAAGCAAAGGACCAAAGTGTTACGTTTCTGAATTGATAAATATATTTATTAGTGAGACTAAAAAATCCTAGAGAGCTGAGAAATTAATGAAATGCCAGGAGTTCACCTATTCTGTCCTTCTCCCATCATTAAAGGAAGATAAGGGTTCGACATTGTTACCAAGGGATTGACCTTTGCGACTTTCTTTCTTAGCCATTGTACCACACAGGAGCTGGGGACAGCAATCGGGTACAGCCCAGATACATCCTTGAGTCTGCAGTTGTACAACCTTTGTAAAGCTTGGATTCCACAGAGAGACTAAGGAATATAGTGATCAATAGCAATGTGGCTAGATCTTTTCTAATTGCAAAATTTAGAAATGAGTGTAGAGGTGATGAGCCTGTCTGTTCTGCACAGTGAAATGTAAGGAGGTAAGGATCTTCTGTTGTTACTCACTGATACAGGGACATCACAAGAGAAAAGAGATATTCTTCTTTGTATCCTTGTGAGGAGACAGAGAAGAGGTAATAATGAGGAAAGGGAGGAGAGGTTAGAGGTGATAGCAGAAAGGAGAATTGTACTTTTATGAGTGTCAGGTACTAGTAAATAATTTTCTCAGTGCTGAGAAGAAGGTAGAAAGCAGGACAGAGGTCTTTTCAAGGTTTACGTTCTTCTAGGGAGTAAGTACCTTCTGTTTAGAAAAAAAAAATCATCAAATATAAAATATTCCCAGACAACATGAATATAGAAATGATGAGGCTGCGTGATGAACTTACAAAATTCTGAAGTAGGTCAGTTTTAAAACTCTATCAGAACAAAGTCATTAACTTTTAAGGGAATGTACTTTGTTGATTTGATGATGAATTAAAAACTGGAGGAAAAATGAAAAGGCAGCTCACGTAAAGCTGCATCATCCTCTGTCTCCATTGAGACAACATTGTATCACCTCTGCCGGCAGCAAAAAATCTGCCAGACTTTGTCATCATTTTCATCACAGCATGACCCGAAAGCAAACATACCCTCTGCCATCATACACAACAGTGCCGGGGATCACTTGCAGAACTACAGTGGCCGTATAGCTTGGGAATATTACTCTTGTCAGCATTACTGAATGCTGACAAACCAAGGGAGCTGAAATATATTGCTCTGTTTATTCTGTTTGTGTGGATCTTCCTCAACCTTACCAGTTTTCAGTTCCAGTAACAGCTATGTGTGAATTTTGTTTTTCAAGATTCTACTTGCAAAGGTTTGGCTTCAACTGAACTGTAAGATATTCTTGATTGCCTGTCCTGTTGTCCTTACTCACTGTTGTCCTGAGCTTCCTTTCTCACACAATACTTGAGTGAGCCACAGGTCACAGCCATTAAACTTAGTTTATGGAAAAATTACCAGAATCACTTTGATCACATTATCTTAAACTCTCCATTTGAAAGAAATGTAGCACTAGGAGATTTCCTCACTTCCTATCTCCAAATCTTTATTTTTTTATAACAGTAATACTGGCTTCCAGACCCTGCCTATGTTCTTCTTTGGCATCCACTTTGTATTATCCTCCCCACTTCATATTCTTTTCCTTCCTTTTAACCCAGTATTGGTTTAAATTTCCCCTACCATAAGTACTCACTCCCAACCCCTCCAATCTCTGCTAATCATAGCAAATTTGGTATATTTATCTTGACTAGAACTTGTGCTTTACTTAGTTAGATAGGTGTTTATCCTAAAGCTCATGAAACATCCATCTTTATTGTTTTAGGCTTGAGAAAGGACATGTTTCAGGAGAGCTCCTTTTGCCTCTGAACAAACCCCATATGAACAAAGCAAATAATCGCTAGAATTCCTTTACTCTGGCAACCTGATGTCCTATGCAAGTCCTATCACACAGGGGAACAGTCTGCTTTCCTGCAACAGGACTAGAAGAGATACAGCTGTATATTGGCTCTGTGCATTGTCTTGTTTAGAAGAGGGTGTGGGTTCTGGGTGAATTTCTCTCACAATGGCGTAAGCAAATCTAAGTCTGTCTTTTATTGTTAAAATTCTCATGTTCTTTCCTCATAGGAAATACAGAGGTGTGCCTAGTAGCACACCTCACCTAGAGGTGAGGCTTTGTAGCTCACCTACTTGTTGCTGGGTCCATTCACTGAACAATGCCGCCCAATCTTGGTAAGGAGAAGTTCTTTGTAAGTAGAACAGAGGTTCACTTTCAGAGATCTGCTCAATCATTTCCATAACAAGCCAATTAATGGGTTAGAAGCTCCAGTTGAAAACCAGGGTCGGATGGATAATAGTGTGGACAGAAGGGGTTGAAATGCCAGTGTTGGTTTCTAAACGCTCTTGATGGATTTTACATTATTCTTATTCACAAAGTGATGTGGCTTTCGGGTGCTTATGAGTAATGAGTAGAGCTAGTTTGTTTAGTGTCCCTGTCCCCCAAGGCCACTGCCCTTTGAGAGAGAACAGTTTGTACCACTGCTTTTGGCAGCCACGCTCCCAACCTGACGCAGTCGGTTTGGGGGGGCCACGGAGCTGGCAGAGATGACTCATTCCGCCTCAGTGGCTCATTGAGGAGCTGCAGGGAGAATCTATTTATAACCAGACCTTTCAGGTTCAGAGCAGCAGCATCTTCAGCACGAGGAGGGGGACAGAATGGGGATGGCACATATGACTTTTCAGATACAGATCAACCCCCACCCCAATATTGTAGCCCCCAACTGACTTCAGCCAGCCCTTTTTCCCAAGTCTTTTGCTCAACTGTCTGGGTGCTCTGGTGCTGGTGTAAGATTCTGCTGATAACTCATCAGCTTCTCAAAGAGCAGGGAGACAACTGTGCATATGATCAGCGTGAACAAAACACAAATTCTTTCTACTGTAGCTGCTAAGATGGCTCTTACTGATTCTTTCTGACCCAGGCCATAGCATTATCACCTTATCTTTTCTTTGTCTCTGTCCATGTTTATCCCTGGCTTGCCATTAAGATGAGCTCTTTTCATGGGTGTTTTCAAACACTCTTTATGCTGCCAGCAAATGCCATTCAAACCTCATGAGGTTTCTGCTATATACAAGCTAACACTATAATTTATAGAACTGTAGTTGTTTTTCTGATCTGGCTGTGGACTCATTTCATCATTAGGTGCTTAAATGACTCCATATGTGAAACAGAGATAAGGATACCCCCTGGGTTAAGCACAGTGTGATCTATAGCTATGAAACACCACCTAAGTTGTATTATTACCAGAAGGAGTCACAAAACAATAGGAAAGCATATTACACAACAGTAGGGGACAGCATGTGTTAAAGAAAATATTTACTACAAACACATACGTCTTTGTATCTAGGTAACTGTGGCCTTTATCTTGAAGCATATTAACATATATTAACATTACTAAATTTGATGTTAAACTTCTTCAAGTTGTCTGTTCTCTTAACTGGCTTTTTAATTCAAAGCCACATGGCACTGGGGGTTCTGTTGCGTGAATGCTTACCTTGTTCTTGTTCTACCACTGCCGTGTTCTTAAATCAATTTGCGCATCTGGAACTGGGCTGCGGTTAGATGGCTCTTTGGCTCCTGTCATTCTGTAGGCTTCTTCCCCTAGCTTAAATGCTTCATATTTGACTATTCACCTTCTCTTTTTCTTCTCTCTACTTCTCTCTTCCTACCTCTTCTTCACTAAGTAGACAACGGGCTCTGCAGTATACAACTGGTGTACAGTTAGATGAATATAAAGTCTCAGCACATTGTTAAGGCTGTTTGGTAAATCCTTAGGGTTTTTTGATGTTCTCTCTTTTTGCTGTCCTGCATCACTGTGCAGTACACCCAGATGTATACTGGCCTTTTTTACAGTCTTCATTATCTTCATACGGAAGCTGTATTATAATTAATTCTTGCCTTCAGATTTGGCAACCAACTAAAGGGGAAGTCTGCCCTGCATAAACCAAACAGTGATATGATGAACACTGTTTTTTTTTCTCAAAGCCCGGTTATAAGACCGTACAGATTTGTGAATGTGAGACGTACCCTATATGCATCAGCTCATAGTCTGGACTGGAGGTGGCCTCTGCACAATGGCCTCAAGTCTGCCTAGCTGCCACGTTATTTTCCTGAATCTCAGTTTCGTTTTGGAAAAAGTAGACCTCTGGCTCTTATGGTTGCAAATAAGCCTCTGAATCATCAACAAAATGTAGCTGGTGCAGAGATATTTGTATTGGTCTTGAGAGAAAGATACCATATTTCAGGGGCATGGAGTGTCATGATGGGGGTTTTTTTGAATGGTAAACTAAGATGTGCAGTGATTACAACTTAAATGTCAACTTCGCGCCTTGTCTGTTTCTTCCGGAAATTTTACACAGTAGATAAAATGTTTCTTAGAGCTTTTGGTTTATCCTTTCAGCAGCTGCCTTGCCTTCCCTTTGGCACCTTAGGCACCCTTGAGTATACTGTACATAGTGCAGCCAGCTCCCCTGCATGTCTCACCACCTCCCCTTTGCCCAAGGCTTGCGACATTCTTGAGCAGACCCCTGGAAGGGGATCCCAAAGATGGGCGCTATGGCCAGACAGCGCACAAGGAGATGTGTCCAGGTTTGGCACCACAAACCCAGAACTGAGAGGGCCAGAAGGGGAAACCAAGAGTGTGCATACATGTCAGAGACTGAAAGGATTTACCTCCCTGCATTTCCAATTGCTTGTTTTCTATCTGGGGAAAATCCCTTTTGACAGCCCAGGCGGTGAGCTTCTAATTCCTGTCTCCGGCTCATTTTTCACTTCAATCCCTCAGCGAACGGATTTTAATGCTTGATGGATTCAAACGAAATTATTTCCGTTCCTGTGGCTTTGCAAAAGCCTCTAGGGTGTGTGTGTGTGCGCACAGGGGAGGAGGGATGGGGCTTGTTTTCGTTACACTCCAGTAAGCCTTCTCTCCAAGGGAAATGTATTTAATTTCTTCATTTAGGGCTTTCTTGCTGATGATTCCTCCCATGCTGTCCTCCTGGCTCTTGGGTCACAGGAGGACCCATAAAAGATTTGTTGTTCTGAGGGGTACAGGATGCAATGTTCCAGATCAGTGTTTCTGTTGCAAGTGGGGATTCAAATAAAAGGACCAGACTGTGTTTCCAGGAATAGCACTGGATTGGGGTGAATAACTGTGGGAAAACTTTCATATTCCCCAGCTCTAGCTGGGAGTGAGACAACACTACAGGCTGAGAGATGGGGTTAGCGACTAAAGCGTTGTCTGAGTAATCAGCAGGCTTTACCACAGACATCTTGTTTGAACATGTGTACAATTCACCATGCTGGTATTGTAATGGACAAGTATTGCTTTTTATTACAATTTCCAGCCTCTTCTGCCGGCAAAAATCACTGTAGAGAATTGTGCAAGGGCTCTGCTTGCGTAATATTCGGTGATCAGTCAGAGTTTCAGCTGCTCAGCCACCATGTGTTTCTGTTGGGCTTCTTCCACAGAGTTCCTGTGTCTGGGAGGCTAAACTATTTAAATGCTTGATATCTCACCCTTTAATCCAAGCCAAATCTTCATCATAATAAAAATTAACAAAGCAATCTTTCTATGATACGTGGCTCTAATAAATACTTATAACCAGCATGCTGAAGATCCTCATTATTCTCTGAAGGATTTAGCGTGTTGCATGAAGTTGACAATGTCTCTCAATGTATAAAACTACTGTTGTTAGGGTATGTAAAGCCCACTTGGTAATACCATATCTAGATTAAGTTGTTTCAACTTATAACTGCTACCAAGCTGTCACTTGCTCAGGCAAGAAAGAAATCTTGTTCCTGGAGTTGGAAATGTATTGTGTGTTCCTCTTCAGCATATGCCTGTCTTCTAGGATAACCTCCTATGTCCACAGCCTCCTGTGAATACTTGTTTAGAGCTATTGATTTGCATCCTAAATATGTACTGTGTCGTGTTTATAAAGCTAGTGGATCCAGGCACTACAAGGTGTAGCTTACAAGTTTGTTCTGGTTTATAGAATCGTAGAATCATAGAATGGTTAGAGTTGGAACTTTAAACATCATCTAGTTCCAACCCCCTGCTATGGGCAGTGATACCTTCCACTAGACCAGGTTGCTCAAAGCCCCATCCAACCTGGCTTTGAATCCTACCTCCAAGGATGGGGCATCCACAACTTCTCTGGGCAACCTGTTCCAGTGTCTCACCACCCTCAGAGTAAAGAATTTCTTCCTAATATCTCATGTAAATCTCCCTTTTTTCAGTTTAAAACCTTTACCCCTCATCCTATCACTACACTCCCTAATAAAGAGTCCCTCCCCATCTTTTCTGTAGGCCCCCTTTAGGTACTGGAAGGGGCTCTAAGGTCTCCCTGGAGTCTTCTCTTCTCCAGGCTGAGCAACTCTCTCAGCCTGTCCTCATAGCAGAGGTGTACCAACCCTCTCATCATCTTTGTGGCCTCCTCTGGACTCGCTCGAACAGGTCCATGTCCTTCTTATGTTGGGGGCCCCAGAGCTGGATGCAGTACTCCAGGTGGGGTCTCCCCAGAGCGGAGTAGAGGGGCAGAATCATCTCTCTCGACCTGCTGGCCATGCTGCTTTTGATGCAGCCCAGGATGCGGTTGGCTTTCTGGGCTGTGAGTGCACATTGTTGGCTCATGTTGAGCTTCTCATCAACCAACACCCCCAAATCCTTCTCCTCGGGGCTGCTCTCAATCCATTCTCTGCCCAGCCTATATTTGTGCTTGGGATTGTGCTGACCTGAAGGACCTTGCACTTGGCCTTGTTGAACTTCATAAACTTTGCACAGGCCCACCTCTCAAGCCTGTCCAAGTCCCTCTGGATGGCATCCCTTCCCTCCAGCATGTCAACTGCACCACACAGCTTGGTGTCATTGGCAAACATGCTGAGAGTACACTCAATTCCACTGTCCATGTCACCAACAAAGATGTTAAATGGGACTGGTCCAAATATCATCCCGTGAGGAAAGCCACTCATTACTGATCTCCACTTGGACACCAAGCCGTTGACCACAAGTCTTTGAGTGAAGCCATCCAGCCAGTTCCTTATCCACTGAGTGGTCCGTCCATCAAATCCGTGTCTCTTCAATTTAGAGACAAGGGTGTTGTGTGGAACAATGTCAAATGCTTTGCACAAGTCCAGGTAGATGATGTCAGTTGCTCTTCCCTTACCCACCAATGCTGTAATGCCATTGTAGAAGGCCATCAGATTTGTCAGGCATGATTTGCCCTTAGTGAAGCCATGTTGTCACTAATGACCTCCTTATTTTCCATGTGCCTTAGCATAGTTTCCAGGAGGGTTGGCTCCATGATCTTGCTGGGCACAGAGGTGAGACTGACCGGCCTGTAGTTCCCTGTGTCTTCCTTTTCCCCCTTTTTAAAAATGGAGGTTATGTTTTCATCTTTTCCAGTCAGCTGGAACTTCACCGGACTGCCACAATTTCTCAAATATGATGGATAGTGGCTTAGCAACTTCATCTGCAGTTCCCTCAGGCCCCACAGATGAATCTCATCAGGTCCCATGGACTTGTGCATCTTCAGGTTCCTCAGATGTTCTCAAACAAGATCTTCTCCTGCAGTGGGTGGTTCCTCATTCTCCCAGTCCTTGCCTCTGCCTTCTGCGACTTGGCTGGTGTGGCTAGAGCCCTTGCCAGTGAAGACCGAGGCAAAAAAATTGTTGAGTGTTTCAGCCTTCTCCATATCACTAGCGACCAGGTCTCCCATTTCCTTCTGGAGAGGGCCCACATTTTCCCTAGTCTTCCTTTTATCATCGACATACTTGTAGAAGCTTTTCTTTTTGCCCTTGATGTCCCTGGCCAGATTGAATTCTATCAGGGCTTTAGCTTGCCTAACCCAATCCCTGGCTGCTCGGACAATTTCTCTGTATTCCTTTCAGGCTACCTGGGTGACCTGATGTGATCATCATCCTGGAAGCTTGACATGGTTTTGTATATATTTCATTAATTCTTTTTATTATTTTATTGTTAACATTACATTAAAGTAGTTTAGTTCCTTCTAGACACATAAGTCTCTCTCTCTCTCTCCTACCTCTCCTTGGAGAGAGGTTGGGGAGAACATCTGTAATTCCGCCTGAGTGGCCAGTCAGTCCAGCCCAAACCATGACATTGTCCTTGTTTCCACCCTCTGTAGCCTTCCTTTTTGAGTTTGAATTTCTCCAGGAGCTCCTTGTTCATCCATGCAGGCCTCCTGGCGTTTTTGTGCGACTTCCTCTTTGTTGGTATGCATCGCTCCTGAGCTTGGAGGAGGTGATCCTTGAATATTAACCAGCTTTCTTGGGCCTCTCTTCCCTCCAGGGAAGTATCTCACAGTACTCTACCAAGCAGATCCCTGAAGAGGCCAAAGTCTGCTCTCCTGAAGTCCAGGGTAACAAGCTTACTGTGTGCCCTCCTCACCACCCTAAGGATCTTGAACTTCACCATCTCATGGTCACTGCAGCCAAAGCTGCCCTTGAGCTTCACGTTCCCCACCAGGCCCCTCCTTGTTGGTAAGAACAGGGTCCAGCATAGCTCCTTTCCTCTTTGGCTCCTCTATCACCTGGGGAAGGAAGTTACCATCAATGCATTCCAGGAACCTCCTGGATTGCTTATGCCCTGTGGTATTGTCCCTCCGACAGATACCAGAGTGGTTGAAGCCCCCCATGAGGACCAGGGCTTGTGAACGTGAGGCTGCTCCTATCTGTCTATATAGGGCCTCATCTGCTCCGTGTTCCTGGTTGGGTGGCCTGTAGCAGAGCCCCACTGTAACATCACCTGTCCTTGCCCTCTCTTTAGTCCTGACCCATAAGCTCTCGGTCAGTTCCTCATCCATCCCCAGGTGGAGCTCCATGCACTGCAGCTGGTCCTTGACATGGAGGGTGACAGCCCTTCCTCATCTCCCCTGGCTGACCTTCCTGTCTGTGTCCTTCCATTCCAGCGCTCCAGTCGTAGGAACCATCCCACCACGTCTCCATGAAGCCAGTAAGATCATAGTCCTGCAGGCATGCGTGCATCTATAACTCCTCTCGTTTATTCCCCATGCTATGTGTGTTTGCGTAGAGGCATTTAAGTTGGGCCCCTGATGAAGCTAACTTACTGGCTGGAGTGGCTGGTATTACTGGTATTATCTGTCTCTCTATATTATTGCAAAACCTCAGTTCCTCTAACTTCAGCTTCTTTAAGTCTAAGTGTTCTAATTATCATTTTTTTGTTTTCTTAAATGCATAGTCTACAGGTGAGAATCCCTATTTTATTAATGTGGTTTTCTAGCATGTTGCTTCAGAGACTCTTAACTTGCATTATAAATACTCAAAATTACACATAAAGCATATATTTAAATTTTACTTGTAAATACAGTAATAGCATTTCAGGAATTATTTACTTTATGTAGTTAATATATTCTTGCTTGTACTTGTATGTTTATTTCAACATTGTCAATAATCCTCAAGCTTTTGAACCAGGGATAGTAAATTGAAGTGTTAATAAACTTTGGAGCTTCATTAATAAAATCATGCTAACTCTGTTAGGTAGAAGAGGACACTAATTTATAAACCAGTAGATACTGTCAAAGCTGAAAGCTTCAGCTACTTATTACAGCAACAGTATAGGCAAGTCTCTTTACATACTTTCAGATTGTAAAAAATTATATCTAATTGACATTTTCTGAAGGATCAATAAGAAATTGAATTAAATGTGAGTAAAAAGGGAGTTTTTAAATTTCTATCTTGTCTTTCTGCTGTAAAATGTGGAGATTTTACTGCAGAAGTAACTGATTCATTAACCTTGTGCTTTGTCACCACAGAAAGGAAGTGGACAGATATTTCAAAAATGTGTTTTTTAAATACACTCTCTTGTTTCAGCCAATGTTCTGGATTGCTTGTGTGCTATTAATAATGTTTATTAATAGTTTGGTTGAACATTTTCCTAAGTCACCAGTGTTCCTTTTGCCAAAGGCATGAGTTGTGAATCCAGCTGGATAACCATTGAATTTACGTGCTGCAGATCAAATTATCTGATATTAAATACGTAATTAGCATCTGACTCCATTAGTTTTATCAACAGCATTTGCCAATAACTGATAACTTGTTTTGATAGTGTTTTCCACCACAGTGTTGGAGAGAGGGTAACGGAGACTAGAAGTTATCTATAGTGACAAAATACAGTGTCAGTACCACTGGGAAAGCGTTGTGTTGGGTTTTTTGTTTCACTTATTGTCTCTTTTACTTAGTTGGCAACTCTGAGACCAGTAAGTCTTTCCTGCATTTGGAAAGGCTTAGAGATATTGGCTGGCGTCTTTCAGCTGGAAAATCATTATCAAGCTTTTCTTCATATTGTGTATTGTACTAACCTTCCCATGTGTGCAGCTAGTTGCTCAAGTCTAGGGCTTGCCGTGCATTTAGCATGGTAAATAATACTCTTAGCCACTACCCTTAAATGTTTTTCAGTTTCCTATTTACTCATATATCTAGTCTCTATAATCCTTTAATGGTGACAGGCTTTTGAGTGTAATCTCTGAATTTTCCCTTGCTCTCTCTGTGTTTTTTTTTATTGGACATAAGACTGCTTCTAGTATCACACTCGCTTGTGTGCCATTGTCCAATTTAATAAATGTTTCATTTCCTTTCAAGCTGATAGCATATTCATTTATCACTGCAACACTGAACTTTCCTCTTATGAACAGTTTCCCTGAGGTAGCAATGCTTTGCTGCTGCTTGCAAAATTTGCGAAGCTGTCTGATCCATGACATTTCTTGCATCTTCTCCCATACACCAAATATTTTCTTAGCCCATCCTGGTTGTAGTGCATGTGATTATACATGATTTTATCTTTGAGCTTTTCTCTCTCAGATCTCTTGCTTGGTGTATTTTATGTTTTCGTTGTGTTTCAATCTAACTTGCACTTAATTCTGAACTGGATGATTGCCATAGATTTGTTCTTTGACCTTCTATCAGTCTTGAAAGTTTGTACGGAAAACCAATTCCCTAATAAGAGGCCAGGCCATAATTTGAATTTTCAGAAAAAATGTCAGGAGAGACACCCCTTAGTAATCTTTGAAAAGGTAAGAATCATCCAGGCACATGCAGTTCTTCAGTTTCACTTTCCATTTTTTATATTTAGCTAAAAAAATGTCTTTTACACTTCATTTTTACATGAAGTGCAGTATCTCATAATGTATACAGATTTCTAAGGGGTTTTCACTGCCAGAATTGACTGGAACCTCTTAAACATTTCAAATGCATCAAAATTGAGTATTAAGAAAAATAAAGCTTTTGATTGTCTTCCTTTTTACTGACATATATGGCTTTTAGATAAACAAGAATTTCTAGCACATACACATGCAATTTAGTATTTTCCCAATTGCCTTCTGTATTTCCAGACTTTCAGCTCTTCTGGGCGTCTTGGTAGCTGCTTCTTTTCCATTCAAGTTACACTCTTTGGCATCTTTTTACTCCTGATACCATATGGCATTCCTTAATCCCTCTACACCCAAACTGCTTTAAAAGTTATTCCTTATTAATGACACATTTCTAGCTGTCTCTACTCAGAAAGAAGGCTTTTGCCATGTCCCTTTTCCTGAGCCTCAGCAACTAAACCACTTTTAGATAGTTAACCGTTTCCAGGGCTATGGCTTCAGGGGAAACACGCTCCAGGCATGGTCCCTGCAGTAGAAAGTATGGTGTGGGAATGGCGTTATTTGCGGAGGGGGTCAGTCCTCAGGTTTTTCCAAAAGGACAATACCTCATAAGAAGTATATTCAGAATGCAGTCAATACTATTTGCCTGATTACAGTATATTACAAAATTATATTTCTGTAGAACAGAATGAAACTATCAGAGTAATTGTTCCCAAGAAAATCACAGGGAAATGGCCTGAGCTCTTAAAGGAAATACCCTTTAGGGCACTTCCTTGAAGACATTGTTTTTGAAAAAAAGAATCAAGCTCCAGAAAATAAATCTAATAAAACCCAGTTTGTTTATGTAGCATTGAGCCCTGTGGGCTTTGGTGCTGATTCCTCTTGGCCAGTGCACAGGTGTAAGGAGCTGACGTCACTGCTGAATGACAAACGCACCGAGTGCGAATTCTGTTCTCACATGCTCTTCCCAGGAAAGCCAGTACAGCCGTATGTGTGTAAATGAGCAGATGCTTTTCCCCATTTGTGGGGAAACTTACTGTCAGAGGGCACATGGCTGAGGGAGAGAAGCTCTAGGCTGCACCCCTAGTTCATTGTCTTTTGCTGCTGTGGATTGCAATCTCTGCACGAGTTGTTGCTGCTATTATTATTATCATCATTTAGTATTACTATTAGGTGACGCTGCAGATCTGTTCCCCTTCCTGCAAGACGCTGTTTCTGCCACAGCCTTTTCTGCCTTTGATCACAGCCAAGAAGATGGCTTTGACATTGTATGTATTCCCCTAGCCCACTGCAAAGTCCTAATCCTTCTAATAGCTGGAGGTTTTCAGTTTAAGTCTTTTATTAATATTCCATGTTAATTGTAAAGCACTTCAGTGATATCAAAAAGCCTGTCTTGCGTAACAGCCTTAGCCACACTTGAGTCCATGAGCACTGGAGTGTCAGGAAAAACCTGTTTGATCTGCCTAGTCTGTCCTTAGTCCTCATGCCCTTAATGCACAAACCCATTAGAAATTAACAATATGTTTCAAATGTCTAAGCTCAGTCAATGTGTATTTTTAAATATTTGATATTATTAGAAAGAGTAAGACTTGCTGTCATGTACAGATTTAAGTGATCAGCTGTCTTCTAGGAGCCTCATTTGCAGCTCTAAATCATCTGGAAAGTGAAAAAAGCTATAGGAAATGGAGAGAACTAAGATATTTCATAAAGTGCCAGTGCTGATAAGATCCTACTACGCATTAGCTTTTTTTGAGCTGGGTAAATAGATGAGAGCACTTGGAAACTGGGAACTACTTGTTTTCTCACTGTGAATATCCCAGAAAGTCACCAAAGAGGAAGAAAGGAGAAGCAGTTTTGCTAATCATAATAAGACTTTATGAAGTACAGTGCTTAAGATTTTAATTCATTGCAGATGATCATCCCTTTTCCTCTTCTATAGCTTCAGCTATTTCAGGCAGTTGCCAACTTTTTCCAATGTTTATATATTTTAGTATAGACTAGGAGTGAACCTTAAAACTAACAAACTGGCATGTTTAGAATATGAACCTTCATGTTTTAAGGAAGGCTCTTGTCTTAAGGAGATTTTCTTCAGGAGACTGATTCAGCTCAGACACATATTGTTCAGACTGAATGAAGACCAGCGAGTAAACAGGGAGCCTTCCTGGTAAACTAATGCAGGAAACAAACAGTTTTAATAGAGTTTGGTGTTATTAAGCAGATAAAGGAGAGATGTGAACTTAAGCTTCAGACAGCAAATCCCACTTCAAAAGATAAAGAATGTACCAGCACACGTCCACAGTTTGCATTTAGAAGTCACATCGAGAAGCAGATTTCCATTTTCTCCAGCTTCCTTATATGCTGTGTTAAATGATGTTTAGAAGTCCGCAACTCTTTCTACTTATCTGAACAGAAATTCTTGAATCCAAAGAGCTGTGAGAACACCTTTGGAAAGCACGCGTTCTTGTCTGCACTTCACATGGAAAGAAACTAAGGCATAGTGTAAAAAGCTCAAATCCCCGTAGATACTCTTCACTGTGGGGGAAGATGTCAGAATTTAGCATTCAGCAATTCAAACAAAACCACAGTCAGTCAGAGTGGTCATTAGGTCTCATTTTGACACCCACCTCCCTGCTTATACACTTATACATGCTGCCTGTCTGAAAACTGCAAAGCTGATTTTTGCTACCGCATGAGATAAAACTACTCATTCTGTATAAGTTAATTTGATCCTTTAATAACTATGAGATAGAAATGCTTCTCTAGATGTTTAACAGGATTTGTTGGAAATTACTAAAAACCTACATTATTTGATATAACTTGATAATTGTACCAATAAGATGTTGTTAGATCAACTACCAATATGTAGCACCCCTCTGAAATGAGGCATAAAAAGCATTTTGCAAATAACTTATTTGTAGAATTGAGAAATTACTTTATCTGAAATTGAAGGGTAGTTTAGGCAGAACGTAACTACCTAAGCTATAATTTGTTCAGGACATCAGGTCTTTTCTTAAATTCTTGGAAAAAACACCAAATTAGATCTCCAAATTAGATCTTCAGTGTCTTTGTTTAGTCCCTTGTGCCAATGACACCGGTGGCAGCTTCTTGCCCCCTCTCGCTCTGCTAGCCTGCTGACTCAGCAGTGAGGTGGGCATGCTTGCACAGGCGTTTTGAGCAGCTCTGCGACTGAGACAAGGTGTCCTTCCTCCACTAGCCACATGTTCCTCACCCTCTTCTCTTGTGCCAGTACTAGGGCTATAATTTTTCATCTGAAAGGGACTATAGATGCTAACAGAAACCTGACCATGTTTTGCAACTCACATCTTCCTTTCTGATTATAAGCCAGATGTGCCAAACCCTGTCTCTCTCTGGAGCTATCTTCTACCAGAACTGTGCTGGTTATGTACCAGTATCTGTGTTCATTAAATAAAGTACTTGCGAGAGAACAGCTCTATGGAGAGAGAACAGCTGCCCTGGAGATAACGAGTGATTCACTCTAGCCAATCCCAAATGAATTTGAACTCACTGTAGTTATTCCATACTCTTGCCTGTTTGTTGTATAACTGCGTTTATGTTGTATAACTGAGTTGTCACATGATGGTAGCTCATATTTTAGTTGTTGGTGGTGAAAGAGTCAAAGGATGAAAAGCCGCGGCTACTTTTATTCTGATTTCCCAGGTGCATCAATAGTGGCAGAATAAAATATGAGGGCTGATGTATTATAATCTTTATATACCTTAATACCCTTCCCATTGGAAAATAACCCTCTCCCAAAATAGACATAAGAGGTTTTCTTTGCCAGGAGACTGGCCGGAGATCAGGCTGCCAGGCAATGAGCAAGCAATAGCATTTTATTCAGCCTTGTCCCCAAACTACTTCCAATCCAGACTGCAAGTATCTGGCCTTCAGTGCTGCTCTTTTTCCCTCCCATTCCCTGAAACTAATTATTTTGGCAGTTGATAAATAACCTTTTTTTTTTAATGGCAAAGATTAAATGTTCCTAGTCGGGAAAAAAAAAATACAGGCTTTTTACCTGATAATCGGGGATCCTTTTTAATGCTGCTGAAGAGTCCACCTGTCTCTCTGAAAAGCAGCCATAATCCTGTGGTCCAGATCATATTTCAGAAAGAGATCACTCCATCACATACGTAGTTTATTGTGACTGTAAAACATCTGCATGGGCTTGTGAAAAGCTTTGCTCTTATCTAGGAAAGCTCAGGTCATCTGAAAATGGAAAATTATGAAGTGATTTAATTTTTTCCTTCCTATATTAATTGCTGCTCACAATGCAAGCCAAAGACAAGCCAACCAATTGAGTATTCCTTTGCTGTTTACTCTTTGGCACGTTATAATTTTTTGCCTTGAGACTGTGTCAAATGGAGAGAGGCACCACTGTCACTGTTAAAATTGCGTGTCTTGCTTTAGTGATTTTCGAAATATTTTTTTTTCCTAGAACCTGTACTCAGACCTCCACTTTAATGTGTTTCCTGCCTGCCTTGTGGTTCACCTCCACTTGCAGGGCCTTCTACGTAGATGTGACTGTGAAGTTGATTGTAGTTTGGCAACAGAGATGTCTGATACAAAAAAGGTGACATTTGCCAGCCTTGGGCTCTAAAGCAGCAAAGCTGAGCCATCTATATCAGCTTAATTAATTGCATTCCTCGCTGTGTGAACTGGAATATTATGACTCTCAAAAAGGGTGTGTGGGTAGGGTGAGGAGAAATTCCAGGAAAATTATTTACTTTTTTTTACACACTTGGAGTAGGGACAGTTGGGTCTCTTCTTGGGAGTCTGGCTAAAGTGAAGCCACACATGCTAGCTCAGGGAGCTCAGCAATATCTGTCCCGCTGAGCAGCAGAGTTTCCGTTGCATCTTCTTTCATGTTATTTGGTTTAAAAAGCTAAGAAAGGCTTGGAGACATCATCTCCATGTGAAGCGTGGTCTTCTGCTCTGACTGGTCTCTTACATGCCAACAACATGGAGGTGCAGAGTCAAGCAGAGGTCTGTGCCCTTATAGAGCATCGTAGTGAAAAGGTTTGTTGCTTCTCTTTGGAACCAATCCCTTCTTCTACACTAATGATTGCTCTTAACTGTTTTCCCCACTGCCAGCTCCTTGGCCCCAGCCGGGCCCAATGGTGAACCCTGTGTATTTGCATTGTAATGTATAGGGAGCTTCTTCACCTTTGTCCCTACACATTTTCTTCTTCCCCCTTATCTCTCTGTCATCTTGATTTCCTCAACCGGTGTTTTTGCTGTAGTTCATCTGTTCCTCTTGTGGACTGTTATTTTTGTTCCATTGCCCTTCATTCTCCTTTCCCATTCCCATAGATTTATTACAGGAACACACAGCGGCCTTTCACCCTTCGATGCTATTTGATCGTAGAAAATAGTGACTTCCAATCCATCTGCCAGTCTTGTCCTGACAAATACAAAGGGAATTTCTCTGTTTGCAATCAGGATGCAAGTAACCAGGGTGGATTTGAGAACAGGGATTACAGCCAGAACAATAATGCCTTTGTAATGCTGTCGGGATTATTCCTCTCCTGTGGAGTAAAACCTGAAGAGCAATACCAAGTCTTCAAGCAAACAGAATCTCCAGCTGTCAGTGCTTTTGCTTCCTCTGGAGGCAGACACATGCCTGTCCAAATACAGTATGCCGGAAGACCGATACTTGGCATCTTTATGACTATTGAAACATGCCGTGTTTCTGAAACCCTTTAAAAGAGATGGAGAGATAGTAAGGGGAAAAGAAGGGCCATAAATGAGGGCTAGACGGTTCCTCTTCCATTACAGGACAGATTCCCAATAAGTATCCTGATTACCAACCCAGTCCAGCTTAGATTTTCTGGGCTTTGGCAAATTGTATGATATCATATACCCTAGACGATTATGTTCTTGCAAATGCAGGTGAGACAAATAATAAAGACTAAGAAACTAGTACCAAGAGAACCTCTGCAAAACATCACAGACTCTTTGTGCCTTCTTGTCAACAGCTTGCTGGAGACTTTTTTTAATGGGCAGTTCTCACTCATTTCAGTCTCAAACTCCTTTATAGGCTGTGGTCTTTAACTGAAATTGAAATACGCTCTTCTGAGTTCAGGGCAGGCAATGCAGTCCCTGTTTGTTGGAACAGTATTCTAATTTTTTTAAAAAAATTTCTCTACACAAGTGAAGCCAAAAAGAATTGACTGAACCCTTCCCCTAAAAACGCTCATGCATTTGCTCATGTGCATGCTTTTTTATAGCACTTTTAAGGAAAGACAGGATTTTACACTTGCAGGCAGTGCCATATTTGTCATTGCACGCTGGAATTGGATCCACCTTCCCCCAATGGCCCCAGGCTGCTCCCTGGCTCCAGAATCCCCCTGGTTTGGGGAGGGAAGTGCAGCTCCCCACTGGCTTGGCCTCTGCCTGAATCACAGGGATAGTTTTGACTTAGCTCCGTCTGCGGAAGCAGCGAGTGTGCACATTACATAATATAATCTTCATGTCTTGAGGATTCAGGCCTGTCCTCTTTTGTGCTGCCAGATGGAAGAGGAGCCACGCTGTCTCTGGAGAGATGTCCCTGCACATCTCGCTGCTCAGCCATGCTGGAATTATGTGCTTCCCTCTACAGCCGGGCACTGTTGTTCCCTGGCATTTGGCTCCAGAATAGCTAGCTCTTTAGTATGCAGTGGGTGCTACGCAGCCACTGTGATCCCAAGATTAATTTGTCTAGAAAAGGAAATACATGAAGAACCTCCAAAATGAATTTGTGAGGAGGATGCACTCCAGATTTTCTGAACAGCTGGCGTTCGTTCCTAGCTGAAACCCAAACACAGGTGTCATGGACAGCCAGGTTTCTGATTTGTGCTCTCAGTCTGTCCCATTTCATAGGTTTTTTTCAGCTGCTGCTGCTTTGCTGCTCAGTTCTGTAACATGGCCCCTGCCTGCACTGTTATTGCCTCTGTTAGTCAAGCTGTTTCTTGCCCTGATCCCTGAAGTGCTCTCCAAAGTGATGAATCACACCTGCACTAGTGAGTCCCTTCTCACTAATGAGGCATCTGCTCCAAATTCTGCAGTGCTCAGTTGATTCAGGCAAGGAGCTGCAACCCACCTGTAGACAGCAGTGTCACTACAGTCTTCAGGAATAGCTCAAAGGACCCCATGGAGGGCAAGGGCAGTCTTAGCCAGGCTAGACAGGAATCTTATCTGTGTGAGCTTCCTCACAGCAATGCCTCGTCAGCACCAGCTGCAACTCCAGAAATGGCAGCTTCTCTAGAAGCAATGTTACATCCTGACAGAATTAACTTCCCCAGGACAGAGAAGTATTGGGAAATGTTCATTTCAGCCTCCTGCTACTTCTGAGCTTCCTGAGAGAAGGACTCCTTTAGCAGCCACAGCTCCATCAATGCAGTAGGGAACGCCAGGGTTTGTGTTCATCCAGCCAGGAGTAGTGGTTCTGGACCACTAACAGGACTACTAACAGGAGCAGCCAGTTCTAAAAAAACCCAAACAAAACAACAAAACAAAAACACCCAACCCCCAAAAGGTAATTTAGCTGTAATTAGGAGCTGAAATGATGTTGTAGGTATGAATGGGAAATTGCTGCTTGGTAAATATCCCCACCACAAACCCCTTCAACAGCCCATTTAGCCACCATAACGGCTGCTGCCAAGTTCCCAAAGCAGGGAAGAGGCAGAAACCAGCCTCTCCTCTCTGCCATCCTGAGAATGGACAGAGGGCACCTTGTGCAGGAATTGCGCACGGCTGCTGCACATGTGGTGCCGATAGCAGAGCTGAGGGGACAGAGCACACTGAGCCAGGGCTGCACTGCGATTCTCTTTTGGTGGCAGCTTTGCCCTGACCAGCACGCGTGGCTGTAGTGGTGGGAGCACAGCAGCACAGGCTGCAACGGGACCCCGGGCTGCAGAGAGAAGTTGCACTTGGGTTGTTGCAGAGAAGACTGTGTCATCCCATAGTAACTGCTGTGCATGTGCCAGCAAGAGCAGAGCTAGCATGAATAAGCTTATTATGCGATAATCACACCTTCGTCTTTCTGGGTACATAAACTGCTGAGGTATCCAAGTCTGGCAGTGAGACACAATCACTGTCTGAAGATGAGCAAGAAGGAACCGGGTCCTTTCCTCATTGGGAACATATGTCTGATTTGACACCATTATCTTTTACTGTTTTTAAACAGAACATCATTATTGAACCACCTGTTGCCACTTAATTACCTGTGTTTGATTACAAAGTCGCTAAATAATTGACTTTTTAGGTACAAACTCCTTCATTTTTATATCCTTTTATGACATGCCCTAACAAAGCCTCTATGTCCATTTCAAAGGCTGGATCAAAACTTCCCCCGTGGGCTGTGTCAGACAGGCAGTGGCTCCTCTTGTGAACTTTGGGAAATCTGGGATTTGCATCAAGGCTTTGAATCCTCTCAGTTATAACAAGACCTATAGGTGCTGACCTATAGAGCCAGTATCCACCGTAGTCCCGTTTCGGTAGGCTGAGCACCCAGGCGAAGCACTCCAGTGGGCCCCCGGCCCCCACAGCCTGCTTGCCCCCGCTGCCGGAGCGGAGGGACCTTCCGAGGGACAGCCACGGGGGCGGACAGGCGTGCTCGCCTTCCCGGCTCTGCCCTCGGAGGCACTCACCTCCTTCCCTGGGAGCCTCGGGGGTCAGCCCCCACCCCAGGGGCGATGCTCCC
>NW_009649175.1:716338-747542 GCF_000708025.1 Charadrius vociferus | reverse complement strand
CCCCGCCGGGCACTGCGGAGGGCGCTCTCGGTGGTGCTGGCGGGGGAAGCGACGGCGCTTTCCCTGTCGCCGAGGGAAGTTGTGGCTCTGCCTGCTGAGGGTGAGAGTCAGAGAAGCGGATTTTTAAAATGTATTTACTTATTAGATTCCATCTCTCTGGCTCCCCGCCTTGCTTTGCTGTATTTGTTTACATCTCCTTATGGTACATTTCTGTACAATCAGCATATGAATCATTTCTGATGGCAGAAGCTGTCAGGAGAAGGTAGTGGGGAGGACGACAAAAAAAATCCTGACCCAATTCCGAAGCCTTCCCAGTCACTATGTTAGGATGGAACAGATGCTTTCGGTGTTTGCAAGCTCTTTCGGTACAAAGCTGTCGCTTTTAGCTGCTTCTGGTAGTGAAATTACCCAACAGGGCTACCCTCTAAAAATGAAAAGGCAGAGGGAGACTGGCTCGAAATTTTCTTTCAGAGCCATTTAGGGATGTTACTGGGAGATGTAATCTCCGGGAAGATTAATGTAACTGCAATCTCCCAGAAGCACAATTATAGGTATAAGCCAGTAGCCTGGGCGGCTAAGTTCCAGCCCTGGAAGTGATCGATTAAACCAGAATTATGATTTGTGAGGTTTGTTGTTGTTGGGTCTTTTTTTTTTTTTTTTTTTTTAAAGCGTGTTTGGGAAGCTTTGCAGGGTGCCCATTCAAATCAAGATTATGGAGAGAATGAAAAGAATTTTTGTAACTGGGTGGAAGGAGGCGATACACCCATATCTGTTTAATCTGATGTCAGGAAATGTTGTCTCCTTCTGTTCATCTTGACTTCTCCAGAGAAAAATCAAAGCACATCTGTTTTCCTCAACGGTTTTGCATCCTCATGACAGTCTGCTATTTATGAATGTTACAGTTGTGTTTAACTCAGAACAAGTATTACCCTCCCTGTGCCAATGGTGTACCAGAAGTCTAGACTAAAATTTTGTAGTAGCAATAAGGGTGGGCCTGGTGACCGGCTTGGTGCTCAACCAGGTTACAAAAAGCAGTATTCCAGCACCAGGCTTTGAAATCTGTGGCCTTAGCTCCAACTTGTGCTGTCCCTGTAGTTATGAGAAAAGTGAAGGTGTATCTGAGAACAGACTTTGAGTCTACAGAGCTGTATGTCCTCAAAGTGTCAGAAATACAAACAAGGCCATGCCAGTGCTCCCACTCATAGAAAGCTCTCTGGTTTTGAACTCAATCCTTACCTGAACTGCATCTTTATTTTACCTGCTTTGCTGCTTGTATTCCAGTGTCATAAGACACTTCTGAAAGCCGTAAACTTAGCAAAAATTAATTGCAGTGTTGAACAATGCCCTTTACAGAAAAGAGACAGATGAAATTCTAGTTTTCATCCTTTCACTGGGTACATTGCACCAGTGCTTATAAACAAACACCAACATCTTTGTTTTAAAGCATAATATTATTTATTCCCATTTCTCTCTGTTTTCATCCCTCACTTGCTTTGTTTGAAGTAACTATGGGAGAATGACCATTTAATGGAGATTTTAGGACTGGATTTTAGGAGTGGTCTGTACAAGGTATTTTTGGATACAAGTAGGGGAACTATAATGCGGAGAGCATTATATGAAGAGCTGGTTATAGGAAGAGAGATGTGAAGATTTTTTTGTAGTAATATCAAAATCCTGGGATAAATAAAGGCCCAAGGATAAGAACTGTGGAAACTCTGTCATGTAACTGAATGGTGGAAATTTTCTTTCTGTGAGTGAAGAAACAAATGCTAAGCATTGTGTAAAAATGTGAGTAATATTTTGAGCCAGGCATGGACTTAAATCTGCAGGAGCCCAAGTTGCAGCCTGGGCTGAGGCAGGGTCACAGGTACAGAAGTGTCCAGGATTGCAGTATAAGGCTGCAAGTTCTGTAACACCAGTCTGCTCCACATTGTAATTAGTAGAGAGCAACAGCTCAGCAGACAATTTATTTAATACAAGAACTTCTCTCCAGCCCACACAGCCCACTGTGAAACAGTTAAAACAGTAATTTTGCAGTATGTGGAAGAAGAGGAGCACAGTGATGCATATCTGCAGCAGCAGAGCACTGTGTTCCAATAGCACCAGTATATCTTGTCCCAGCTCTACAGATGTGGAACGTCGCCTTGTTGTTCCACAGTGGTGCAGTGATGTGGTCACAGATGCAGATGCTACAGTGGTACAAGCAGATACGCAGAAAAGATTGCAGGGATGACTTCACAGAGGATGTCATTATTGCAGTAGCAGCAAAAAGGAGCAGCCCGGGACTACAGGGTTATGTCTGAGGGAGACAGATTTGTAGCTGTGCAGAAAAAAAGACGGAGTGAAGGCAGAAGTGCCGTGTTTATATAACCAGCACAGGAATATAGTGCACTGTGGGTGTGTACTCCAGGAGAATGCTAAGATACTGCCAGGATACAGGATGCAGTGATATTTTATTAATTAGGCTCATGCTTTATTGGTGCAGTGATGTTCTAATATAATAAAGCAATAATACTCTTTTAGGGCATTTTGTAATTGAGTGGTACACGAATTAACAAATGTAGGGTAGTGTAATGAAGTATTAGTATAAGCCAGGATGTCATCTTAGTCTAATGACATGTTTGCACAGTGGATCGGTGAGGCAGCTGCAGAAAAGCACTCTGCTGTGGAGTTTATACTGGGTTAGCATGCAGTGCTGCACAGCACTGACAACGCGGTGGTGTGGTAACGCAATCCTGTGGCAGAACAGAGATGTGATACTGGTGCCATGCGGTAGGAGTTTGGCAGTGCACGGGTGTGATAATTGTGGAGTGTTGTAGCCTGACAGAAGAGTTTAACTGTCTAATGATGTAGTAATACAATATTCCAGAAGGGAGTTAGTCTGTACAACAGTGATTACTTCTGGTGTGATATTAGCAAAGGGCTGTGCTGATCTGACAGCACCATCCCATTGTAGCAGAAAGCAGCGAGTGAGATGTTACCACTGTGCCGCAGTTTTGGAAGCACGACTGTGAGACACGGCTGTGGGAAGCATGGCATGAGGGTAACACCGCAGACTGACACGGTGACAGAAGTGCAGTGTGAGTACGGGCTGGCTATATGACGCGTGTGACAGTGGGGCAGCAGTGTTTTAAAGTGGCCCTGCAGCAGCGGTAGCTCAGTGCAGTGTGAGAGCAGTGCAGTGACTCATGGGTGTAACTGGCAAGGGATGCATGTGCGATAATGCAGCAAAGTGGGAAAGTGGCAAGAAAAGGGAGCGTGGGGAGGGCATTTCATATAATTTTGGCCTGGTAGCAGGATAGTGTTGGAGTGGCCAAGTTGTAAAGGAGTGTCATGGAGCAAAAAGGAGCATGCTGTCACCCCTGCAGAGCAGTATACCATGATGGTCCTATAGCGCCTATAGTGTGGCTACAGGACACAGTTTATAACAGTGCAATGTCGAGCAGTTGCATGTCCATAACAGCAGAGGAGTAGTGATCCCTCAGCAGCTGGGATGGCGGTAAGGTGGCAGCCTGACAGCAGGACAGAGTTTACTAATGTGACAACAGTAGCAACAGCAGCACAGATATTGGGACAGCAGTGCAGTGGCAGCAGGGACTGTGATGCAACAGTTTTATTATGTTAAATCCTGCTAACAGCAGGATTCCTGGGGCAGCAGTACCTACGGTGCAGCAGCAGCAGCCTGGCAGCGGGTTCTGGCACAGTGCGGTATGGGTACTGCGGCACAGAAACCTACTGGTTCTCCTCGCTTCATTCCTCCTGTGCCACAGCGTTGGCCTAGCCTGGCACCTTTAAGAAGAGCTTTTTCCAGGCCTTTGCTATGCAATATTAATTTGCAAGTGATCCTGCCATGTGAGACCTGACCGTTTTCAGAGCCGTTTAGCTTTCACACCCTGTCTGACTGTTAAATTTTTCAGTGAAGTGATTCCCCAACAGTTTTCTGTCAATTGCCTCTGGTAGCATGGGGATCAGAGGGGTCAAACAATGCCGTAGGGAATCATTAAATATTTACAGGCTTCTGCTGTTAGCACTGTGGCCAAAGGGGCTTTTGTATTTCTATTTGTACAGGGAGTTAAAAGCCTCTCCTATCTGCACCGTCTCCCTTTCCTGCTTTAATGTCAGCATCCACATTGTCGTTAAAATAGGGAAGGAATCTTTCTGCATTTCGTGTATAATCTTCCTTTTCTTGTCCTGCTCCATCTTCCTTTACTCATGGGCTTTAGTTCATATTAACAGGTCTTGGAGCAAACCGGGATGACAGAAGCGGTCCCGTTTGGGGGCAGAATGTGTCCCCAGGCTGCCTGGGTGGGAAGCAGGTGTCAAGAACATTCTCCTCTAAACCAGCTGGGAGTGGGTAGAGAAAAAGTGCCTTGTCCAGCTTCTCACCCTTGTGGTCTCCTTGTCTGCAGGATGACCTTGTTCCCTCCAATGGCTTCAGCTCAGCTGATTCTAATGGGAGTTTTTGCCCAAGAGCAGTCGCTGCATCAGGACCTTGTTTGGATCTCCACCAGCAGAGAGCCGGGGAGCTCTGGCCAGCCTGGGCAAGGGAGAGTGGTTAATGGCTCAGTAATGAAAGTTTTCATTTGCTCCTGTGTATTGGCAAGGGAGGCTGCAGTGCACTGGGCTGTGGTGGAGCGGTGATGCCAGTGATGGAAACTTTTGGGTGTCGTGCTGTGGGATGGCAAAGGTGAAGGGAAAAGGTCTGGGTTTGCAGGTGCTGGCGTGTGGCGGTGTACTGTGCCGTAAGGCAGGTGAAGCAGTGGCGTATCAGAGCTGGTGGCAAACTGAGGACAGTTTCTAACAGCTACTAATTTACAATGTTAAATCGTCACAGTAATTTGGGGTGAACAGACTTCTTCTGGCTCAAAATGACCAACCGCCATAGTGACGCTGATCCCATTACACAGTCTGCTCGCGGGTATGGAGCGTGGGTGCACAAGTTGGGAAGGAAAAAACCCAGAAGCAGCACCGCATCCTCCCCCGACTTTTCCTCCTCTTTTTACGGCACATATGAAGGCTTGTTCCGTCCCCAAAAGGGTCCTCAAAGGGCGCGGAGAGGGAAGGGGTCCCCGGGGCCGCAGGGGACGCTCCTGCAGCGGCTGTACGCCCCGAGGTGCTGCCGTGCCCGGCCGGGTGCTGGGGCGGCCCTTCGCAACCCTTCTCTCCGCCGCGGGCCACCCTCCCGCGGGGCCCCCCCCGGGACAGAAGCGGCTCCGCCTGGGGCTCCCGCCGCCCCGGCTCCGTCCCGTCCCGTCCCGCCGCGCTCGGCGGCCCCAGGGCGCCCCCTGCTGCGGGCGGCGCTGCGCGGCCCGGCCGGTTCCTTCTCTCCCCGGGGCCGCTTCCCCGGCCGGCGGGCCCGGCTCGGCACTGACCCGGCGAGCGCGGGGCACCCCGGGGCCGCCCGTGCCGCCCGGCCCCGCGCCGCCCGGTGAGTGTGTCAGGCCCGGGGAGAGCCCCGTGGTTTCTGTGATGTAGGCGAGAGCCGGTCCGGTCGTCCCGCTGATTTTCAGGTGCATATTCACAGGGATCTGGGTACCTGCGTGGGGCTCTACGGCCTCCGTGCTTCTATCCTTGCATGTTTTGGCACAGCCCATGTCCATGCATGTAGCCTGACATAAAGAGCCTTCGTATAAACCTCTGGTCTGTGTACACGCAGCCTGTACGCGTGCAGCCTCTGCTAAATCTCTGTGTCTATGCAACCACCTCGGTACATGCATATGCATTCCTGTCCTTAAAATGACCGGTGTATGCATACATCCCTGCCTGCTGACACCCACCATACCTTCCAAGGTACGTCTTACGTGTTTTCTATATGTAATGGACACAGACATGGATAAACATTGTTCCACTTAAGCACATCCACTCAGCTCCCTCCTTGCTCAGCTTAGAGGAAAATTTATCACGTTTATTGCTTGTGAAGAGCTTGAGGGATGGGAGCCAGACGTACAGAATCACTGAGGGGCAATGGATAAGCTTCCTGCCTGCAGTGGGTCTGCCAGCAAACATTAATCTTTGTCAGCGATTTACTTTTTAAACAAATCTGTTTTAAAAGGATATGGAAAGACATCAAAATAAAACCAAGCTAAAAGAACATTCATTAAATATTCTGTTCATGAAATATACAGCAGCATGATCTAATGCACTGAAATACACAAACCTTCTGGTTAGATTCAGCTTATCTTTTGAGAGAAGAAAATCTTTCAATAATAAATAAATCATCATTTAAATTAGTCCACTGTGCACTCCATCAGCCTATACTGCCTTGATTTTTGTTTCATGTAATATTGGGTTTGAACAAAGTGTCAGGGAAGAGTTTAGCTTTAGATGTCGCGGCTGGACTGTGGGTTTGTCAGCTGAATTAGTTGTGGTTCTTTGTAGCATCCCAGCTTCAGTAACTGTTTTTCCCTGATGAGTCCATGAGTGGTATTGATTTCCAATAACAAGCAGCTATATGGTGTGCATCCAGTAAAAGATGCCTAGCTAACTTTGGGCTCCCTTTCAATAATCCTCTGACATTCCTGTGACCTTAGAGAGCAACAGCATTGCCCATGAACTTGAGTAATCCTCCAATTTCAATCAAATGCCCTGCTTAGAAATAAAGACAAACAGCTGTCGTAGCTTGTATGGTCAAATTTATTTTTTTAGTAGCTTTCTGCACCAGCGTAAGACCATGAACTCAGTACTATCTATGAATGAAGTCATTAGCAATAATCTAATATTTCTTCCATGCATTCCTCCCCTAGAGTACTTTGCACCCTGCAACCATCTTTGGAAAGAATATACAGCATTGCTTCATCCCACACAGATGAAATACATTCTCTGGTCTTGGAAGGAAACAGGCAACCGTGTAACGTTGTGAAGCATCATGTCACAACGGCTGAAGGCAGGAAGTAGAAAACCACCAGCAACCCCCCTGCATTCTGCTGAAATGACACAAAAAGGGTTTAGGTGGTTTGTGGCCAGCTGTGTTGAGCCAGAGATCTCATACTGGGATGCATAGTTTGATCCTTCTAAAGGTGCTGTCAGATCCTTACTCAAAATAGAAGTCAGGCAGCCCTCAGTTTTATGGTGGCGTATCTCATGTAATGCTGCAGGGTTGGTTTGGAGCATTTGGTTAGTACTGTTTCCCAGGCCTCTGCTCACCTAACAATCAGCCACGCTTTCTGTAGCACCTCAGTGTGCCCACCAAATGCTGACCCCCTGTCCCTTTTACTTTGAAAGAGGGGAGGGAGCCAGGGCAGAATTAGCTGCTTTTGCAGTAGTCCCAGATGGACAGAAAATGATTCGCAATTCTCATATTCCTGAGCAAGAGGAAGAGGCCATGTAAGGTTTGTTTTAAACAATCTTTGAGCTGCGTATACACGGCAAATTGTCACAGCAGCTTCTGGGCTGTCAAGCTTGTACTTGTCTTTTTGTAGCCTGTTGATGGTCTTGAAAGCAGAAAATACCCACAACACGTTGTGCTCTGGCCAACGCATCTCCTGTACAGGGACTTGGAAGTTGGGCTAGTGCAAAATACGTGGACCAGATCTGCATGGAAGGTGTCAGGAGATGGCACATTCCCATCTCTTTTCACCTAACACAGAATAAAGCTAGCTAATTACAGACAAAGCTGTTCTAAACAGAAGTTGACAGTCCAGGCTTTGTTACCTTGAGAGGGATGGAAAATATCCTTGGTCTTTTTAATAACCTTTCTGTTGTTTGTGATTGAATATGATCCAATTGCTCTAATGGAGGAGAATATTATGCACAGCATGAGTCAGCAACACTTTCTTCCTGGAACAGCAGACAGCCAAGAAAGTTCCCAAACTCTCTGCAGAGATCTCCCTCCCCCAAGATGAGGATCTGGACTGCATCTGCCAATACCTGCTGGTGCCTCCCCTTGAGATGGACCTGTAGTTGTCTGACTGGAATATGGAACCATCCAAGGTTCATTTGAGGTTAGAAGACTCAACTCAATGTGCAGCAAAAGCACTTGGGAGCTTGACGCAGGAGAAGAGAGGGAAGCCAGTTGCAGAAGTTTGGAGTGCCAGTGCATGTTCCAGCGGTCTGGAGCTTTGAAACGAGGCCCTCAATGGCCCTGGCAATGGGAGGATGTGAACAATTACAAATGCTTAGGCTCATCTGAGGTCATCCAGTAAACAAGACTGGATTGTTTCTTGTAAAATACAGATCTATAGCCACCAGCTAAAGGGTGGTTGGGAGCAGATTGAAAGCTACTAATCAATATGTACACTCTCCACTCTGTGATAGGAAAAAATAGACCAAAAATTCTTGCCCTGTTAGCATAAATTAAATAAGGTTGTGTATTTTAAAATACTAAATCTTCAAAGCATGCAATGAACTCTTTGGTAAAACTATAGACTTCAGTGAAAAGATGCTAGGAATGAGTTTTCCCTGGTTTACTATATACTCCCCTCAGAGATTAACCCCCCTACCTACTGACATTGCCCTGTTGCAGTGTTTGTGTTGTGCTGAGAACAACCATCTCATAGAATGTTCCAGCAAGAGAAAGACCGTGCACTGAAATGGGCCTGGCATCTGAACAGTCTACCTGTACAAATCCATACTTCCACTGGAAATTTTTGCCAAGCAAAGCTACAGTCCGACAAGCAATCCCAAGTTTGGGATTGACTTTTGTTCTTTCAGTTGTGCCGTTGGATATTTGGCCATACACTGGATAAAGTTTCTGGCAGCTACCAAGCTATTAGCTCTGGTGGGTTCCAACATTTTCCTATGGAATGAGCATTTTTGCCTAAGGTGCCAGCCCAAAGCACAGCACTGCTGCTTTTTAAAGAATCCAGACATATTAAGCCACCTAAATCACTCCTTGTTCAATGCCAAGTCAGCCAGCCTCCTCCCTGCTCTGTGCTCGGGTCAGTCAATGTGCCAAACACTTCTTTGCTGTGAGCTGAGACCTCGCTTAGTGCCAAATTGCATCCACTGAGGTCTCTGCTCCCGCTTTTGACCTTGGACCTCAGGGGAGAGGAAGGGATGTGGGCACATAGGCAAGACATGCATTTCACAAAGTTCCTACCGATTTTTAGAAAGTTTACAACAGAGCCCCAGACCTTAAAAGAACAGTGTGATTGCCACAAAGAACAGTGTGGGAAAACCAGTATACATGCATGTGCAGCCCTCCCACACGCACACTGACTACCCCAGATATAGGCATACCCACAGATCAGCACCTACACACAAATGTTTTTGACACACTTATTCTCAGCATCCTGTTCTCTTACAGCAGCCTCAGTTGGAGGAAGGGAGAAAATATGTTCCTTCTAACCTAATCTTCTAATGACCTTTCTGCCAGCTCTACTTTCCTGCCTGTCTCTAAGCTGCTCGTGGTGATGATGGGAACAAGATCCCAATGTAGAGAGTGATTTTCCTCCTCGGAGGTTGACAAGGTCTGTCTGCTAGGTTGTGGTGTGCTGCCCAATTGCTCTTAAGAGGTTCAGGGTAAATAAGGAGATAAGAAAATTGTTTACAATTGTGTCTCTTGGGCCCCTTGCAGCTCTGCCAGAGTTCTTGCAGAGTCGAAGGACTCTGATTGTGCTGCAAACCTGGTGCAAATGGGCTCCCATCTCCTCTTACCTTCCTGGATTGTGAACTCCCTGCCAAACCTGGCAGAAGATCTCAGCCCTCTCACTCTGCCCTGCACATTTCCTACAGCTGCCTGCAACTGCAGGATAGAAAATCAGGAGAGCAGGCAAACGCAGCAGCGTGCCGTGGATGCTCTGGTACAAACTAATATTTAGAGGATGACCATCTCAGCTTCTGTTGAGAGGCTTTTAAAGCTCTGTAAGGCATGTTCAATGCCTGTCTTTCAAAGCTGCCCCATGGCAGCCTGGGGGCTGTGATGGATTCTCCTGGCAGGAGATGCCTGACTCCCTTGCTCCACTCCCTCTCTCCAGGAGGATGCGGGAGACAGGCACTTCTCAATTGCAGGGCATTTCTGGCCTCCGCGCTGCCTGTCAAGGGGAGATTCATTAGCAGCAGGGAGGCGATTCTCTCTCCTCTCTGCTCTGGAATTGGAGTCGTTTGTCTCGGGAAGGAGCCCAGGCGCCTCACTCGCTGTGTGGCAGCTTCTGCTCAAGGGAGACAAGCACTTCGTCAATAAACAAGGAGCCTGGGGAATGGCTCCAGCTGACAGAGGACATTATTAACGACCAGCACTTCGGCTGAGGGTAGATCAACCTCCCATTAGCTACTTTAAGAGGGGAAAGAGAAATAGAGCTAAAGATGGCAGCCTTGGGAGTTTCAGCATCCTCGTGCAAAGTCCCCCGCTGTGAGGCCCAGGGCTGGCACAGTCCCCAAGGAGTGACTGTATATTTTGCTAGCGTCAGGGGTCTTCAAACTGTGACAGCAGGAGACAGGCACATCTCAGGAACAGTTTCACTTCCCAGCCCACCATGGGTGGGCTCTGCTATGGAGGTCTTCCAGACCAGAGCTTTCCCATCCCCTCTGTCCCTCTCTCAGTCTGCCCTGGGTACAAGGGGTGTCTTCCTGTATCTGCTACTGCAGCTTCTGGCTTTGGAGGTCCTGTGGACCTTTGTGCAGCTCCTTCCCAGTGAAGAAAGCATTGAGGGGATCTGAGAGGAAGCTGTTTCACTGCCTCCACTATTGAGAAGTGGTTAGTACAAGAAAGAGCAAGAAACACCATCCCGCAAGGCCGCACACTTCTGGCTGTGACTGGAACTGGAGAAGCTGTTGACTCTTGTCATGGTTGGACTGCTAAACTCATCTCCTCAGGTGGAAGAAGCCTGTAAGCTCTAAAGCAACTGTTGATGCATCTTACAGTCATGCTTAATTTGCCACAGCACCATCAGGGTGGAAGCAGAGAAATCCTTGCTTTATTGTGACATTGATAATTCATCTTTCTCTGTCCTACAGTCCTAGAGCTGCCAGGAGAATGAGTCCTTGGCTCCTGCACAAAAACCCATGTGGTGCAAGTACTTAGCCCATAGGTTAGGTCTTTGTAGAACCTTTTGTTTGGAACCACACTCTCAAACAAAATTGTGAAATCTTTCAGCTGAGCACCTGAGCGTCCAACCAACCTGCTGCATAGACAGGTGTAGGATCAGTGTCATCTTGGTCTTCACAGTTCTTGAAGGACGTAGCTCTTCATGCCGTGGCTTCGTATCACTGTGGAGCTGCAGCTGTGGTGGCTTCATATCTAAGGGTGCATTCACTATCCTCTTCAGATCCTGTTGCCTGGGTGTGATGGTGAGGTTTTTATGCAATTTAAATCTCCTTCCAGACTGAATGCTCTTATGCTCAGCCTGAGATCAGAGGAAAAGGTACTGGGGACTCATCCCTTTTGTTTCAGAGATTATTCTGTTACCACAACAGGCCTAAAGTCCAGACTTCAGAGCTGGCTCTAGATTTAGGAGCCTCTTATTTATTCCAGGACTTGGGTGCTTGGGAATTGAATGGATGGATCTGATGTCCAAATTCTTTGCTTCACATTATCTAGCCTGGGGCTGTTCAGATTTAGGATTCAGGTGTGAGCCCATCTTTGGCAGACTTGTGCAGGTAAACCACTAGTTGATTTCTACTTGCAGAAAACTGGAAAAACTTCACCACAAGACTGGCTCAAGGTCTCTCCCTTGTGGTTAAAAATTACTATCCTGGGGCTGAGAGTGTTGTAGGGTCCCTGAACTGCCGCCTTCAGGCTTGCTTCCACTGTGGCAGGAAAAGAATGAGGGACTTCTAGGTCTGCTGATATTTATAAGCTGAAACAGGTCCCACCCAGATAAATGGTCCATTTCTGCTCCAAAACGAGCTCTGGACTCTGCTCCAAGCCCGTAAGTGGATTGCCTTCTGGCTAGCCTAGCTCTCTGGTGATTGGAAAGCCGAGAGGAGTCAGAAGGGGGGTGGGTTAGGGATGCGATGTTCAGAGGCTGTGTGGACCCAAACTAGCTGGATTCACTGAACTCATCACTGAAATCACTTCTTGTGGTGCCTCTCTGTTTTAATTCTCCTTGAATCAGCCCTCTCCCATGAGTGAAACAATCTTGCCTGCAGATTGAGGGGGGTGGGAGGGATTTGAACATTAATCTGATGTAGATTATACATCCGCCTCCCTCTCTCCCCCCTTCTCACTCTCTCTCTCTCTCCCTCTCTCTCCCTCTCTTTCTGTCTGTTTCTCTCCCCTCCCTCTCCTTCCTGCTTCATCTCTTCAAGAAAGTGAACATAAAGTAAAAACACGGAGAGAGAGAGGCAGAGAGAGAAAAAGCTCCCTGAAGAGGGAAGCCCCAGCAGCCAGTAGCTGTTTGGATTTGCCTGGCGCTGCCTTTCTTGCTTTGCTCCCAAGGAATACCTTTAATGGGATCAATTGCTTCAGTTCCTTTATAACCAAGTCCACCGGAAAGGCAGACTCAGCATATTATGGGCAACTGTGTGAAGTCTCCACTGAGAAACCTCTCAAAAAAGGTATGTTCCTTGAATCAAAGTGCATTGTGCATTTCCACCCCTGCTTCTTGGGATGGGTGACGTCGTGGGCATATGGGAATGGGAGGTGGGAGAAACACAGAGGTGTGTATAAAGGGTTCAGCTCTCTTCACCAGACTTTTTTTGTAAGAGCTGCTTGTCCAAGTGCAGCCGTTAGAGCCTGGGATGCTGAGAGCCATAACGTGCGTAAATAAATGTGTGCGTATGCATGCACGTGAGTGGGCTTGTGTCCTGCTCCGTGTATTTGTGTATAGGTGTCCTCTGGGTACGTGCAAGCTTGCGGCTTGTGCTTGTCGATGTGCACAGTATGCTGGCACATGTCTTCTGTACAGGCATCTTAATGTATGTGTATATGTGTGAGTTTGTGTGTGTGTGCATGTGCTTCAGT
The DNA here is from genome assembly GCF_000708025.1 of Charadrius vociferus. Classification (NCBI taxonomy): domain Eukaryota; kingdom Metazoa; phylum Chordata; class Aves; order Charadriiformes; family Charadriidae; genus Charadrius; species Charadrius vociferus. The sequence goes on along the minus strand of NW_009649175.1, from coordinate 734,701 downwards.
TGAGAGGTATCTGCATGAGTCTAGTTATGTATGTCATTTCTGTAGGGACATATATTCATGTACGTGTGAATGGGCATGTGTCTGTACATATTCCTATTAGTGTGTAAGGATATGCACACCTAATGAGCCTATCTGAAGTATGTGTGTGTCCGTAGCTCCTTATGTCTCTACGTACGCATCCTGAGGTGCATGAGCAGACGTGCAATGTTTGTTGTGAGTGTATAGAGGGGGAATTTGTGTGCATCACACACGTATCCCTGCTTGTGTGGTGCTGTGTGTGCTAGTGGATGTCCTTGTAGAAGTCTGTATGTGGACATGTGTGTATTTTTATGTATATCCATCCTTGCGTATGCACACATCTAGTTTTGTTGTTATGTGTTTGGGTACAGAAGCATGTTTTTCTTGGTTATCTGTTTGTCCATGCCTCTGTTTGTGACTGGACACACTGGGCCCTGGCTGTGTGTTCATGCATCATGTTGCGTATCAGTATGTCCCGTGTGTCTACATGCTTGGGCCCAGCTGGACTTCATCTGCGAGCCACCATGTGTATCTGTTAGGCTTCAGCCTGCGGTCTGCTCTGTGCTGAGGTTTTGCAGTGATCCCAGGATGAATTAGATTCAGGAACGATTCTGCTATTAGGGTCTAGAGTGAAATGGGAATGACGTGCCCCAGAAATATTTCTTATTTGACTGATGTCAGTGTCTTGCAGCACTGTGTACCTGTCAGCCGCATGGTTCTTACTTAGCATTGCTGCAAATCTAATAACTCAGCAAAAAGCTATGCAGTTTGCTGCTCATAAATGAAAAAGTTATGCTAAGCATCCAAAGTATTGCAATGAGGAGCTATCTGTGTGGAGACCTTGCCGACAGCGAAATGCCACTGCCATCAGGATGCTCCAGACTTTGCCACCCGGGAAAGCTCCTCTGGGAGGGAGCTGCTGGGAGAGGGCCTCCCTAGCAAGGAGTTTCTTCTGGCCAGAGATTTGCCTCTTCTGTGTAGAAACACAGTTTTCTTGTTATCTGGGCTGCTGTAAACAAAGCCAGTAATGGCACAGTGCTGCTGCGGGGGAGCTGGGATACAGGAAGAGGGAATTCATCACCAAGCAGTTAGACAGTGCTGAGACCAGTCCCTAGGTCAGGGTGACCTTCAGGGAGAGGCAGAAGTAGTTGAGGTTTACCCAAATGTTGCACATATGAAAAACCAACTTGGTTGCTTGTAGGTCGCCTCCAACTTACAATAAAAGGCTGCAGCTGTGCTCAACATGATCAAGGCGATTGCAATTAAATTCTGACGTGTGGCCAGGCTGTTTGAATCAAAATGGATTCAAGAACTTATAAGCTCTGTGTCATCAGTCTTTTAAGTAATTTATGCTTTCATTCCTAAAAGCTGCTTCGAATAATGTACTTTGTGCCTAGTTTTAGGTGGCCTGGGATGGCAGGACTAAAGAGAGAAAGTTGCAAAGCTGAATTAGAAAATGTCTTAGACATTGCTCCAGCTAGCTGTGAATTAAGGCCTCGGGCACTCATCCTCACGGGTCCTGGGGCTCTGCTGTTCTTTTTATCACAACACACATGATCATAGAGGCGACTTTGCAGATCAGTCTTAATGTTACACAACTTCACTTGGCTGTTTTATGATCTGGCTTTTTTTTCTCAGATTTTACCTTGGGCAAACTCATTTTGCTGAAATGGTAAAGAGGAGGGACTGTAGACAACGTGTGAGAAAGCTTCTCTTGGGTGACAGACTGATCTCTTGAGTACATGATTTCAACATGAAATTTGGGAGTTACTCCCAGGAACTGGCTGGCTTGGTCTGGGACCGGCTGACATGGGGGTATCTCGCCTGTTTTGGTGGCAATGCTCAGGCTTTGCATCCACAATGTCTGTTGTTGGCAGCTTCGCTTTCCCACTGTCACAGTGTCCTCCCAGTGATCCCAGCAGCCAGCTGGGCTGCCGTTCCCTCTGAGAGGCACTGCAGTCGGGATGAAGGGGCTCCTCCAGGCTTGCCGCTCTGCAAAGTCCCTCTGAGATGCAGGCAGGAAAATTAGGTGAATCCTGTTGTGCTTCTGCTGTGCAGAAAGGAAAAGCTTTGGCATCCAGGTCCCTTCCTTTGCCACCCTTCACCATCACTGCGGCCATCTCTAAATCATCCTGGTCTCTTCCCTCTCCACAATCCGGACTCAGCCAGGAAGGGTAGTGGTTATTTGCTTGGGGAAGGGACAGGGGAAAGCCTGAGCTCCCCAGTCCTGTCCTTGCATTTTTCGTGTCACACATGCTGCTGATTACCCTGTAACAGGCGACTGATGTTGCTTTGGTGTGTACCCATATCACAGCTCCCTTCCCAGCTCTGCCAGGATGTAGGACTTGTGGGGATACTTGCAGGAGAAACCTGGGGAGCTGCTGGCAGAGGGAACATCAAATGCCATAAATCCTGCCTACAGCAGCAGAGCGGGGCAGGGATCTCACTAAGCCATGCACCTTGTCATCCTGGTGCTACGGCAGGTTGTCTGGTCAGGATCCTCAGTGGCTCTTGGCAACTGTTTCATCTAACTGGCAATCTCTACCTGCACAGGAAAATAATGGGATGACCATTCTGTGGTCCTGCTCTGTGGCTTGGTAATAAACTCTGTTGACTGGAAGGGTCAGAAAACAAGGATTAGGGGCTGTGGGCCCTTTGATCTTTCACGTGGCTTCAGTGGAATTAAACACAGAACTGATGAGGGCTCTTTTAAGTGATTCATATTATTTGGTCTATTAAACTGAAAAATGTGCCAAGAAACAAAGCTGATAATTTTGAAAATACATTGCTCTGATATCACGAAGCTGTGCAGTTCAACACAGATGCCTTGACATTTAGCTGAGCTAGTAATACGCCATTTGTGGACGGATGCTCATCTTTCAGGTTTTTAAGGACAAGTGTCCTATGTGTCAGATTTAATCGGAGACAGATTTTTTCCTTGTCCATGACTGCAGCAAAAAATGCTTTTCTGCTTCATCATTTTCTTTCTCCATGGCTTGCTTTTTGAGTTGTTTTTGTTTTGGTGTTTGATATTCACATGACATTATACATGAGCAGATTGATGTAAGACTGTGTACAAAATCGCAAACTACAAACCATGTGTGCAATATAATAGCACATGGCAGACACAGCAAGTAGATACAATAGGCTCGGACAAGTGTGAACGGGGCGTGTGTGTGTATCTGGTCTTCTAGCCTGAAAAAGCACCTCAGGCTTTAAGGAAAGGGTTAATAGAGACAATGACAATTGACAGAGCTTCTCTGATCACCCCTGGGAACACCGGCTGTAAAAGTAGAATCATTCCTGAAGAAGAATCTGATGTATGATTAATGTTTATTCTATAAAACCAAGGGTCCTGTGGGTTGTGCAGGCTTTTTATAGCTGCATGGGAATATCAGGATAAGAGTTTTCTTGCAGAGCCAGGGAAATGCATTTCTATAAAAGGAAAGCAGTGCCTCCTTATAAAATCCAGTGCTGGATTCTGTTCTGGAGCCCTAGCTTAGCAGGACATGTGCACTTAGGAAAATGTGCAAATGCAGACAGACAAAAATGTTGTGCCCGTGCCTGATCTCCACTTTGGGACTGTCAGTGATTACAAGAGGGCAGTGCAGTAACTGCCTGAGACCCTGAGGATGTAACTAATTAGAAGTGGCACAGGGAGTGTGAGCCTGCAGTTGGCAGAGCCACCTGATGCTGTAAACGGCCTTCTAATAATATTATAAAGTGTGTGATGCTGTGTTGCTGAAATGCAACACAGAGCATAACGCAGGGTCTTTGTGCAGGCTTTGCCTGGTCTCCAGGGGATGCCCTGGCCACGTGGCTCTGCCAGCAGCTTCGCCCTGGGCACAGGCTGGCACATGTACTATTAGGTTGGGGGTGCTCATCCTTTGCAGATCATTGAAGGGATTGTTAACTGCGGGGCTGATAGTGGGAGCGTGGCCCTTTGGGCTGTGTCTGGGTAGATGTGAGCAGTGCTGAGAGTTTGATGTCATTTCAAAGTGAAATTCTCCTGGTTGGTTGTACTTTTATCAGCTTTTGAAAGTGAACTCCTGGACTTACTGCTTCTGTACAAATCCTAATAGACTGGTGGGGGGGACGCAGTGTAGAGCAGATGAAGGAAATTTAGCAATAATGTCTCTGCGAGGCGGTTCAGTAAAACTTCATAGGAATGGCTGGGCAAGACAGGGAGGTAACATCCTCTGTTGTGTTGTTTGCTTGCTGCTGGTTGGCTGGGAAGATCCGCCATGAGGAGAAGACGTGCTATAAGGCTGTCCAGACGAGCGAAGAGGGGCCGTCGTCTTGCGAGTACCAGGGTCCGCTCATGGTGCTGGCCCAGAACTGCGCCGTCATGCACAACCTGCTGGGGCCAGCATGCATCTTCCTGAGGAAGGGCTTCGCAGAAAACAGGCAGCCTGTACGTAAGTTACACCTAGCCGGGCAAGACATGCACAAAGACATGTGGATGTGAGCCAGGGATGCGGAGCTGCCCGTATGCTGTCTGCGTGGAGCTCTGTAACCCTCAGCCCTGGGTCTCGAGCATCCTGGCTCCAGCTCCATGTGCAAATATGATCACAGGCAAATGTCTAACCTGAAGGATGTGCAGAGATATCCCTGTGCCTAAACACCAAGAAAGGAGGACTCTAAAAATGCAGCTGTGGAAGATAGATGCAAGCCTACACTCAAGTAGGCATAATGGTATAGACTCAGGAGGAGTCCAGTGTTCAGAGGTGTTATTCCAGCAAGACATCCACATCTCATTCCCAGAGGCTCAGATTAGCATTTAAGGCCTAAATAGCCACTTAAATGCAAATCAGGGCATCTGTATTGGGAACAAGCTGTCCCACAGAGATGCCCATATTTGATACTGTTCCTATCAGCTCACAGTAGGCACACTATTACCAGCAGAAATAAGCATGCATCTGCCTCCTCACAGATACCCAAATGCAATCTCTTGTACACTATCATACACAGCCTGACACTGCAGCAGTCCCAGCCAAATAAACCAAGGAACATCAGTCTGTCCTCATATTTGCAAATAATGCCAGACTACCAAATGCTGTTAGCCATACGCACACAAATAAATAGCAAAAACACATCCATCAGTCACACCTATTTGTAACTATGTGTTCATATGCATCTAATGTATGCATTTATATACAAAACAATATATATTTGTATATAAATATATATACAAATTGTAAATTCAAATGTATACACCTGGATGTGTTAAATATACATTAATGTGCACCCAGTATTGTATCTTTACAAGAAGTAAAACATATTTTTGCACATGAACATTCGATTCCTGCAATAACATGAATTTAAAGACATACACAAACATACGATTGACACACTTTTTATGGATACGTATGAGTGAATATGTGCATTGTCTGTCAGATATTCACCCAGTGCGTTCCATATGCTTCCACTGAAACAAAGCTCACCCCAGTTACATGGGAGTCAGAGCTTTCTTGCCTCTGTAAAAAATCTCTGTCTTACTCATGGTTTGATATGGTTATCTACAACTGTAGGGTACACCTAGATGTTTATTTCTCAAACCTCTTCTTCAACCGGCAAACCAAAAGAGAGCCATTATTTGTCATTATTGATCAAAGGGCTTTTGTTCTTCCTAACCTTCAGCTACTAAGTGATCACATATTTCTTGTGCCAGTTCACTAAAACACAAAACATAATTTTCTCAGACAAGCACACTTGCTGGCATGCAGAGAGATACCTGTCATAGGGGATAGGTCTAGCTCCCTAGTGGAAGGCTCACAGCTGGACAGGTATCCATCCTGTTTAGGCCCTGGAAATTCACAGTACCCGAAGAAGTCTACAAAATAGGATTAGTGATGTCTCTAACTACCCTGATGTAGAATAAGTGCATCTGATAAACAGCTTTACTTTTACTGACTCTCTAGACCAACAGGATTTATTATGCATAGAACAGAAATAAATGAGGGTAAGACCATTACGTATAATGGACTCTCTGAGGGTCACCTCTGGTCATTTCTAGGATCCAAACTCTCTGAGCAGTTTTATTCTTCTTTCCGTATGTTCTCCAAAAGCTTTAGAGTGATTCAGCCCATTTCTTCCCAAGCAATTTTCCTCCTTTATCATTTTAGGGATCTTCTTTCAAATTTAAAACAGAAAACCTCTTCATGACGTTAGTTATCACTTGAGTCAGATTTTTGGAGGGACACAAACCCTCCCCCTCCTTTTGCATTCGCAGTCTGCGGCTCTCTGATGGTAGAATCTGCATATGCAAAGATACGCTCAGAGGCCTGCAAACGCAAATGCCTCGATGTGCAAACTTAGAGCCCGTGCTGAAGCCCCCATTTCTGACATGTGTCAGTCATGTCGGTTGCCACGTGGTGTTCAGTGAGTGAGGTGGATGGTCTTGTGACGACTGCACTGGAGGATGGCCTAGGTCCTACCCCAGCCACTCTCGCAAGACAGCGGATACCGTGGGTGAGCCACGGCACCCTTTGCATCGTGGCGGTGATAATCAAACCTCTGCACCTGCTGCTGTGCTGAGCTGGCTGTTGGCACACAGCAGTATCTCCGGGCATTAATGTTTGTGAACTCTGGGCTGAGGTGCACAAGGTGTTGGTACTGATCAAGGGTGGTTTCCATCTGCTGTTTTATCTAAGGGAGGAGGGCAATAATGCCTCCTGCATCCGGTCTAAGGAGTTTGAATTGTTTTATTACTTGCTGTTGATGAAAGCGGAACAAATGGGATGACATGTTTGAAAATACCAGGTCTGTGAAGGATGAAACGGCAGAGCCAGTGCTCTCTGACAGTTCCATCCAGCACAGAGATGCCTCTGGGAAGGTTATGAGTGGCAAGCTGGTCATTTCTCTGGCACAGCCCACTTTTGCACAGACGTAAACCAGTGTGTGTCCTAGTTTGCTATGCACTCTGAGCAGCCACCATTAGTTTCCAGAGGAGCCTGTGGTTAAATAGCAAAGGATCATCCTTCTCAAACTGATCAAGGGCACCGTCTGCAGGGATGTGTGGTGAGGCTGGAGGACACCTGGAAGGCAAGGACAAAATCCCCACGGTTGAGGGGAAAAGCAAAGAGTGAGACGACAAAAGAGATGGCGATTCTGTGTTTCCAAATTCTCAGATGTTTTGGATTTGCCTGGGAGCCATGAGAGGAATTAGAAAGGGCATTTAAACCAGAAAGCAGTGCATTTCCATGCTCATCTCTTCTTCGTGGTGCAGTGTTGGAATTTTCCTATACTCTTTTATATCCTCTCCCTTCTTCCAAGAAATTCACATTGGATGTTTGAAGTTGCAGTGTTTCCTGAACATGGTGAATCCTTGTCCTGTTTTGTTGGTAGATGACCTTGATGACGTATATGTTGTGTGTCTGCCTTCATGCCTGGTTTCATAATGCTTGTATATGGAGTTGAGGCTGGGGGAAAGGGGGAAGTTCCTACCTTTTTGTGGGGACTGACTATAGGAGATCGCACTGGGATGTTGGCTGTAAGAGAGCTCATGGCTGTCCCTGTCCTGCCAGAAGGAGAGGGATCAAGCAGCAATCCAAACACATGATGGTATAGATCTGCTGGTTACAGGGACTGCTTCCAGCTGTTTTGATCTGGCTCTTTTAGCGGAAGCTGCAGTGGGAAATACGATCAGAGTTCTAGGAGAGATCGTAACTGCTGCAGGACCAGTTCTGCTCCAGGACGGTGCTGGGGAATGATGTAGGAGCTTCATGAAGCTCATAGTGCCATCAGGCGGGGAGGCAACACATACAGCTGTGCTGGCCCAGATCTCTTCTATTTTGGGGGAGCACCTGTCATCCCCCTGTCCAGCAGACGAGATGGAAAGGAGCTTCCACAGGGAACCATATAGGCTAACATGCCTCCCGTTGGGGAGGATAGCTGGGAAGCCTTGCTAGATAGATGGTATTAAACATGTCATCACCTTCTTGTTTCTTCTCTCGCTTTCTGGCTTGTCCCAGAACTGTTTGCACCAACAAGTGCTATTCTGAAACTATGTTTGTGGCAAGCTTGAACATAGTATGTTCTCTTTTTGCAGGATAGAGAACTGCGTCCGGAAGAAATTGAAGGTAAAATTTGTCGCTCCTTCTGTGTCACCTTTCTCCCTGCTCAGTGAAAACCTACTGGCTGGCCCTTCCAGGTTGGCCCCCATGGGGTAAAATAATTTGGGGCAGATCAGTGGAGATGATTACTGGAATAATTCCTGGCAACCCCAGCAAAAAGAAATAATATGTAAAACTGCAAGAGTGCTGACTGTGAAGGAATTTGCATCTATTCCAGCTTCTTCAAGGTGGGAGAATAAATAAAGTAATGGGATATTAGCTGTCAGGGAACTGCTGTCCACCCCAGCTCCCACAGGAAGTGTTGTGGAGCATGATACAATAGTATGGCTCCAGGGAAGCTGTTTTATCTGCTAATCCCTACAATGAGCACTCTATAATATAACACAGGGGTAAAAGTTGGGAAAACATACTACTTCCAGTTTCTTTAGCGAGTGCAGTTTAGGAATGATCAGTTCATGGCACTTGTAGTCCAAGCAAGCATTCCTGTAAGGAATGGGTCAGCAATGGTGCTGATAGAACAGCTTAACATTGCTCCAGTCGTTGCCCCTTTGCAGGGAGATCTGCTGGGAAAATACAGAGTATCTTGGGGACTCTGGCCTCATAAAATGCTGTGGATTCTGGGGAGATTTCTTCAAAAAGGTATTTGAAGCTGTCACTGACAATATTGTTCTTTTTTTAATCCAATCCCACAGAATTAAGAGAAGCCTTTAAGGAGTTTGATAAAGACAAGGATGGGTTTATTAACTGCAGGGACCTGGGGAACTGCATGCGAACCATGGGCTACATGCCTACTGAGATGGAGCTAATAGAGCTCTCCCAGCAGATCAACATGAACCGTGAGTAATGTCCACCTAGCTGTACCTCTCTGTTGTAGCTGTGCCCTGCATCATTGCCTCCGTCTCTCTCAGTCGCCTGCTGTTTCTTTTCCTTTGGATTTTTTCCCCCTCTTTTTTTGGTTCTCATTTTCGCTCCCTATCATCTGTCCTGTTTGTTTGTGGTCCCTAGCAGTCAATGCCTTTATTTCTTGCCTATCAAAGGGGCTGCGTGGACGGTGCTGTATGGGAACAGTGTGTTGAAGGGCTGTCCTTCGTGCTTATCCTGTCAGGTATAAAACTGCCCTTGATGTGGGCAGTTAGACATCGGTGCACAGGTTGTGGGTGTTGTCATATTGAAGCTGTTGTCAGATGGTGTCAGACTGAAGAAAGAGCTTGGGAAGATGGAGATGCTTTGGTCAGAATTGGTGACGGATGGGCTGTTCGCTCTGCGGTTGGTATTCATGGATCTGCTGTGTGCCTGGGGATGGGCTGCGAGCGAGCTGTGCTGGCAGTGTCAGATGGGGGCATCTGCTGGAGTCATGGAAAAATGTGACAAACGTGTCCGATTCGCTGTAACTGTGTTTATGCCCCTTGTCTTTCACCATCATTTTTTGTCACGTCTTACCTGTGGCAGTGCAGGGTAGCCTCAGCCAAGTGGAAAAAAGGTTATTTGGTACATGTTGTTTCTGACACGTGTTGATGTAAAAAGGACAGGTTACTTGGTCAAGGGAAGGAAAAGAGTTGTGACATATACAACCAGTCACACACAAAAGCAGTTGATGGTCCTGGCACACAAGTGCTTAGGAATTTCAGAGTGTTACTGCCAGCTGATAGGGGAAAAAGAACTAATAGAAAAAAAAAAAAGAAAAGAACTAATATGGTGAATAAACAGTTGGACATACATTAGCCACTGCTAATGGAGCAAGACTCCACCACTGCTGCAGGGCAGTGCCCAGGCCATGCAGAAACATCATGCTGTGCCCTTGCCATACTCTTTGGCAAAGGCGCAGCAGAGCGTTGCTATAAGCAGGAGAATGATCAAGCCTCTAATATGTAGTATGTGATGCCATAAGGATGTGACAGTAAATGGCAGCCTAGGATGGAGTAGCTTGGACTCATTCTGCCTAGCCCACAGTCCAGAAAATACAAAGACAGTGTAAAACTGCCTCTGCTTTTCCTCCCACTGTCTTGCACCTTCTGCGCTTTGCTTCCTGGAGAACCAAGCCCTCTCTGGGACACACAGAAGTGTGTGTGTCTGGGGCTCACAAAGTGAGTGTTGGGCTTGGCTAACGTATGGAGTTCTTACACATGATCTTTCATCTTGTCCTAAGTGGGTGGCCATGTGGATTTTGAAGATTTCGTTGAGCTGATGGGACCAAAGCTGCTAGCAGAAACCGCAGACATGATTGGTGTAAAAGAGCTCCGTGATGCCTTCAGAGAGGTGAGTGCTCCCTACCGCGTGCCCCCCAGAGAGGTGAGCAACAGGAGACAGGAAAGACAGAAGACCCAATGGGGAAGAGAAGAGGAGGAGGAGAGAGCAGCACAGTGGAAGACAGAGAAAAAGTCAAGCCAGGCATGAAACAAGGGAGGAGCAGAGAAAGTCACTAATATAAGGGAAGCCTTCAGGCAAGGAAAAGGAAAGCTGATGCAGACACAGCTGTTACGAGGGGTTTCTGAGGAGAAAAGACAGACTGGTTTCAAAATGCACCCAAAGGAGGAAAAGGAGGGACACAAAAGGAATGCAGGAAAAATAGGGCACTCAGGAGCAGAACAATACAAAATCCGAACCAGAGCAAGATCTGTTTCCATTAACTGCATTTCTCCTGCTGGTATTTTTCATGTACTTGCAGTTTGACACCAATGGTGATGGGGAGATCAGCACCAGTGAGCTGCGAGAAGCTATGAAGAAGCTTCTAGGGCAGCAGGTAGGCCATCGGGATATTGAAGAGATCATCCGGGACGTGGATCTGAATGGAGATGGGCGTGTTGATTTTGAAGGTGAGAAGGGATGAGTGCTCCCTGCCCATCTGCTCTGGTATGAGTCAGAATTTCAGCTCAGAGGTGGAAGTGGAAGGAAAGATTTGCATGCTCAGGGCCCAGGTATCTGAAGTATGGAGAAAAAAGCAAACAAGACTTTTTTTTTTTTCCTAGTCAGCTGACGAAAATGGAGAATATTGGCCCACACAGGAAATTCCTCAGCTGAAGTGTTCATTTGTGTATCATATCTTGCTGCATCTCAGTTTAAGTTGGGTCTCTCTCCATAATTCTAGCATAGTAAGAGATATGCCCTGTCACAAAGGAGCAGATACTGGTGCACACATGCTATGCCAGCCTTTTTTTTTTATGGGGCATTTTCCTTTCTATTAAATCTGTTGCAAGAGCTGTGAGGAGCCTGGATTGGTTTGGAGAATGCATTGCATCTTCCATTTCCTCTGGCTCACCTTGTTATCTGGGTTTATAGAGAATTTGTTTCTGTGCCTTTATGCCAGAAGATGGTCACGTGCCAGATGTGCTCACTAGGACTGCAGATACCTGATCTAGAGGTGTCATGTCAAATCCCAGAGATAACTCATTTCTTCTCCCACTTTTCATGCCAGAAGGACTTGGACAAATAAGAGTGGTTGGGCTACTATGCTAGCCATTAGCCATGGCAGGAGCAATATTAATAGAGCTCATGGTTTCTGGCAAGGGAAGCAATTGATATCAGACAGCTAAGCAGATATAAGAGCTGGAAGGTGTGAGAGCATGGCAGGCTGCTTGTTTTCCAAGTGCAAATCCAGACGTCCCTTTGCAGTAAGGGTGAAGCACAGGGGCTACAGAATTACAATAAAACTGATGTCATTTTTTTGGCTCAGAGGCATTCCTGGGTCTCCTACATGACAAGTAGTCTCAGTCCTCAGGATTACTTAAGCTTTTGAGGGCTCTGAAAATGCTAAAAAAGTAGAAGTGTCTCCCTAAAAAGTATCTGGTAGCTGCAGTTGTTCTAATGCACTGGCTGATTACATGACAGTAGCTCTTCTTGTTTCCCACAACTAAATTATGTTAGACAGCTAAAATACATGAAACTCTATCCCAGTATCATTTTCTCTGTGAGTTACTGCTTTAGTTGTCAAAGGACAGCTCCATCAATGGAACAGGAGAAGTCAAGGGGGTAATTTCCACTGCCCTCCTCTTTGCAGAGTTATTAGTTCCACAGCAATCCAAGTGCAGAATGAAAACACATTTATATTTGATGGCATTTACGCTCAATTTGAACAATTGTAATTGACTTCACAAGCTGCAGGGTGGTGAAGAAATAGATCCAGAGTATCCTTACAGTTAACCTGTATCTTTAAAAACAAGAAGTCCATCAAAGTAAACTTTTCTCTACAAAAATGCCGGTACTTACCAAAATACTAGTGCTTTCCCACACTGGTGTCTCTGTGAAGTGGCAAGCTTACTAAGAAATCATACTGTGTTCCCGAGACTATAAATCCAGATTCCCTGAAGTTACAGTGAAGGGAGACAATACTAGTGTCTCACAAGGAGTTGCTTGTGCAAACAAGACTGTACACTAGCTGGAAAGGAGTCCGAGGCAATGAATTGACCTGCTGGTGGGATCAAAGCACCATATCTAATGCAAGAATTAAAGCCCATTTTGTGTGAGCTCTCCAGGGCCAGTCATGGAGCAGCACAGACCTGCTGGCAGTGTGTGGACTCTCAGTTTCACCCTGGCTGCATGCTGTCCCCAGGGAATGAGAGCTGGCTCGGGCACCACAGATGCCTTCTGCTTCAGGGCTGTCTTTTCTTGTTGGTTGCAGAGTTTGTTCGCATGATGTCCCGTTGAAGATAAATCTCAGCTAAAGAAGAATCAGCACCTTAGAGAGGGCAGAAGAGGACCTAGGTGGAGCATCTAGCCCCGATGTTCCCACATGAAGGTTTATCGGCTGGCTGCAATTAGGACATTGCAAGATGACCTGCTGCTCCTCCCTCATGGTGGTCCCCATGCCCCTCCACCCTTTCACACTGTGAAAGACTTGCAACTTCCTACAACTGGAACCATTCCTTGGAGTTGATTACAGGAAACTGCAGAGCCAAGACTTACCATGATGCTTTCATGGGATATTTGCAACTTTAGACTCCTCCTCCCCAGCTTTATTCTCCCACCAGCTGCTGCAAAGCAAGAGCAGGAGAAATCCTCTTGGCTCGGTGGATGAGAGCAAAGCCATTGGGACTGGTGGCAGCCTCAGGGCGTGCTCTGCACTTCTTGATTTCCCTTGGTGAACTGTGTCTGTGTTTGCTGTCTCTGTGTGTGTGTCTGTCTGTGTGGAGTTATTTATGCTTCCCTGGCACATATTTGCATCTCCTGTGGTTATGTTTACCAAGAGTAAATTCAAATACATGTCTTGCGGGGGGAAAGCGATAAATATGCACGCTGAAACGATGTGGAGCCTGGATGTCCCTGTGAGAGGTGGTGGCTGGGCTGGAGGAGAAGGGCTGTGGCAGATGCATACTGTGGCATCTGCACTGGGTTCCAGAGGCAAGTCCTTGCTGCAGGAAGGGGAGTCACTGCCATCCACAGCCTGTGGCAGGGCTCTGCCCTCCCTCCTGCTGGTCTCATCGTGATGGGGCCTGGAGGTGCTCTCGGTGAGGGCAGTGTGGAGGGTCCCCACCTCTGCATCCCCCTGGCTTGCAAGGGGGCAGGTGAGAGCCCCTGTGGCGGCATCGCAAGGAGCAATGGGAGAAATGGCACAGAGGGGAGCTAGGTGGGAGGGCAATAGGCAACAATGGTAATGCCCTCCGTTTTTGGACTATTTCAAACACAACTGTGAGCGTATGCACAGTGGGGGCTGTGCTGCGGGAGCTGAGCTGTAACACTTTTGGTGCCGGGGATTGGCCAGGAGCCTCCTTGTGTGGCAGTGCCCTGCTCTCCAGCTTGTTCATGCTCAAAAATGCTGCACATGTCTGCAGCAGTGATGACAGCAGCCTCCAGGCCCTACCAGATGCTTCCAGACACATCAGACGCTCATCCTCCTTCCCCTTTCCGCAAGATTTTCCCAACCTTCCACTCCCCCTATTCTGCCAGACCTACAGTTGTCCCCTTTCTCTATGCAGAGGCTGAGTCACAAGTTGCCAGTACTAATTTTTGCTTGGCTTCAAAGGGCATCATTATTGCTGCATGTTTCTCAGTGTGACTGGGAGCTGTTTTTCACTCACTTGCCCCCTTACTTCAACTGGGAGGTTAGGAACCAATATTCTTCTGCTTCTTCCATCTCAAATCTTTCACTTCCCAGGTTCCCTTTCAAATTCTTAGGGTCTGCAAATCTGTGTCCCGAAGGAGGATTTTCTCCTCTGCTTTCCTGTTGCTGTGCCAACCAGCATAGCTGCAGCGATGGCTGATATCCCAGCAATGGGATGTTTCTTCTTATATTTGTGTGTGTGTGTGCTTGTGTTTGCACAGACATGTGCACTGGGAAAGGTTTGTGTGTGTGCGCATAAAAGCAGGGAGTGCAGATAGGTACCTGGGAGTGCAGCAGCAGCAGAGTTTGTTTGCAAGTGGGTGTATGCAAACTATGCGTGTGTATCTATGGAGCTGGTCCAGTCTTAGAAATGTGGGTGTGAGCCAAGAAATTGGAAAGTGGGTATTTGCAGATCTCCATATTTACTGGTACAGCAGCTGAGCTATATTGTGCTTGGGAGATGAGGGTGATAAACTGGACAGAGTCCAGAGTCCTGGTTAAGTTATATGTGTACTTAGGATAGTACTGGGGAGGGTGAGACCTGTGCAGGCTTGTGTCTTCCACAGGGAATGTTGGTACACAAACGTGCTTCACTTACAGTGGAGCCCGTTGAAGAAGCAGCGTGTGTGTGTACGCAGAGCAAGAGGACAGCTGCGCTGCTTGCCTGTATGCAGCAGAGTGGCTGTGCCTGCCCACGGGGACTGGTGACGACTCAGGGCACACGCCTTGTGCAGTAGCCAGCACGCACAAACCTGACGGACAGGCAGTGGCAACAGGCACAGTGGCTGCTTCTGCCTGCTTGTTCCTGGGTCCTGCACCGAGCAGTCGCATCCTTTGCCTGCAACAGCAGATGGCAGGACACGGTCTTAATTTGTTTAAAATTGTAAACCCATTTCTAGAGGCTGCACTGATCTACAGTGCAGCATCATGGTGGCTGGGGATGTTCTCTGCGAACTACTGCTATTTTCACTTAGGCAGATCCCTGTGTTTGTACCACGGCAGAGCTGTGTTTGTCTTCCCAAGAAATGCAGGGACACTGGTGCTAGGGGAAGGGTGGCTGCAGGACACCTTTGTGTCATTGCAGAGGCAGTCCTGGAGCCACAGCTACTTCCGAGGAAAGCTGTGTGTCTACCAAATTATCTGTAGCTCTTTTCTGCCAGGCCTTACCATGATACAGTGAACAGGTCAAACAGGGCAGGTCTCCAAAGCATTTTTTTTTCTTGCGGCAGAAGCTCTTGCTGCAAGCCTGGCTTTACTTGCACAAAAAAAAACCCCAAACAAACAACCAAATAATCCCAGGGAGTTCTACTATTTTCTTGTGCAGACGGGGTCAGAGATTAAAGCTCCAATCTAAATAATCTAATTCCAGAGATAATCCTTTTGCTCTCATCTCCAATCCGGTACCAGGGAGGCTTGCAAATAGCTCCACATGGCAGAGCAGAGCTGGTCCCCTCTGGGCACTCAGCCCCATAGCCCCGTGCGGTTCAGGAGCTGGCCCAGGAATTGGGGCTGGCTCACATTGGCTTCCTAGATGTCTCATAACCTACAAGCCCGGCTTCTGACCCACACATCTCCATTGCTCTTTTTGGACATCCCGGATCCCGATCCCTTTTTCCTGCAGTAAATGGCTAATACCCAAAACACGTGCCCCATGCCGCTTGTGAATGATCAGAGCTGTAGACCAGGCAGGACTGATTCAAGACTGAGAGTCATTTTGGCACAGCTGCCAGGGGACAGGGAGAGATCAAGGGATTGAGAAGACAACCCTGAGCCTTTCACTTGTAGGTTACTGGTGTAAATCCAGCTTGCATCAAGGAACTGATGGCTCAGTGGATTAGTAATGGGATACAGAGCCTTTGACAAGCTGGCATCAAGTTGTTATGACCATAAGTAACGATTCAGGGGCAGCAGCGTAGGACATTGTGGATGCAGGTCATGGCGGCACATCCGCCATCCTCTGCCAGTGTGAGCCAGGGTGAGTGCTCCTCTTGCACCCAGACAAGCACAGCTACTATCCTCACTCGCTGCTGCTCGGTTAATCCCTTTTGCTTCTTGATGGGCTGCTGATTCTTGGGAAATAATCACCTAGGCTAGTTATTAGAAGATGCTCTGACTGGGGAGGTAGAGGAGGTACTGCAATGCTCAGTGCCTTGCCTTCTGAAGAGGCTGAGTCCTCACATGGAAGGGAAGGAGAGGGGTTTTCCCCTCTGTTCAAGGAAGGGAACTCTTCCTTTTCAAGGAAATTTTTCTCTTTTCAAGGAAGAGTTGCTGATATTTCACTGTGAGATGAGCCCCAGGAGCCCTCGACAGGGACCCTAGGGTCACAAAGGGACCCTAGGGTCACAGCCACAAAAGCCCCTCGTGACACTCCCAAGGCAGGAGATGAGCTGGGTTAGCTCCCAGCTGCCCTTGTATACATCTGGGGCCAAAGAGACACCTTCAGCTGAGGGACCTGTCTGAGTCATACCCAAACATTAGCTAGTAAATCCCTTCATGTCTGAATTCCTCATGAGCACGATCAGGCCAAGCAGTTTGATGCTGGGTTCATAATGAAGCCCCACTCACCGGCTGCACAGCCCCTGTGCCCACCGACGCAGGGCAGCAAAGGTCCCGCTGAGAGCCACAACAGGGTTTCAGGTGGGGTCTGCCCAGCCAGCACTTGGGCCCCCGCTGCCATTCTGTGTGTGTGTGAGGCCTGCAAAAGCCCTGCTGACTGGGGGGCCAACGGGGCCAGCTGCCACAGCCCACCCAGGCCACGCAAGGGGCTATGTGTGGCCCTCAGCAGGACCTTTGCTGCCCTGATGGGTCTCAGGACTGGAAATGTGAGGATTCACACCCGTGGACACTGCTGTTTGCAACCTCAGCCCCAGCTGTCTCCTAAGCCCACTGATGATTCACACTGTCCCTCTTCTCACTTCACTTTCGCAGCTCATGGCAGTAACCTGGTGACACACAAAGCGCTTACGTGCTTTGAAGTTGCGCTCCTGACCTAAGCGCATCACAGTTTAAGCTGAGAAATCTTGAGAGATTAGGGAGGATCGTCTGTAATCAGTACAAATGAGCTCTAATGAGGCCTCCCTCAGCCTCGCCAAATGGACAGCATTGTTCTGGCCATGGCTGCTTGCACTCCTTTGCTAACAGAACTTGGGGGACACCCAACAGGTCACAAACACAGCAGGGATACAGGGGATTAGTCTGGATTTGATCAGCTGCTGCCAGGGCTGGGGTCTGTAACGCTGAGACGATTTGCCAGGAACCAGCGTGGGGTGGCTTTATCTGGAGAGGTGCTAAGCATGTGTGTTTTACACTACTTTTCTGGATGTGGTTTCCTAAGACACCTTGCCGTTTTGGGAACCCCTTCCTGGCAGCAGTGCCATGTCTGCCCTGGCCCAGCTATACCACGAGCCCAGGGGCCAATGTGACAGCAGCAGGGACACACTGTGGGGCCCACTCCAACCTGGGCAGAGCAGGTTAGGGAGCAGGGGGTGGGTGGTTATTCTCCCCTCACCAGAGTGACTTCACTTCTCCAAGGCTGTGTCCTGTTAAGAGGCCTCCGAGGTACCTTACAAAAGCAACAAGCCCATTTAATTCACAATTTGTAGCTCTAAGTCTTTATTTCTAAAGGCAAATGCATTGTGGAAGACCCAAATTAGTAAAATGTCATTGGGACTTAGAAGCAGCTGCTGCTAATGCGGTTAGTGACCAAAGTGCAGATGTGAGGCTTGGCTGGCGTACGAAGCTTTGAGGAATACCAAGATCAGACAGAAGGGCAAACATGGAGGCAAACATTATTTGCTCCCCCACACCATGGAGTGAGTGAGTTTCATCCAATCTCCAGCCCTCACTCCAGCCCTCCCAAGGCCTTGCTAAGGCCCCTCCCCCCCCCAAAAAAAAATTACATCCTCCTGTAAAACACAATACAGAGAGAAAAATCACTGGCAAAGCAGCGGTTAGCTCCCCCACCTTCCTCTTTTATTGGCCGTTTTACTTTTCAAGTGGATTATTGTGGTCCAAAGCAGTTGCATGCCACCCAGCTGTCTCACTCCTCACCGGGCGGGCCGGTAGCTGCCTTTTCCCATATTCCGTGGCAGGAGCGAACCGGGGAACCGGCGTGTTTTGCTGAGGCAGAGAAGCGGTCTTGAGAGCCGCTGTTCAGAGGACAGCAGACACGCAACTACCGAGATGTAACCGCCCCCGACGGCAGCGGAGCTCCCGCTCCCCCAGCTCCGCGCCCAG